>NC_084527.1:9957500-10317500 GCF_024500275.1 Phycodurus eques | reverse complement strand
CGTTATCAGCTGAAAATCTCTCATATTTATGGTTTGTGCACTTTTTGAACCATCCTAAGATGCCACATGATGGTGCCAAAGTCCTGTCTAAATAGGAAAGTAGTATAGTAATTGGTCCAAGGAAGTACGTTGAAGTGACAGAATATGAGAACCAAGCTTTCTATGTTGGGAAAGTTTAACCTGGGTTATTATAGAGAGTCTAGTGCATGTAAATTTTTAGAGTTGTTTGTAAGCCATTCATTTTTAAGGGTAATGTAAAATGAGTTTGAAATTATATTATACTGTTTTGGGATCATGCTTTGTGGTATATTTACGGTTTAACAATTAATATAGGTCATTGTAAAAAAAAATGTAGGGATGGGGACAGTTTTGTCACTATTTGCAGCAAGGCTCGGTGTGATTACTGTAATTGTACTTATTAGCTTCCACTTACTCTGACTCTCCTTCTAGGTCATCTCAGTGCATCATGTTCCCTGCCAGCAGGCCGTGTGCCATACCTCCTCGCTACTTCATGTTCTGATGGAAGAGTGTGCTTCTGGAGGTGTAATGTCACGGCATCTGAGACCTCCTGTAATGAAAAGCTGGTGTATCAGTGGGAGGAGTGGCCTCTCCTGGTGGAAGAGAGGCTTCCCAATTGCAGTGCTGTGAGCGTGCCAGGTCGCCCCGTTCAGGTCAGCTGCTGTCACACTGGGCGGATGGCAGTTGCCTACTGGCAGACGACGCCAGAAACACCTCTGAACTTGACACCTCAGCTAAACTCTCACACAGTTCTGACTTGCCCTCCCGCCCTGGCTTCTTCACCTTATTTGTACGACACCAACATAAACCATCACGTCACTCCTACCGTAACGTGTGCAGCACAGTCCAAATGTGTTTCCAGGGCCTTCCCTAGCAAGTGCCAGAGAACAGCTGGTCTACATCGGCATCTTCCAGTGTGAATCCACAGGTGGTTCACAATGGATTCTAGAGCAGACTATAGTCTTGGATAGAACAGATCCTAGCAACACCACATCTCCATGTGGCCACATAGACTTGTCTTTGCCTATTGAGCACTGCCTTGGTTCTACTCAGAGGAATTTGGTTCACTTAGACTGGGTCTCCCAAGAGGATGGATCACATGTTCTTACTGTAGGCATAGGAACAAAGATTTATATATATGGCCGCCTCTCTGGCAAGCCTCCTGAACTTTGTCTAACATCTGATGGCAGTCGAAACCAAAGCTTGTCACGCCTGGTTCTGCTTAGATCTGTCAACCTCGTCTCTTCTGTTGAAGGCTCACCGCCCATCCCAGTCTCCCTCTCCTGGGTACGCGATGGCATCTTGGTGGTAGGTATGGACTGTGAGATGCATGTCTACTCCCAGTGGCAGCCCCCAGCATCCCCAAAACCCAATGCTGCCATGGACACAGATATCTGCAGCAGTGTGTCCTCCGTTGTATCAGCCGTTAGACAAAGCCAAGAGAATGGGCTCAGTCCTGGGCCTCCCACGTCCTTACTGGCCCCTCCTAAAAAGGCCCTCACAAGGTCAATGATGAGTCTGGCCCAGAAGCTCAGTGGAAAGAGAACGGCCTTCGACCTTCCTTTGGAGATGGAAGATTCTGGACTGTTTGAAGCAGCTCACCAGCTCTTTCCGACGCTGCCCCAGTACCACCCAGTACAATTACTAGAGCTAATGGATCTAGGAAAAGTGAGTATATTGTATCCCACATCAACACATTGGTTTTATTGCTCGCATTTTATGTAGTCATACAAAAATCGCTTTCCTCAAGTTTGGCAAATGTGTTGAATTTTTCTTAAAGGTTTAATGAAACTGTAATCTGCCTACAGCCTGGTGGTATACATTGTTTGTCTACAACCATCCATTTCTATTATATTTGTGTGTTTCTTGAGGGTTTACCAACACTAAAAAAAATTCACGGCAATACCACTGTACAAAAATGTCACAAAAATAATATACTGTACATCTATACTTAATGACGGACAAACAGGTTAACTAACTTTTGCCATCTAATGGAAAAGCATTTAATTGTTTTTCCTGTCACCATACGTCGCTTGCACAGATAGATGAACAAAGATACATTATCTGTCAAATAATTTTCAGACCAATTAAGTGAAACTGGATAATTTCCCACGGCCCACCTGTTGATGTCTCACTAATGTGCCGGGGCACAGTGGATGGAAGTCATTGTTATAAGGCAACACTGTTTGTTCATGTTTTGATTTTTACTGTGAAAGGAAACAAAAGTTTTTGGGTGTCACCTAAGGTTCACCGTGCCAAAGCCATCCTCTCCCACCTGGTGAAATGCATAGCTGGGGAAATCGTGGCTCTTAAAGACAACGCCACCAACGCAGAAAAACGTCTACGCTCTCGAACGATCAGTGCGGGAGGGAGCACCGCCAGGGAAAGGAAGATGTTTGGCAAGGATGAGAATTCCACACCGGACTACACAGAGATCAGCTCCATTCCTCCGCTTCCTCTCTATGCCCTTCTTGCAGCTGATGAGGACACACCCTCAAAGCCTGGTCAGTATTCACTATGTGGGCATGCATTTATGTTCAAACAAACCGGTGTTAAAAGCAGCATTTTGTTGTCCTTTTGGGCTATGGTAATGTAATAGCAGAACATATCATGTTCAAGTTTCTCTGCTGGTGATACTGTAATTAAATTGATCCGTTTTCTCAGCTTGGCCGTAGGAGATTTTGGCAAGAGGAGAATGTCTCGCGTAATTGAGTTTCCATTTTGTTTTCCCATAGAAAAAGTGGGCAGTGTGAGTGGTGACAGCGGGCATGGATCCAGTCACACGGATGCTTACGATGAGTTATTTCACACACCCAGCATTGCTGAATTGGATCCTCTGGATCAGGATGTGCAAGAAGAAGCTGGGAACAAGGTCGGCTTTTGATAAGGAAAATTCCTAAAAATTATAATGCATAGTTTTAATTGACACTGAAATTTGACACATGCATTTTTATCCTGGCTATAGGTCATTGACTTGTCCCAGTACAGCCCCACATACTTTGGGCCAGAGCATGCCCAAGTTCTGTCTAGTCATCTCCTCCATTCTAGTTTGCCAGGCTTAACTCGCATGGAGCAGATGTCTCTCATGGCACTGGCTGACACCATTGCAACAACCAGCACAGACCTGAAAGACACCCAGGACCAGAGTAAAGGTACTGCTTTGGAGTGAGGGCACAAGATGAAGTCAATCGATAGTCTTGCCTTGGATGAGTAAGCCATTCCAGAACATCCTGTGGCAATATTTTGAAATGTGCTATTGATTATTGTCTATGTAGGTGGAGAGACACTGGATGACTGCGGTCTGAAGTTTTTGCTTGCTGTCAGACTACACACCTTCCTCTCTACCTCTCTGCCACCAGCCCACAGAGCACAGCTGCTCCGACAAGGTAACGTGGCAGAGTGGCCTTCAATAAATTTTCAAGGTCAAGAGTGCAAGGGTTTTATGGTGGTCGGTATAAATTCATATTTGCATTAATGTTTTGTAATACATACACATCATTGACAGCAAGTTGTTAACCATACATTTCCTACCAATTTTGAGACATCCTCGGTGTAGTTACTCTATCCACCGTAAAGGCTACCTCAAGTGATGTAATGTTTATCATTAGCATCCTGCATGTACTTTGAATGGGGAGCTATGTTTTGGAATACGAGCAGAAGGGGTTTTATATACTCTACACAGAACCCGACGGAAAGTAGACTTTTGGTCAAACCCTATATGGTTTAGCCGATCAGGATGTCAGAGCCTGTCTTTGACAGCTGCTAGTGGGTACATTTAACAGCTACACAGATATCTTGAAAGTGAAACTGGTTCAATGCAACGTAGGACGCTTGAAAAGGGGACACTATCGCACAGAGCGGTTTGGAAATACAGACTGGTATGTATATGTATATATACATATATTTATAAATGTATATTTGCTCCAGCAGTTTGTCGGGGGTTAAAATGCTACACAGTCATGATCAGTCAACCTTAAATTAAAGGTAAACAGACAGCTGATTTTGTTTTAAAGTGTAACTGCAAATGATTTTGATAAATTTCTAATGCGCAGTGCATAATCACCACCGATATTGTAGTCGTAGTCAATGCAAAGAAGTCCTTACATGCTTCCTGTATGTGCTCCTTTTCCCACTACCATGGCAGCCGGTGTCCGGGTTGAAGACACAATTGTCAAAGGGAAAATCATTGTCATCACAGCTGGTTTCAGCCCGATTTGAAGTTGGGCCCTGTATCCAATACTTTCTGCTAAATGTTTCAGAAAACGCGACAGTTCGAAATGTATTTATACTTTATCGCCAGTGTGGAGCTTCCCACCCCCCGCTATTGTTATTTTATTGCTTGGAATGCTTAAACTCTTATCACTGCCCGTATCATTAGTACAACCTGGTGCCACATTATAAAACATTGTAGAATAGCAAAATATGCGGCAATAAACTGAAGGATGTGGCTGTGTGCATGCATGCGTGCGTGCTAACACCAAATGAACGGCGGCTGTGCCATTTGTTACGTTACAGCTGAAACTATTCAACGATAGCACAAGATGGGTAGACGAGTCAGGTTCAAAATGCAGACGACAAATTTTAGTTATATTTATCGCTTAAACTGCTGTATAAATGCTATAAGATCACCTCAAAATGGCAGTTAGCGTTTGTAAAAAAGAAAATGTTTAAATCTTTGCACTCTGCCCTTAAATATCTCCCCCATGAGACAAGGTGCAAACCCAAACCATTTTGGTCTCCCTGATTCAAAAGCACTAGTTGCCCTAATGTACCGGTTAACGAGCTGAACTGGGCTCTTTCTATCTTCTTGTTCCAGTTACTGTGTCGAGTTTGAGGTGAATAAAAGCTGAAAAATAGTGACTGTAGCTCTGTTGTAAACCTTGAATATAGTCTCAGTGAGAGAGAGTTTTCATCACGCTTAACTGCCACAGTAAAGCTACCCTTGAACAGGGTATTACGCTCTATAGCTGTGGAGTAAAAAAAAGTTACAAAATGCAGCTCATCTACACTTAAACATGTTAACATTCTTGCAAGTCAATAGCTCCTTGATCTTTTGTCCTCCTGTACAGGCCTATCGACATGTCACTATGCTTGGGCTTTCCACTCTGAAGCTGAAGAGGAGCTGCTTCACATGCTGCCTGCCCTCCACCAGGGAGAGCCCACCTGGCCTGAGCTACGTTCCATGGGTGTGGGCTGGTGGCTTCGGAGCACTAACAAGCTTCGCAGAAGCATTGAGAAGGTGAGAAGGCATTCAGGGATCATTATGAATGTCTAGGGCAGGGATCTTCAATTAAAATTCGGAGGGGTCTGATTGAAAAAGATTTCTCACGGCGACGGTCCGGACCTCAATATTTCAATTTGCATAGCAGACACGTCCATCTATCCATTTTCTGTACCGCTTGTTCTCACAAGGGTCACGAGTTTGCTGGAGCCTATCCCAGCTGACCTTAGGCGAACTGGTTGCCAGCCAGTTGCATGGCACAAATAAGCATCCACATCACACTCAAACATCCACACCTACGGACAATTTTGCGTTGTCATTTAACTTAGCATGCATATTTTTTGACTGTGGGAAAAAACTCGAGAATCTGGAGAAAACCCACTCAGGCATGGGGAGAACAGGCAAACTCCACACATGAAGGCCGGAGCCCGGATTTGAACCCATGGCCACTGAACTGTGAGACAGATATGCCAACCAGTCAATCACCCTGCCGCCAAGTAGCTGACCTGTCAAACAATTATCGAAATGGCACATTTCCTTTTTCCTTTTCACAATATTTGTGGTTTTGGATGTTTTCTTTGGGGCCTAAGGGCCTGATTTACTAAGGTTTTCACATGCAAAATGGGCGAGAACTTGATTGATCAATGGTCACGTAAACAGATTTATAAGATGATCTACTAACCAGGCGCACCCAGGATTGCCTCTGCCAAACAGTGCAAAATGGAGAACTATATGTAAATTGATTAACTAAGCATGCCTAACGTGACTTATCACACCTGAGATGAATTGCAATGGCTGACATTGCATCTTTAAAGAGCGAGTCTGAAAGGCAGGTGCAAACCAGCACGCACAGTGGTGCCAGCTTAGCGCTGGCAAAATGAGAGATGGCAGGGAGAACTTTTCCGCTCCTGTAAACGTTTTTGAAATGGCACAAACGAAGATTGTTACAACATATCATCTGTTCAGGAATGCCATTTTTGGAGCTTCTGTCTGATCTAGGGGCTGACTTGGAGCCAGTCACAAGAAGCAGTCATGCCACATCTCATATGACAAAACTTCAACTCTACATTCATCACACTGTGGCAATTGGTTCTGGCCTCTCCCAGAGCAGTTTTTCAGATGTGCTGTTCAAAGTTTTAAACACCATGTTACGCAGAATGAACATATGCATCCAATTCCAACTAGAGGCTGAGACTTTTTCGTGATTCCCACCTGGTCCCGTGGAAGTGAATTTCCCTATTAATCACAGGATTGGGCAGGAACAGGAGCGGGAGCTCCCCCACCGCTTCCAGTGATGGGAACGGGAACAAAAGTTGCCGGGAAAGGCGGGGGCAGGAATGAAAGTCACTGGCAGCAGCTATGACAACAAAGTTACTGGGAGTGGAAACCATGACTGGAGTAGAAACCATGGTTTTCGTGGGGTTTCTGTAAAATGTTGGCTCAGGACTTTTTTGTGGTTGTTGCCTTCCCAAAAGTTATCGAAACAAAATTATTTCAAATTTTCACTTCATTTTGTTCTATTACATTTTCCATGGTGAAAACTATCAAAACTTTGTCAGTTTCCACCACTTTTACACCTTTTGCCAACAAATGCACATAATCCATTAGAGTGAGTGAACACTCAATTTTGCACCTGCTATTTGGGATCAGGCCCTACTCTACTGTAGCTGTTGTTGCTGATGGAAGTAAAAAAATTACAATTATCATTTGCAAGTGGACTGAGACCATTCTCTTTACGCAGTTTCGTTCCAGGTTCGGATTTAAGCGCTCGTAAGCAAACCGCATTAGTAAATAATCACACCACTGTTTGTTTCAACCTGTCAAGTGCCTCCTCAACAAATGAATGGTTATCTACTGAGGTGACTATGAACAACATACTGTACATAATCCAAAACAATACTCTCTCTCACACATAAAGCTGTAATTTGTGGATATAACTGTACCAGAATGTGAGCCTGTGTTGTTTCTTTCCTTTGTCAGGTTGCTAAGGCCACTTTTCAGAGAAGTAATGATCCTTTGGATGTAGCCATATTTTACCTGGCAATGAAGAAGAAGGCAGTGGTCTGGGGACTTTACAGGTAGAATTTTTGGATGTGAAACTCGTGCATCACATTTCGAATGAGTCAACTCATGCTTCATTTGAGACCAGTGACACAAGATTAATTTAACCTCCAGATCACAGAAGAATGCCAAAATGACTGAATTTTTCCGCAACAACTTCAGTGAAGACCGATGGAGGAAAGCAGCTTTGAAAAATGCCTTCTCTCTGTTGGGGAAGCAGCGGTTTCATCATTCAGCAGCCTTCTTCCTTTTAGCTGGTTCCCTTAAGGATGCAGTAGAGGCAAGTGAATCTTAAACCTGAGAAGTGCAGCTGTGAATAATATGACTACAAAGGCCTTCAGCCACAAGCTAAACATTAGTCACAAAGTCACAAATATATCTACGTATCTCAGCAGCTTTCTGCACAATGCAATCAACAATTTTGTTATGTCATGTCCTCTGAAGTTCTGTTTTGAGTGGCTGTGTGGAATAGTAAATACTGTAATTTCTCATGTGCAATACACTACACGCAAGGGTGTCAAACAAATTTTTGTCTGGCTGGAAACATCTGCCACCTTTAGCTAGCTGGCTAGCTCTCGTCAATCGTCTTTCGCGATGTGTTGAAAGAATCTGGCTCATCATTCTCCGTTTCATTCTGTCGTGATTGCCATCTGCCATGAAAATCGTTGCAGCTCCTCGGGCACAGAAATTGGAAGTCTCCTTCCGTGGAGATCATCGTCACGGTAGAGGGTTACATGTATCCATGATGCATGATCACCTGCAAGACTACGGTAGCTACTGTACAACTGCACATATGCACATGCGCAGTAAGTCATAATGGCAGCAGCCATAAACAAAGGCTAAACGTGAAATATTTGGTATTCTTTTAAGTAAATGCGGCGTGGCAGCAATGTAGTTCTTGTTAGAATAAAGCAAGTACCGTATTTTCACGAACATAGGGCGCACCGTATTAAAAGGCGGAGTCTCAGTTACGGGGTCTATTTCTGTATTTAACACATACATAAGGTGCACCGTATTATTGGGCGCAGGCATGGTAAAACATACGGTAGCATGCATGCACGCACGCTAAAACAATGTTTTTAAAAATGCAGCGGGAGCAAAACTGAGTTCGGTTGTGCTTTATTGAAGTATTTATTTTCACGTTATTTTTTTTAGCAATCCTCATCCACAAATCCATCAAAGTCCTCATCTTCTGTATCCGAAATGAACAGCTGGGCAAATTCTCAAACAAACACGCCAGGTTCGAGTCAGTCTCGTTGCCGTGCGGCTCCTCCAGAAATGATTCCGGCTTTTACGAAAGTTCGAACAACAGTGCAAGCAGACACGTTAGCCCAAGCATCCACAATCCGTTCACAAATTGTGGCGCAAGTCGCCCGGCGCTGCCTCCTAGTCTTAGTAAAACTGTGTTCGCCATCTGTCATCCATCGCTCCCACAACGCCCTGTTTACATGGATGTCCAGCGGTTGGAGTTCATTAATCCATTGCTGGAGTTGGTCTTCCAACTCGGGCCACCTCGTCTTGTTTCCGCGTTGTGTTTTTCTTTTTTTTTCCGCGCAAACTCAGCTTCATCTTGACTTGGCGAAGCTCGTTTTCCTGCTTTCCTACACTTGCGAACCATGGATTCGTTGATCTTGAATTCTCTCGCGGCTAGCTCGATTCCCATGTTCCTCCGCGTAACTGATAGCTTGCAGTTTAAACTGTGCTTCGTAAGCGTGTCTCTTCGTAGGTGCAGTTTTCGACTGCGGTCAAGCCAGTCGCCCCTAATTTTGTTCATACTAGGCATTACGGAAATAGGTCAAGGAATGCAACCAGCAAAGTTAATTTGAATCTTGAGATACATTAAAAACATTTAGTTTATTTGATATCTTAGGAAAAATAAATGGTAAATGGACTGCACTTCTATAACACTTTATCTAAATCATCAGAGTGCCCAAAGCGCTTTACAAAGCCTCACATTCACACACACACATTCATGAACCAATGGGCGACTGCTGCCATGTGAGGTGCTGACAGGCCCACTGGGAGCAAATTAGGGTTCAGTGTCTTGCCCAAGGACACTTCGACATGCGGACAGTCGTAGCAGGGATTTGAACCTTTTCTACCTACTGAGCCAAAGCCACCCCAACATAATCCCATTGGTAACGCAAGACAAGTCCAGATCTGTGTGACAGACCACCAAGGACTCCACTAAAAGAGGTTTGATGAAGATCTGATATTGTATTTCAAAATAAAAGTCTCCGAAAACTAATAAACAAAAATTTTTAATACATCTCAAGATTCAAATTAACCTTGCTGGTTGCATTCCTTAACCGAAGAACATTGACATCCGTATAATTGGGAAACTTTTATTTTGAAGGTGGTTTTCGTCGCAAGTTGGCGACTTATTACCGTAATGCCTAGTATGAACAAAATTAGGGACGGCTGGCTTGATTGCTACTTCACGAGTGGAGGCTGGCTTGACCGGCGCTATATACCTACTGGGGGCGTGCCTTTAGCGTCGTCCTTCACGCGCATTCTTCCCCCTTTACGTCCACATGCTGTCCTCAGCCACATCCGCTTTTCCTCTGTATAAGCAGCGTGTCGGCAGGAAATGCTCCCAGTCAGTCAAGCGGAACACTCATCACACAACATTTATAGATTTTGGAACTCGGTGCACACATAAGGCGTGCCACATTATAAGGCGCCCCCCCCGTCCATTTTGGAGAAAATTGACAACTTTTAAGTGGGCCTTATGGTCGTGAAAATACAGTAGTGTGATTCGAATCCGAAAATGCAGATTCGGTGTCACCACCCATTTGTGAAGAGCACTAGTTTATACAATGTGAAAATAAAATGTTCCCTTATTACTATGTGTAATAAATTCTGTCAACTTTTGATGAATTTCTGGGCGAAAATACGTATTATACACAATAAATTACAGTATATACAGTGTTTTGTATATTAGTGTTTCTGCGTATTGCATATTTACTCAAAAGACGCACAGCTCTTTGGTTAACCTTTATTCATGAAGGTTACTTCTGTTTACAAAGTCCCCGAAGCAATGAGTCATATTATTTAATCTGCATGAGTAACTAGGACTTCTCTTTAGCACTTCATTCAAATGAGGATTCGTCCAGGCAAAGAGCTATCATTGATTTTGGTTAGTCTCTTTAGCTGAAAGGTAGCCTTATTGAAATGCACCTCACACCTCTGTAGTAAGGACAAGTACAAAAACAGCACTTCATCTTACCTTTTGAGGGAGCATGGTGTTTTTTTATGTTTAAATTTTTGTATTTAAATTAAACTCTCTCACAGTTTTTGGTACTTACTATAGTGTGATCGTTTATTTCCTCTCTCAGGTGTGTTTAGAAAAACTGCAGGACCTTCAGCTGGCTCTTGTGATATCCAGATTATATGAGTCAGAGTTTGAGACGGCATCCACCTACAAAAAGATCCTCCAGAGACACTGTGTTGGGACACGATAAACAGGTGCTGTGCTCAATGTCACATGCTTCAGGGACTCTTGTTTTTCACTGGAAGATAAAGAATCATTTAATGAGTGCAACCAGGTGTTCTTTTGATCCTCCAATGCTCTTTTGACTAGTACACTGCAGAGATGCAGACAAAAAGTGTATATCCATGATAACGATAAACGTAACGTCTGCTATCTTTGCTTTTTTATTTAAAAAGTCCCTTTGCATATTTCAGATACCGATGCACCAGGATCCATTCTTACGGAGCATGGCCCACTGGGTCCTGGAGGACTACAGCAAAGCTTTGGACACTCTGCTGGAGCAGACTACCAATAAAACAAAGTCAGGTTCCACTGATACTGGTATGTCGGCCGTGTGTTTCTCGGCTAATTGGCTTTATGATTGCATTTACTCAATAGTGCAGTACTGACTAACTAATGTGGGCACGTTCAAGTGAGAAAACACAAGCTAATTAATTTGATGAGAACTCATACTGGTATTAAATATTTGTGGTATGTGGAGGAGTTTTCTGATGACTGGTAGAGGAGGCATTACTTCAGTTCCTGCTCCTTCAAAACTACTATACACAGTGATATATTTGCTGAATACCATCGTTGGTGATAGAAATAAGGTGTTTGATCCAAATAGAACAGGTAAGACGAGGTTAAGTAGACCAACATTCTGTGATGGATGGTCTTTGTCAAATGCAGGTTAAAAAGAAAAACTGGAATGAGTTGCCAAATCTTCTCTCTATTTTTCCAACTAAGGCATAATGTCACTACTGGATCGTAAAAACATTTGATTTAATAAATCTTTCAAGGATATCTTGAAAAAATGGCTAAATTGAACTCAACATGAACCAGACAGGCTTATTAACCGTCTTAGTCTCAGGTTGAGGTCCCTGTGGTACACCCTTTATAAATTATCGAAGTGCATTTTAACATCAATCGTGTGACAAAAGTCAAAGACTTAATTATTAATGTGATGTCCTTATGCTTTAAAACCCCCAAGTCGTCTTTATTCTGCTTTTGTGAAAAGAGACTAAACTGTCTATCACCCCAAACTCTTAACGGCTGCTAAAAGTTGACACTGACAGAAGAGACAAGTTCATGTGTCGTGTGCGTGTGTGTGTGTGTGTGTGACAGGTTCTGTGTCCTCAAGTAACGCCGAGGTTTTCAACTTTTACACCTACCTCTGTACCCACCCGCTCCTCCTCCGTCGCCATTTCGGCTCTTCTGAAAAGGCGAAAGTCAGCCTGACCGCAGAAGGTCGGAGAGCTGACTCCATTAGCCTTGAGGAGAGAAGACTCTTTTTCACTGCCGCATACGCTCACCTGCAAGCAGGCTGCCCAATGCTGGCGCTGGAAGTCCTTTCCAAGATGCCCAAAGTCCGCAAAAGCTCCAAACTCAACCAGGAGTCCTCTGAGTTCAGTGCTGGGAGTAAAAACGGGCCAACGTCAAACCAGGACTGGTCTGACCCTGCGCTGAACGGCTACGAGTCAGGCGGGGACAGCTTATCTAACAGCCAGTCTGATTCAGTGTTAAGTTTTGACTGGAGCCAGCCATCACTCTTACATCCAGATGAGCCCCTGGAGCTGAAGTGGGACAGTGACAAAGATGACGAAGACGACGACAATGAGGAGGAGGAGGAAAGTAAAAATGGTAAAAGTTGTAGACCTGCAGATAACAGTAATGTGTTCCACGACACGCACAACCGCATGTTACCTCCAATGGAGGCAGGGATGGACGAGGACAGTGAGGACAATGAGGACAGCAGTGACTGCATTGACCCTTCTGATGACGTCTTGGTTGCACAGCTGAAGTTTACTGCCTGTTTGAAGATTCTGACCAATGAGCTGAGGACACTTTCAACAGGATATGAACTGGATGGAGGAAAACTACGTTACCAGCTCTACCAGTGGTTGGAAAGAGAGGTAACTGTATGCCGTCTTACATATAGAGGGGTCCTTAGTTTACGACGAAGTTCCGTTCCTATGGCGGCGATCCGACCGTAGTCTATCACTTAAGCAGTAATAAAGTTATTACAGTAAATCTTTTGTAGGCCATATACTGTATATAAACCAATCAAATGGAAAAATTAGTGAGTACGGCGGTAACTGAGCGGCCCTTCTTGTGCTGCGTGACCAACTATTCTACCATTGCTCAAACTATTTAATTGCACACCGTTCTTAACCTTGAAATGTTGTCGGTCGAGATCACTGTAAACCGAGAACCCCCTGTATGTAAACTCTTCTGTAAACCAGCATCTGTATATAACCGTTTGATCCCCTTTATAGGTGGTGACTCTCCAGCACTGTTGCAGTTACAACCCCTGTCTTCCACAGGTGTATGCCCTAGAAGATGCACATATCCCTGGGTTGGTGGAGGACGAACCGGTGGGTGTTAGATCTTATGCCTCTTCTGGCTCGCTTACATGTTCTTGAGGAATTTGATAAAACCCCACCACAGTGTATCAGGAATGTTTGTTCTTTTCATTTGCATTAATTAATTTACGTCTTTGGTGCTAACATTTCTTAGCATTTACACGCAACATGTACGGGAAGTACAATTTTGTGTCGATTCAATGTCACCAGCATAATTTACTATTAAACACAGTTGGTGAGTGCACTTGCTGTTGTGTTTAAAACATTTATTTTTCAAATTTGTTATTTTAGTGCTGACACTACAGATGATCTTGTAACACTTTCCAGCTGATTTATATCTGGGAGTATTTACAAGGCATGTATGTCAATATCAGTATTAAAACGTTAAGTAAATATGTTTCCTGTTTCCAGCCCACAAGTCCTTGCAGAGACAGTCAGAGGAGCAGGAGAAACTGGTTGAAGAGTAACCAGCCTTTACTGAGGATGTTCCTGAGTTACTGCAGCTTGTATGGCTCCCATGGCGGAGGACTGGCCTCTGTTCGCATGGAGCTCATTTTACTGCTTCAAGAATCTCACCAGGTCATAACAGTATATCCCGCCATGCAATATTATTCAGTTTTGCATATTCTGTTTCAGCTTATTCTTTTTGGATGACTGATGAGCTTGACCCTATCCCAACTGACTTTGGGTGGCAGGCGGTGTACAGTATACTACAATGTATTGTATACTACAATGTGTGTGTGTGTTTTTTTCTATATATGTAAAAATCAGGCTTTAAAATTGTGTAGAAATGGCACAATCTCTCAGCTTTCAGACGCTGTGGGCATTTCTGCAAAAACACGCATCGCAAAGCTTTCAGCTGTGAGTCAGATGCATGTTTTTAGCACTTAACAAAACATGAAAATTACCTTACATGGTCTTCAAGTATTTGTTTGGTTTTCAACTGTTTATTGATTTAATTTTCCTCACTAGATGAATAACGTATCTATCTTTACCATCACAACTGTTTAACAAAATTTACATAATTTCCTCTTTTTACTACTTGCCTTTATTTTACTGAGTTAAAAAGGTCCAAAGCCGAACGCAATCTTTTTCGTGACATACTTAACATTTACAATTTTCCAATTTGCCATCACATGTACCCTTCTGTGGTGACATCAGGAAAAAGTCAGAGAAAAAGCACAACACATTTTGACATTGACAAATGATTTGACCATAACCGTGACTTTTGGGGTGTTTGATGTCGGAGGTTCCATTCTAAATCGTTTTCTAGTTACAGACATTTGAAAACTTGAGCTACGAATTCAAAACACGTGCCACCAACCACATGCCGATTTATTTTGCTGCCACCTCAAAACAAACCCGTTAGTCATTGATTTTTCCAGTCAAGGCAATAAAGGCAGTTTATCCCAGTGGTAGTCCTGTAGTTTTCTCCTTTTGTTGTTGAGGAACTAGCAGTGGTTTGTGACTGTCGGTTAGGTTGTCATTGTCAGTCTGTGTGCAGATTCTGTTAAAAGAATTCTGTAACAAATTATTGACATTCATCAAGCGGGAGAAACATACAGTAAAAGGCCGTGGGTATTATTTCCCAGAGAGCATCATTTTTAGGCTTCTAGTAAACAAGGTCAGTTTGATGATTTTTCTGATCTAATCTCTTAATGTCATGCCAAAAAATAACTATGTATACTTTTGAGTTGATCATGCTGTGTGATGTCTTAACAGGACAACTGCAGCCCATCAGCTTTAGTGACAAGCTCCCAACACACCTCACTCCCTCTCCTGATGGCTTGTACAGCCAACGTGAAGACTGTGGTGGCCAATCCCATCGTCTACCTGACCAACCTGACGCACGACATCCTGCAGACCATCAACACGCTCAACTCTCCTCCACATCCAGATGTCGTTAACAACGAGGTCAGGTGTTTTTTGTTTTTTCACTGTATTGTTGTATTTAATACAATGACCTATAATTTAGCAAATAGCTATATTGATATAACCTCCACATACAACAAAACGTGCTTCAAGACGTTTAAAATTGTACTTGTTGGTTATACAGCAATGCATGTTTTGTTTTCTTACACTTTTTCTTATCTTTTCAGATATATGTAATGCACACTTTGGCTGCCTCCTTGTCTGCCTGTATATATCAGTGTCTATGTGACGGGCACTATAGGTAAGCTGAAGCAGCTACAGTGGGAAAATGTATATAAAACACACATACACAGTGCCACCAGAAAGTATTTACACCCCTTAACGTTTTCCACATTTTGCTATGTTACAGACTTATTCTAAAGCTGATATAGTTTTCTTTTAAATATACATAAAATACCCCTTAATGACAACGTAAAAACATATTTTCAGACAGTTGTGCAAATTTATTGAAAATGTAAACATTTGAATATTATAGGTGCATAAGTATTCATAAGAACCTTTGGCAGCAATGGCAGCCTCAAGTCTTCTTGGGTGTGTCTTTATGAGCTTGGCACACCTGTTGTGTGGCATTTTCTCCCATTCTTCTCTGAAGATCCTCTCAAGGTTAATCAGGTTGGATGGGTAGCGTCGGTGGTCAGCCATTGATACGTCTCAATAAGTGAAAAAGTGTGATAAATTATCACTTGATTTGTCATGTCACAGTTTTATTTTACAACCTGTGGTATCCTCAAGAAGCACTTTTGTTTTTCTTTTTACTCACTCTAGTAAATACACATGGGTAACATTGCATCCTACAGTTGAAACCAGATGTTTACATACACTATATAAAAAGATGCATACTTTTTTTTACATTTTTCCTACTGTCTGACATGAAATCAGGTTAACATTTTCCTGCTTTAGGTCCTTAATGATTACTCAATTTATTTCTATTTGCTAAATGCCAGAATAATGAGTGAATGATTTTTTTGGGACAATTTTTCACTACTTTCTTCGACTTTTTAATGTAATGTATGTGAACGTCTTTTTTAAACTGTATGACATGAATATCCATCCACAAGACTGTTCTTCATCTCATTTCTTCTTCGTCTCTTATCTACTGTATGTACTCCTTTTACATAGTGCCCTGTAATGTTCAGACTGAGACAGCACATAATTGAAATGCCTTCTGTTGCATTTAAGTTAAATGTGTGGCAAGACTGTTTGAAAAAAACATGCAGTTGCATGTTGAAATGTCAGTACTGACAAGTTGTTACTCTAAAAAAAAAAACGATATATGAGTGAAATTTATGCCATGTTGAAAAATGTTTGCTTTGTGTTTTCAAACAAACTTTGATTGAAATGAAACACATTTTCATCACAATTGCAAGACGTAATGACTATCAAAAATTGGTACTCATAGTTGAGTACCAATTTGCAGTCGTTAGCATAGTTGCTAACGACTGCAACAGAAAGGGAAGGGGCGCTTGTCGGGCAAGACTGATGGGCCAACACACTAGCAAAGCATTCTGGGATTTGTAATATTAGTGGCGCATGTGCTATATATATTGGCGGGCCAGCTCTAATACACATTTAATATAGTCTTGTGGGCCAAATATAATTACATCGTGGGCCAAATTTGTCCCCCGGGCCTGAGGTTGACATATATATGCTTTAGAGGAATCTGCTCGCTTCCTATGGTCAAGTACACTGAAGGTCACATGGGTATAGTTACCAAGACAACACAGTCATGGAACAGAATTCTGTCAACACTCAAGGCGCACAACACGTTTTTAAAAATTCACACTATTTCGTTGTCAAGAGAACACAGAAACGGCAGATTCATCAGACCTCAGAGGCAAGTGACACTCCACCTTTTTAAAATCCATTAACATTACAAAGACTGTGTTGAATTAGAAATAGACCTAGGCACTAGTTAGTTAGGCACTTCAAGTCCCAGTAGCATGCCAGAGATGGTTGGTGTGTGTGTGTGTGTGTGTGTGTGTGTGTGTGTGTGTGTGTGTGTGTGTAAAGTCTGTCACATGAGGAACATGAAAAAAACAAGTCCTCAATTAATTACGTTTAGAATGTAGCACACGTTTCAGAGCGGCCTTTAAAAAAAATGAGTCTTTCTCTCTCGCAAAATCTCTCCAGGCTCACAGAGCTTCCAGCATTAAGAGTACCAGCCTTGTCAAGCGTAATTTAAAATTCATTTGTAAGACATCAAGAAACATGACAGAAACTCACAACACTGTAAACCTAAATGTTAAAACATTGCATATTATTTTTAAAATAATGTTGGTGCCATCTGCAACAAATCTAATAAAAAAATTTAAATCAAGACTGACAAATAGCAGCTTCAAAAGCTCTCTGTACATTTTTTACATCCTTTTTAAGCCTCGAAAGCCACACTGCTGTATTCCAAAAACCAGAAGAGAATATCATCCCATTTGTTGTCTGAGTTGACCGCATGCGTGCATCACCCCTTGCATTATTTAATATGCATGGTTACCAGTGTCCATGCTCCTTATTTCTCTTCATTCTACCCCAATAAGTTTTCCAGCAAGTGCAACCAGGGGTGTGACATGAACACTTTTACAGCAAAACAATTGAATAGACCAGTGGGTGCTGTGTCATTAAGGGGGTCGTGTCAGTGGAGTGGTTGAAAATGAAGGTTGTATCAAAGTTATGCATCCCTTGGCGACACTTTAAAATTGCTCAGAAACATGCTGCAATGTACACTGGATACATCCATCGCCTGGATCAACCAGTCAAGCTTACATAGAGAGAGAGCGAAGGCATGCCACAGTTCATCATCCTAGAGCCCCAATTAAGAAATGTCTTGAAATCAGTTAGTTAAAAAAAAGTGTGTGTATACTCAGTGGGTAGGGAAAGTATTCAGACCGCCTTAAAATTTTCACTCTTTTCTATATTGCAGCCATTTGCTAAAATCATTTGTTCATTTCTTTTCCACATGAATGTACACAGCGCCCCATATCGACAGAAAAATAAGACTTGTTGACATGTTTTACATTGATTAAAAAAGAAAAACTGAAATATCACACAGCCATAGGTATTCAGACTCTTTACTCAATATTTAGTAGAAGTACCCTTTTGAACCATGAGTCTTTTTGGGAATAATGCAAGAAAGTTTTCACACCTGGATTTGGGGATCCTCTGCCAGTCCTCCTTGCAGATCCACCCCAGTTCTGTCAGGTTGGATGGTGAACGTTGGTGGACCTTTTCAGGTCTTTCCAGAGATCCTCAATCGGGTTTAAGTCAGGGCTCTGGCTGGGCCATTCAAAAACACGTAGTTGTTCTGAAGCCACTCCTTCGGTATTTTAGCTGTGTGCTTAGGGTCATTGTCTTTTTTGAAGGTGAATCTTCGGCCCAGTCTGAGGTTCTGAGCACTATGGAGAAGGTTTTCATCCAGGATATCCCTGTACTTAGCCGCATTCATCTTTTCTTCGATTGCAACAAGTCTCCCTGTCCCTGCAGCTGAAAAACACCCCCACAGCATGATGCTGCCACCACCATGCTTCACTGTTGGGACTGTATTGGACAGGTGATGAGCAGTGCCTGGTTTTCTCCACATATGCCACTTAGAATTAAGGCCAACAATTTCTATCTTGGTCTCATCAGGCCAGAGAATCTTATTTCTCACCAACTTGGAGTCCTTCAGGTGTTTCTTAGCAAACTCCATGCGGGCTTGCATGTGTCTTGCACTGAGGGGAGGCTTCCGTCAGGCCACTCTGCCATAAAGCCCCGACTGGTGGAGGGCTGCATTGATGGTTGACTTTCTAGAACTTTCTCCCATTTCCCGACTGCATCCCTGGAGCTCAGCCACAGTGATCTTTGGGTTCTTCTTTACCGCTCTTTACCGGTCTCACCAAGGCTCTTCTCCCCCGATTGCTCAGGTTGGCCGGACGGCCAGCTCTAGGAAGGGTTCTGATCGTCCCAAACGTCTTCCATTTCAGGATTATGGAAGCCACTGTGCTCTTTGGAACCTTAAGTGCAGTAGAATTTATTTTTTTTGTAACCTTGGCCAGATCTGTGCCTTGCCACAATTCTGTCTCTGAGCTCTTCAGGCAGTTCCTTTGACCTCATGATTCTCATTTGCTCTGACATGCACTGTGAGCTGTAAGGTCTTAGACAGGGGCGTGGCTTTCCTAATCAAGTCCAATCCGTATAATCAACCACAACTGGACTCCAATGAAGGTGTAGAACCATTTTAAGGATGAAATGGACAGCACCAGAGTTAAATATGAGTGTCACAGCAAAGGGTCAGAATACTTATGACTGTGTGATGTTTCAGTTTTTCTTTTTTAATAAATCAGCAAAAATTGTTGAAATTCAATATGGGATGCTGTGTGTACATTAATGAGGAATAAAATGAACTTAAATAATTTTAACAAATCGCTGCAATATGCAAAGAGTGAAAAATCTAAGGGGGTCTTGCAATTGTGATAACGTTTAATTTTAATCAATCATTGTTCCAAAACACTAACTAAACTAACTTGAACATGGCAAGTTTTACTCAAATACAGCAGTTGTAGGGTAACTTGTCATTACTGACATTTCAACATCCAACTATAATTTTCCAAGTCTTTCCTCACATTTTGCTTAAATTTAGCCTGTCACACAAAGTTTCTGTTATGTGATGTCACTCTGAACTCTCAGGAGCATTATGTAAAAAGAGGACATAAAGTGGATTAGAGTCAAAGAGGAATGTTAGTCTTGCAGATATTCACATAGAATTACATCCTTCGTATATGTGTTAACTGCAAAATAAAGTAAGTCAAATGAAATAAAATAATTCTTATAAAATTAAACTGTGATAGAACAACTAAAGTGATACTTTATCTCACTATTGCTTACTTAATTGCTGTGCTGAAGCATGACGCCCACCCAGCTTTCCACACAGCAGCTTCGTGACCGGAGCGCGGCCACCTCAGTCACCATCCGAGCAGAGTTCGTCATCCATTTTGTAGTTTCCTAAAAGTGTTGTCATCAGTCTCCTTAAAGTATACTGACAGCTGACATAGCTCCTACTCCACCTGCACGGAATTTATGTCAGGCTGGTAAACTGGTATCAGTGTGTAGTATCGCAGCATTTTTGGGAGTCCCAAGTAAGAGTACAGATGTACAGTTTTGGTATTGGTATCAGTGCATCCCTAGTACATTTGTTTGTGACTTAAGGGACTAAACTTTTTCTGAGGGAGACAGTTTATCAAATCTGCCTTTATGACATTCTTTGTTTAGATAACTTTTTTTGATGTTCATGTACTTCCGTGCACAGATTAGGGTGTTGTAGTTTGCCACGTCTTAGTTTTGGGTTTGACGCATTTGTGCATTTGGATGACTGCTAATTTAAATGGCTGCTGAATCGGGATCTATTCTGATAGAAACTGGCTTTGGGATGACAGTTTCTGATCCTGCATTCACATCAAATGACATCACTTCCTTGCCTACATGTGTGTGATTTGTGTTTTGTTGTAATGGCTGAAACCCTAATAACACATAACACATAAATATACATCTCCTGTTATGGCTCTGATAAATTGTCAGGTCGGTTTCATAACCCCATTCTGTCAGTACCCTTTATACTGAACAGCAACACAGGAAAAATACCAGCTTTAAAATGCAGTGTAAGCTGTCGATGAATTATCAAACTTAATTACCATGCTGCACATTTGTATTACAGAATAGGCCTTGTTTTTTTGTTTTTATTCTATTGTACATTTGATGTCTAACAAACCTACAGCTTCACATACTCTGCCGGTTCTTCTCCCGCAGTCACATGAACAACTTCACAGGAATTGTGTATCAGAGCATTTTGCTCTCTCAGAAGCATCCAGCGAGAGCCGCCGGCATGGATGGGTCCATTCAGCCAAACACTTCTCCTGCACAGTGGCCAGGTAATAACCTAGATAAACAAAAACAATAGTTCCCCAATTAGTGGCCAGAGGCGTTTATTTACTCAACTGGCAATAGTTGAGGGCATGACCCTTCTTTGGAATGATATTAAATAGTGTTTGCTATTTGCAGCTTTTTTTTTTCTTGGGAGGGATATCATACATAATCAGCTTTTTAAAAAATATATATTTTTAAAAAAATCTCATCTCTTTCTGTTTTTGTGCTCTTGATAATCCTGGAAGATTGCTCGAAAGCAGTGTCTAAATAGGAAATATGTTGAAGTTATACAGTGTGAGTGAGAGACGAGCTTTGTATGTCATTTCAAGAGCCTGTGTTGCTTGTGTAAGATAGGAAAGTCTTCATGTGCATGTAAACGTGCACTTTCGCCACATTTTCTTATCAATTCATCTGTGAATCTTTTATTTTCAAGGGTAATGTTGTATGATGTCTTTAAAAACATGCTAGTGTTTCAGAATGATAGGTGATACAAGCAAATCAGTCGCCATTTTGAACACACACACACAAAAAAAGGCCATTTACATGAATCTTATGCCATGGGTTTTTCCTGGTAATAAGTAACAGTACTCTTACTTGAGTACAATGTTTGGCTACTCTACCCACCTCTGGAGCGGACAACCTCTATTGCTACTCTTACATTTAAGCAAGATTTATTTCTCATCAGATCAGCCCGTGTCGTATTTGTTGCACTGGTCTTTTGTATTTTCGTGTTGAGGTGCTGATTCGTTAGTACATCTTGTATTAATTAGGAAACGCGCTTACAATTATCTAATTAGTTTACAGATGTTAATGTTAAATGTATTAAGCGACAGAGCAATGTTGGGGATTATGTCACAACACAGAATGAACTAACGTCAGATTCAGAAATGGACAATGAAAACTCAAAAATATTGTACTTAATATTTTCCTGGAGGATGCATTTGGGATTAGACTTCGAAGTTGGTAATAGTGAAAAATGAAGTGAAACAGCTGATTTAGTCAATTTTTTTCCAGAATGAAAGTGCTTAAAAAGGAGGATGCTATTCATGTGGCACAGCTTGAAGCAGACATCAGGTGCAGGTGGACATGGGCCTCGCTCAAGCTGCACGCCAAAACAAAAAGGCAAAGAAATGAGACAAATTTAATTCCATCCATCCATCCATTTTCTACCGCTTATCCGAGGTCGGGTCGCGGTGGCAGTAGCTTTAGCAGGGACGCCCAGACTTCCCTCTCCCCAGCCACTTCATCCAGCTCTTCCGTGGGGGTTCCCGAGGCGTTCCCAGGCCAGCAGAAGGATGTAGTCTCTCCAGCGTGTCCTGGGTCGTCCCCGGGGTCTCCGCCTAGTGGGACGTGCCCGGAACACCTCACCAGGGAGGCGTCCGGGAGGCATCCGAATCAGATGCCCCAGCCACCTCATCTGGCTCCTCTCGATGTGGAGGAGCAGCGACTCTACTCTGAGATCCTCCCGGATGACCGAGCTTCTCACCCTCTCTCTAAGGGAGAGCCCAGACACCCTGCGGAGGAAACTCATTTCGACCCACAGCTCGTGACCATAGGTGAGGGTAGGAACGTAGATCGACTGGTAAATCGAGAGCTTCGCCTTCCGACTTAGGACCTTCTTTACCACAACGGATCGATACAAAGTCTGCATCACTGCAGACGCTGCACCGATCCGCCTGTCGGTCTCCCGTTCCATTCTTCCCTCACTCGTGAACAAGACCCCAAGATACTTGAACTCCTCCACTTGGGGCAAGATCTCATCCCCGACCTGGAGAGGGCACGCCACCCTTTTCTGACTGAGGACCCTGGTCTCAGATTTGGAGGTGGTGATTCTCATCCCAGCCGCTTCACACTCAGCTGCGAACTGCTCCAGTGAGAGTTGGAGGTCACGGCTTGATGAAGCCAACAGAACCACATCATCTGCAAAAAGCAGAGATGCAATACTGAGGCCACCAAACCGGACCCCCTTTACGCCTCGGCTGCGCCAAGAAATTCTGTCCACTAAAGTTATGAACAAAATCAGTGACAAAGGGCAGCCTTGGTGGAGTCCAACCCTCACCGGAATCGAGTCCGACTTACTGCCGGATATACAGCAAATTTAATTTTAATCTTAAATTTTTACATTTGAGCGGTGTAAATAAATGTTTTTCTTTGTTAAGAAAATGTGGTGGTTTTGCCTTATTGTACTCTTCAAAGTCTTCCAGCTTGTTAAAATCAAAAACATTCTCTGTGGGAGCCCGGGGGATCCCCCCCAGACCCCCATGTTTAGTTTTGGTTTTGTCACCTTTTTCATGCCTTTGGTGTGTTTGCATGTCTGGAAATAGGTTTACTTTAAACTACCTATCATTATTTTTCTATTTAGCCAGTTAAACAGTTTGTTTTTTCCAAGTCTCACTTTTCTAACTTAATCTTCACCTCCTTCGTCCCCGCTGTGCCACTCTCTAGGTATCGTCTCAATGATCCGTCTGTTGAGCTCAGCAGGAGATGAGAGCCAACCGGGCCTAGCCGTGCTGCTCTGTGAGATCCTGACAGCTGTTTACCTCAGCCTCTTTATTCACGGCATGGCCACTCACTCAAGCAACGAGCTCTTTCGCATCATGGCCCACCCTCTTAGCAGCAAGCTTTGGGTCAAGGTGTTCGGAGGAGGCGTGCGAACCCCCATCACTGAGAAAGCCAACAGTCCAGCAAAAACTCCCCCACCAGGTGAGTGAGGCAGATGAAATTGGGTTTATTTGCACCAATGCAGAAAAAAATGGGCCAATTTAAATCAGACATGCTGAATTAGTTCTCGTTTTTAGGACCTTGTAAGATCTTATCAGCCTTTGTAGGAGAGTTGTTTTGGCCACATCCTCGTTACAACTTTACTCTGGCTTTTAGTTTTACTTGTCTGTTATACTCCTGTTCAGTGCTTTTGCAATTAAGATAACACCCTATTAATCCTAAAAACTAATACACTGAAATGCCCTAAGCAATAAATACTTAGCAGGTACATCGGCACAATCCATCTCAAAGATAAATGTAAATGTTGACTTATTGAGAGACATGAGAAACATATCTCAGTATGATCTAAGGTTTACACCTTTGCAAAGTACAATCAATTGTAATCATTATTGCTTTACACCTTTATGAACTACAACCAATAGTCATCATTATTAAATGAATACTCACTGGCAGTGTAAATTGAGAATTATTTTCATAAAAGCAGATTTTCTTTCATATATATTGGATTTTAATTTTGAAGGTGTACCTAATGAAGTATCCTTTAAGTGAATTTATTATTGTGTGCTTTCTTCATCAATAACTTGTTGGATAGCTGTAATAGCAATTGAATAAATTAAAAACAAGATGGAAACTCGACAGATGCGTTAAATTCACAGCTTCGCCAGGCACAGACGTCTCTGATAAGAAGCCCAGACTCTTCCGCCTGCTTTCGTCACGGAGCGGATCGAAGGAAGAATCCGGCATAGAGAAGGAGCACCCCTCCAGTCCAAAGCCTGAACATGTGGTGGACCAGGAAGCCACTTCCATTTTCAAAGAATGTTTTGTTCCTCCAGAGCTCAGCATTTGGGATTACTTTATCGCTAAGGTATCCCTGAAGACTCATTCAAAAATCCAAATGTATTTTTTTCCCCACAGAGCTAATATTAATGATAGTGGTCCTCTGTTGTTCCCTCAGCCATTTCTGCCACCATCAGAAAACAGAGTTCAATATGACTCAGAAGACAGCCAGGGCAGTGAAGATGAAGAAGAGGAAGAGGATGAATACGACGATACATTTGACCCCAACTCGCCTCAAAAAGAGCATACTAACAACAATTCATACAGGTGCATATCACTACCAGCACCAACACAATTCAACCCTTTGCCGTGCTTTTGGGTTGCCTGTAAATGTTATGTTTTTATGAGGGCAACGTTGGACCACTATAAATCATTATCTTCCTATTATCTACAATGTATTGTAATGGTTTTCTCTTTGCAGTTGGTGTTTAATGCGCTTGGCAATGGTTCAGCTGGTGCAAGTCAACCTCAAGTCCTTCTACCCGATGGCTGGATATGATCTATTGGGTCAGTACTAGTTGTGGCACCCACACACATCTAGCAAGCTGCTGTGTGGCTGTTTTGTCACCCTCTGTCTTGTTTTTAATTCCACTCGACACAGATCTGCCTGTGGGCTCCCCGCTGTGTCACAGTGTCCTGAAGACACTGCAGCGCTGGGAGCAGGTGCTGCAAAAAAGACTAGAAATCTTTGGAGGCCCCACCTCCAAGTACATCTCCACACACTTCCAGGAGGAAGCTATCACGACAGGCCCCGCCCTCCTCAGACACAAGGCCCTATTTGAACCATCCAATACCCCATTTAGGTACTCCTGTGACTCTCTAGTTGGGATGGCACTTGAAGAAACAATTTGGCTGATTGATGTGTTGTGCCTCAAGCACAAGCTTAAATATTTATTACAAAGTGGCAACAGTGGCACAAAACGGCAATAATTAATATTTTTCAAGCTTTTAATTTGGCTTCAGTGAGCTCATACGGCTGACACGGTCTGTTTTTTTTTTTTTTTATTGTTGTCTGCAGGACGAGCCATCATTCAGCGCTCCCTGTCAAGCGCCTTTGGCAGTTCTTGGTAAAGCAGGACGAAGTGCAGGAGACGTTTATCCAAAACATCTTTACCAAGAAATGTGACGCCGGAGAGGTACGCCAATTTTACACTGTTCTTAATGATGTATGAATGTAGCACACCTACAACCGTATAATGCCACCAAATAACACTGCTTTGTCACTGCAGAATTGTAATCACATCTTTATTTAACCAACCTACAACTGAGTCATTACTGCTTTTAATTAACTTCTTCATTGTTCTTTGTTGTTTTTTTTTTGTTTTTAAGCTTTGCATGATAAAATGTATTGTTACTGCCTCCAGTTGCATGATGATGCATTCATTGCATTCAAGTAATTGCTGCCTGTTTGATTAACAGCAAAATAATTCACTTTCTCTGTTTGTTTGTATGCATGGTCCACTACTTGCTGGATGTTGTGTGTGTGTCTGTCTGTGTCCCTTGTGTTGTGCTACCTCCCAAATCATTAAAGTTGGTTGAGGACCAGACTGATATGAAATGTTCAGGGATGGACGAGACAGGAAACCATCAGGTACTGCTGCCATGTACAGTCGATGTATTGTTAATGTGTATGTACATGTATTAGGGATGAGACAGTACTTGGTAAAACCGCTCAATATGCTCTGCACGGGACAATATGCCCTCACAGACAGCGTTTTTTTTTTGTATGCAATTCATTTAGCATTGATGCTGTGTGTGTGCGCGCGCTTACCCACTGACAGTCGTAATTGTTACAGCTCACGGATGGGGTAAAACCAATAGCATGAGTGAAGGATTTGAGAGATGAAAATTTGAAGAAGCACCAGCTTCATTCAAATTTCCAGTGTGGATTAATTTCGGTTTCGCCGTTGAAATACAATGGCAATGGAGTGAAAACTGTTATGACATTATACCGTCTGCAAGCATTGCTTTACACGTCCTGTAGTTTTTCAGGAAACGCAAACAATATGGCTAAGCTTCTTACATGGTTATAGCCTGATGTAATAATTGCTGGACACACGATAGTCGAGCAACTCAAAAGGTAATGTTGCTGCTACCAGCCATAAATGAATATGGGAGTTGCCTTTTCATGTCAGCTTTATTTTTAAAGCCAAAACACGTAGAAATGAGCTTACAACATCTCTTCACTGTGCCTTGGCTGCAGTGGTTAGACTCGAGTTCCGATCAAGACGTACACACAGAAAAAAGTGCGTTAATTATACCTTCACTTACAATTCGGAAACCTCAATATTAGACAAGAGAACACGGAACCTAGGAAAAACTAGTGAAAATAAAGTATATGGGGTTCCTGTGGACATTCGTTTTGTGAACAGTATGACCATAATAATTCTTGAACAGTGCACACCACCAGCAAAACAAGTATCTAAAGAAAGTCCTTTTGAACAGACTTACCGTGCCACTTAAGATAAACACAACAAAATAACCCGTGCAATGGGAGCATTTATATCTAAAGATTTGCAGCCTTTTCCTGTTGTCGAAGATATGTTAATTAAAAACACTCGATCCACGTTATGTTGTGCACGTGGACCTTTCAATTCCAACATACATGTAACAGTTGGATAAAGCGTGGCTTGATTGGTCATGACTGCAGAGTGGGTTACAGGGGATGACCAATCTCCCCACGCATTATCCAACTGACACAAATAGTATTTTTGTTTACATAACGGTTCACTTGAAAAAACTGGCACCAGTGTTTTAAGGTGAATCTTTCTTTTATATTCATGCGAAGTATAAAGCTACATTGTGTCATACGCTGATGCTGTCAACACACCACCTTTTTAGCTCCTTCCCTTAACATAGCGCCATTGTCTCCATATTTGAGAGTACCAACGCATGAGTAAATTATCATTCTTGGACCTAACACTGTCGCAGTCGATCTGCATCCCGCAAAGATTATGCGCGCTGCGTAAATGGCAAACCACCATATTTAGATTTCTGCGAGTCAAATTGTACTTTATCGCATCTGACAGAAAGAGGCACGGCCGTTTCCTCTTGAATAAATGCTGTAAAGACTGTGATTTAATCTCCTGCTCCGTGGGTGCATCTCATTTTGAATAATTGTGGAATCACAATATAACAGTCACCTCCGCGGTTGTGCTTGTACTTATTGCTCATAGGCCGCTTCTCTCCTGCTGTCTCGTGGCACTCACCCGGTTATGTTGCTCACTGGAGGTTAGCAGTGCAGGGAAAATAAAGCCCTACATGTCCCCTCCTAACCTCTCAAGGCACGACAAGCGTGCGCATAAATACACTGACAGCATGTACAGTGTTGGACACAAAGAAGCAGCGCCCGGTTCGTGCTTTGGCTTCTGGCACGTCAGCTGTTATCTTTAAAAGAGAGAAGAAAAATAATTTGACACTTTAATATTTATCTTGTCAGGTCAATGGCTCTGTAGTTAGAAGCAGAATACTTTGTGAAGTTATGGCGACTATTTGTTTATAATAAAGTTATGATCATTGTGTGTGTGTGTACGTACGTGTGTGTGTGTGTGCGCGTGTGTGTGTGTGTGTGTGTGTGTGTGTGTGTGTGTGTGTGTGTGTGTGTGCGCGCGCGCCCATGCGCACAGACTGAGTCAGGTCTGGGCTGCCCCGGGGGGAAGGCTCGCATCATTCACAAGGAGTCAGACATCATCACGGCCTTTGCCATCAACAAGGTACACCTCCCAGATATACACATCACAAGAAATAGATACAATGGCACAAAAATCAATCGTTTTGTCTTTATGAATATGCATATGGATTATTTTGTGACCAAAAACAGGATGTCGGTTTTCATCCACTCACTCCCACCCACAATGTGTTCACTTTTGTGTGTCTTCCAGGCAAATCGTAATTGCTTAGTCATGGCCTCTACACATGACATTCAGGAGTTGGATGTGTCATCCATCTTGGCCACACGGATCTTGACGTGGATCGATGATGACGAGGTTGAAGCGAAAGGGTAAGAGAGGGGTTGCCTCTCTCTTGTTAGATGGACGCTGGACTGGTGCCATCAGGACAAAATGCCTGTGTTTGCATACTGCAAAATTTCTATACAGTACTGTATTTGTTTAGTGTCCTCTATGAAGCGCAGGCATCAAATTCAAAATGAGTGAATATTTGCACTGGAAAAAAAAGTCAAAACAAAATGTTTATCAATTTGAACATTAGTTTGTCCTGGTAGTGTATTCAATAGAATATAGTTTGTAAAGGATTTGCAAATCTTTTTTACCTTTTACATAATGTCCCAACTTCATTTGAATTGCGGTTTGTTAGAAGTATTCATTTGAACAAATAAAGGATGAAACCCTCAGATATATTTCTTACCACCAAACAGACACATTGACAAACTCAATGCCCATGGCCACTGTTTGAGCAAATACGGTCTAGTTCTTTTTAATAAGATTTTGCGGTTAGACTCAACAGGGTAATTTTTTTTCAATTTGTTTTGCAATGTGAAATTATGCAAGGCTCTATTAGTTTCACCAGAAAAACACAACTAGCTTGATGCCAATAGTTCTCTCTCTAACACAACTACCTAGATGCTAGATGCCAATAGTTCTCTCTCTCTCTCCCCCCCCTCCCTGCAGAGTGGGCACCGATGACTTCCTGGTTGTCCATACACACGATGACTTTGTCACCTTGCATGGCACCACGCCGTACACTCGCAGCAGCCCCGGTACGCCCATCAACATGCCATGGCTGGGAGGCCATCAGACAGGCCGGGGAGCCTCCGTGGTTAGTTCTACTAATTAATTTTTGTTGTTGTGGGATTTAATTACTTTTCCCTGTTATGCCTCTCGCTGTGACACATTTGGGCAATTATTAGTGCAACTAAGCATACAGTTT
This sequence comes from Phycodurus eques, assembly GCF_024500275.1. Classification (NCBI taxonomy): domain Eukaryota; kingdom Metazoa; phylum Chordata; class Actinopteri; order Syngnathiformes; family Syngnathidae; genus Phycodurus; species Phycodurus eques. The sequence goes on along the minus strand of NC_084527.1, from coordinate 10,288,099 downwards.
TCATAAAAATGCAGCAATTCTATTACCATCAACAGTCGTTCAGCATCACATTCACTCATGTGAGCATGTTTACTAAATTGTCAAATATGCCTCAGATGTTTGATCTTTGAATTCCCACGCACTGCGTGGAGAGGCCTGTGGTGGGTTCAGATTGCCGTCAGCAGCTGAAAAATTGATTTGGTTTCACTTCTTAAGATGAATGTTTTTGAGTCACCTTCATTCAGATTCACCAGAGAACCTGCTGTTCTTAATGACTGCACACGGCCAGTAAGAGAAACATGTAATTAAATAGTCATTTGTTTGCAGTGTTAAGACAGTAAACAGTCACGTCACACAAGTTGACGTTATCTTATTCAACAAGAATTGACTTGATAGACTGAGTGCATTTGTTTTAATACATCATTGACATTATCGAAGGTGGTACAGCTCTTGTATATGATCCCATTATTTTGTGTAGTTGTACCTATGTTATGGTATCCATTGGAACACATCAAACATTTGCATTACAGAACAAGAAATTACAGATGTCAATGACAAATAGCACATATAGCTCAGCGTGAAAAGGTCTTCAATGTACGTAGCAATAGTGTACTTAAAAAAAGGCACCACAGTTAAGTTCTGCATTGAATCTTGTCCTCCTCCTCATCTTCACCTTCTTCCCTCAGATGATCAAGAGAAATATCAACAATGTGAGAAGAATGACCTCACATCCCACGCTGCCGTACTGTAAGTACAAATCGATCTGTCAGAGATTACAGCTTTTAATTTGACATTCTGTTGTCTGTTTTGTTACACGATGTTACTCACAATATGCTTCATGTAGTCTTATGTTTGCTGTTAATGTAAGAAGGTAGCCTGATGCCTCCTGTTTAAGATGTTTTTCTTTTTCCTCTAATCAAATATATCCTGATTCCCTAGTTGAATGTGCATGAAATTAATCACTTTCTACATTCATTATTTTGTGGCATTTTTAATCTATATAAAACACTTCTTTTATATAACTCTTGTCTATGTTGTGCTTTTTTTTTTTTTTTTTTTTTTTTAAATTAACAGTTTCTCTCCCAATGTCAGTGTTTAAAAATACACAGACAACAAATAACACAACAACAAATTTATTGTCAAAGATTTTTTTTCGCTGATTTAGGACAATTTTGATGTGCTAAATTCATCCATCCATTTTCTGAGCCGCTTCTCCTCACTAGGGTCGCGGGCATGCTGGAGCCTATCCAGCTATCATTGGGCAGGAGGCGGTATACACCCTGAACTAGTTACCAGTTGTACGCATCTTACAAATTCTGCCTGGGTAATCAAACGTAAGAGCACAACCATGTGTTGCTGTCCGTCGCTGTCGTCATAGACTGTTTCGTACTCCTTCAGCGCTGGCAGCTCGATCCATTCCAGACATCCACCACCTGCACACAGATGTAATTGTGAATATTACTCCGCGGCGGACTAATATGCTGGCCTGAGATTCCGCCTGTGCGCTCGAGACCGGATTTGGATAAATCACAGGAGTTGACAAGAGCAGAAAAAACCCTTCATGGCAATTTGCAGAATTAATTTTTTTAATTGTTCATGCTGTGGTTAAAAAATCAGAAGTTACTCAGTACTTGAATAATTATTTCAATGTGTACTTTTCACTCTTAAGTGAATTTTTTGGAGGACTACTTTTACTTGAGTCACATTATTGTCAAGTAACAGTATTCTTACTTGAGTACAATATTTTCCTATTCTACCACCTCTGGAGCGGACATCCACAATTGCTACTCTTACGTTTAAGCAACATTTTTGCTCATCAGATCATCCAGTGTCGTATTTGTTGCACTGGTCTTTTGTATTTTCGCATTGAGGTGCTTTGGGTCGTGGCTCTGGTTGTGGTCCCAGTGAAATAGCGAAGCACACGTAACATTGGCGACAAGAGTTGATCCACTAGTACATCTTGTATTAATTCAGAAACGCGCCTACATTTATCTAATTAGTTTACGGATGTTAAAGTTAAGTGTATTAAGCGACGGAGCGATGTTAGGGAATATGTCAAAACACAGAATGAACTAACTTCAACTTTAGCAATGTCCAATAAAAACAGAAAAATATTGTACTTAATATTTTCCTGGAGGATGCTTTTGGGACTAGCCTTTGAAGTTGGTAATAGTGAAAAATAAAGTGAAACAGACAATGATTATAGTCAATTCTTTCCCAGAATGAGAGCGCTTAAAAAGGAGGATGCTATTCATGTGGCACAGCTTGAAGCAGGCATCAGGTGCGGGTGGACATCGGCACGGTGCAAGTTGGAGGCCAAAACAAAAAAGCAAAGAAATGAAGCAAATTTAATTTTAATCCTAAATTAGTACATCAACATGTACTTGAACGGTGTAAATAAATGTTTTTCTGCGTGAATACAATTTGCTTATTTTGCCTGATTGTACTAGAGTCTTCCAGATTGCTTAATTTATGTTAAAATCAAAAACATTCTCTGCGAGAGCCCGGGGGATCCCCCCCAAACCACCCTTACAATGTTTTTTTTTTGTCTGTAAAATACACCTTACTTGTATGTAAATTTGGTGCCTTTGTTGAGGCCCCCAAAAGGTGATTCATTCATGGGAAGAGTAGTAAGAAGCAATTCCAAGAGGACCTAATTCAACTTTTTTATTATTATTTCTGCATATTACTGTTACTGTTCTGTACTAAAAACAAAATTCCCCAAATAGCACCATCTGATGGCCCCCTTGCCACTGATGTCACCACAGATTATATAATCGTTGTCTTTTCTTGCTTGTTGGTACTTCAGACTTGACTGGGGCTCAAGATGGGAGCGTGAGGATGTTCGAGTGGGGTCACTCCCAGCAGATTATCTGCTTCAGGAGTCCAGGCAACTCCAGAGTGACCAGGATTCGATTCAACCATCAAGGAAATAAGGTTGCCAAGTCGCCCTGTCGTTCCCATTGAATGTTGCTGTTTTCAAAAATCATTCACTATTCTTTCCTTTGATGTGAGCCTGTCCCACTGAGTGACATCTTCACATATCCTCTCAACTTTGCCATGTTGGCTTGAAGCACAGCGGGGAGTTTGCTTCAGCGCACATTGTTGTTCAGCTGAGTGCACTCGCCTCCCGCGAAACATGTCCTCAGATTGTGCCTCGACACAGTCTCGGTCTCCTCTGTCATCTCAGCCCAAAAAGAGAGAGAAACGCTTAGAGAATTTGCAAACATGTCCAGCAGATGCTTACGTAAGCAATGCAGTTTAGAGCGTGGCGCGCACTACCTGAAGGGAGCGACGCTTCTCAACAGGTGTCCCCGGTGCAGCTAACATTGAGCCTGCTGTGGGAAATAAATGAAACAAACTGTCTGACTTAATTCCAACAGAGTTACTTTTTGTTTTTGTGCAGTTTGGGATCGTGGATGCTGATGGCGGTTTGAGCCTCTGGGAGACCAACACGAGCGGGGCCGCTCCCAAACCCTATTTGGTACGCCTGCACATCAGCCCGTTTAGTCACGTGCTTGTCTTTTTCCTTTTTCAACATTTGTCTACTCCTTATTGAGTCAAACTCTCTCTGGTGACATCTCAACAACACCGTCCCTTCTAATCTTCCCCCTTCTCCTTGCATTTTCATTTTGTTTACTATTCTGCTGCCTCTCGATTACTGTCAGTACTAGTAAGCATCGTGTGTCTGTGTGCGTGCGCCAGACTCTGCAGTGCCACAACAAGACGGCTCATGATTTTGTCTTCGTGGGATCCTCCTCCCTCATTGCCACTGCGGGTCTCTCCACAGACAACCGGTAACACATTCTACAAAATTCTGTACACAGTAGAACCTCGAACCTTCCTGGGATGCTGGTTGGTCAAATTTTACCACATCAAGGGCCTTAGAAGCTCCACTGTACAGTATACTCAATTGCTTACCAATGTGTTTCCATTAACCACAGAAATAAGAGGGCTTTGTTTCTCTCCCCAGGAATGTGTGCCTATGGGACACTCTGGTGACTCCCGTTAACAGCCTTGTACACGGTGAGATGCATGTAGAACACTCATGACATGACTTCATCAGAAAGAAGATGGAGTCCCTGCTCATATCTTAATGCATCCCGCGGGGTCTCATTTACCTTCACTTTGCATCCTTCTGCAGCCTTCTGCTGCCACGAGTCAGGCGCCACCGTGCTGCTAATGGCGCCCAGGCAACAGTTGCTAATCACGGGCGGGAGGAAGGGCTGGATCAGCGTCCTGGAGCTCCCTCACCGACACCAGCGCCAGAGCTTCCAGGCACACGACTCGCCCGTCAAAGCACTCGCCGTCAACCCGACCGAGGACTGCTTCATCAGCGGGTCTGCAGAAGGCAGCCTTAAGGTACCCTTGTACAACCTCCACTGAGGAGGTTATGTTTTGTGTGTAACCTTTCTCACTGTCTAATATAAAAATGAAAAAAAAAAAGAAAATTCTGAGTAATGGACAGATGCAGGGTTCCCTTTAAAGCAGACCCAACCACTGTGCAGCGGCACATTAGTGTGCCACGAGAGATCATCATGTATGCTGTGGGAAATGATCCAATTTCAATTAATTAGTCCAAAAAATATTTACTGCAACAAATATATCACTGTTTATTTATCTATATCAGAAGTCAGAGCAAATAAATGCTCTTCCACTCGGTGACAGAAGCTCCACTGCAAAATTAAACAAACAAAAGATACATCAGAGGGCTTAATAATCAAGGATTGACCTTGGGGTCAATGCTGATTGGTGTGCTTGTCACAATCATAGACAGAAAATGATAAAGTTTCAGTTTCTTTGCATCACAATGAAGATTTGTTAGCATGACATTTGTTAGCGTAAACTGATAATTTTGCAGTAGCCTCCATTTTTTTTCCAGAGCTATATATATCGTATCCTTTAAAAATGACAATCCTTTTTCAGCCATTTAAAAACATCTAAAAACAAACTAAATAAATTTGCATGAAATGGTCTTAAAGCACATTCATATAATTTACAAATGGGTGAAAAAGAAATTGAGATAACTATGTCAAATCCCTTTCGAAATGTAACATGCTATGTGTTTACAGGGCCAAAAGCTCTTATGTCAAGCCAAGGCTTATTGTGTTTGACAGGAATGTAAATGTAACATGGAGAATCTCATTTAACATGTTCAGAGGGTTACATCGGTGAAAATTCATCACATCAGTTTGTCATGTGTGGGATTTTATTACGTTTTGTTTAAAAAAAATAAAAAAATTTTTATCTAAATGAAAGTTATTTTCCTCCTAAGTGTTAAGATGTTAGACTGCCGCCGCTTATTGATGTTTAAACCTTGGCGGTGGTCTGCAGTCTCTTGAGGCTTCTTGTTCTGGTTTGTTTGTACTGCTTTGAAGGTCATGTTCCCGTAATCTCATCAGCAATGGTGGTAAGTAAGATTTTGACTTGAATGTGTTTTTCAAACGACTTTTTACTTTTACTCTCAGATATCTCTACTTCATACTTGTAGTCAAAATAGGATTGTTACTTCTTTCAACCTCCGCAAATGACAATACAACATAAAGTATAACAGGAAAAATGTATATTTCAGGCTCAAGTATCTGTACTTTAGTAGAAGTACAAAAGTACCTGTGAATACTTTTGCCACCTCTGTTCATCAGTAAGAACAGATCTTCTTTTCAGTCTCTCTAGCTGCACAGAGTACAGTGGTGCTCAATGAAAATAGATAATGGCAATTTCGAACTTTTTCTTTCTCCTCCCCCCCACACACAAATTAAAAGTACCACTGGGCACAGCCATCAGATTAAGTGCAAATCGGTGTCAAGGGTTGAGACGAAGCAGCTGCTTTCTCAACAACTTGACTGACATCTAACAAAAGTGAAACTTCGGGAAAGACTGCGAGCAAAGTCTTTACAGAGACGCCTCGTCTGTCATCACATCTGCTTTAGATTCAAACCACACTATTCCCCCACCATGTGAACTTTTTAATTGCATGCCGGCTGATTGAAAAGCAACATGGAGTTTGAAGTGTTTGATGGGCACGTATGGAATGCCCAGATTATGTGACATTAATTAAGTCATATATACAGACTGCGCCTGTGCAGGGGCTCATCAAATAAAATGACTCCCATGCTGGTTTTTAAAATGGAGGAGCTTTATTATTAAGGGAAAAAACATGCTAGCAACCTGCTACATTATTGACGTTAATAACGTGGACGTGTGTCATCCTGTGAAGTGTCTACACGTTCATTTACAGTCACACTTTTAGACTTGGACATAATACAAAAAAATATTTTTACGAGTCATATATACACTAGTATAATACTATGTCGTTGGGAGGGGGGGGGGTCATTTTAGAATTTCTCGATTTTCGATCATGTGAAATTTGGGGTAAAGTTTGATGACTGAGGATTTGGTTCTTTGTTCATGAAGAAGCTTTTGATTGTTCGGAATTTGATCAAGCTAACGTTCGATGGTTAAGAATATTTGATGATGTGAAGTTTGATTGTGCCAACGTTGAGTATACAAGCTTATGTCTGTTTATTATTTTTTTCCCAACGTGGAATTTAATGAAGCTAATGTTGGGTGTTAAAGAATTTTTCGAGGGTTAACAATTGATCATTAAGATGCTCAAAGAGATATGTTCGAGCTAAAATTTCATTACAATTTTTCAATTGTGAAATTGGATCAAGTTTGATCGTTACAAATGTTTTGATGGTAAATGTTAGTTTTTTTGTATCTTTTTCAATCATGTGGAGTTAGATGAAGCTAACGTTGGTTGAGAACATTTGATCATTTTTAATTTTTCTATGGCTAACAATTGATCCTTTTCAATCGTATTGCATTTGCCAAGCTATCGTTTGTTCAATACGAATTTTTGATCATGCGGAATTGCCTTCAGCTCACCCGCAACCCTAATAAGGAAAAATGGATGGGTGGATGGATAATTGATCGTTAGGATTTTTTTTTTTTATGTTGTGGAATGTCATACGCTAACGTTTGATCCTGAACCAAGTTAATGTTTGATGGCAAGTCCGTATTTGATTGCATGAAGTTTAATCCTAAAACATTTTTTGGTCGATCCTCATTGTTTTCTGGATCTGCAACCTTAATGATTTCTTCCTTGGTGCAAACCTCCAAAAGGTTTCGTAATCCCGCTGAAAAACAGTTTCCGATGTCTTCTTAGGTGTGGAACCTGGCAACGCAGTGTCTACTCTACTGCTTCCCCAACGAACACGCTCGCCAGTCGCTCTTCCGCAACCTGGGCACAGGTGTCATGCAGGTGGAGGTGGGGCCGGCCAATCACGTCTTCTCCTGCGGCGCAGACGGCACCTTGAAGATGAGGATCCTGCCCAACCGTTTTAGCGTCAATAACACCACCACCCAACAGCATCACCACGGCAACCTCAAGAATGACGTCAAGTTCATCTTGTAGACAGGGACTGTGGAGATTTTCCACCAGCACGATGCACTCGGAAACTCTCAAAGTGGCTGCAGGGTTTGTTTTTTTGTCTAGAAGTCCAGCTGAGATTCATGTGCCATCTCGGTGAGTGATGGGCAGCATAGGCCAGGAGGTAAGAGCGCCACAATCTCCTCCTCGTTAGCTCACATTGATTGTAAACGGACGATAAATAACCATCCAAGCACACTCGATACAGTCATACATTCCCGATGGAAAGTTTGGCTTTTAAAAGCACAGTTGAGCAGAGATATACACCACTTGTCATTTGTTGCAGTTGTGTGTCGGGAACAAGGTGAAATCTGCGACCACCTGAGAAAGACTAGAGTAGCTGCAGGCAGGTTAGAGGTAAGGCAAGTCGTCACGTCGACCCTGCGGAAACACTTTCAGCTTCGGACAGGGCGGTGGAAAGGCATCATATTTCTATTTGCACATAACGGTGAAACTGAATTACGCTCGCAAAATGTGGATGTTCGGCTTCTGGGTGACATTTCAGGATGAATATAAGATGCATTATAACCTAGACTGGTGAACTTAATTTGACTTTCTATAACCTTCTGAATGCACCAATCCCACTGAACAGTATGTCCATACGTTTTATACAACCTTTTGATCTCTCACGAGGAACTTAAGTCAAAATTGACAACAGGGGTTTGATCCCTGAAAATTTCCAAGGATAGCCACGTCTATATGCTTTCGGTGACCAGTCTCCCTTTTGCAACCTGCTGATGACAGTCTGTGACGCTCTAAGCTCAGTGGCTACTCTACGTCACTACCCTGAGGAAATCTTGTTTGAGTCTGTTGATCAATTGTTAGGTGTTGTCTTGGAGTCATGATGTCAAAATCGCATGATGAAGAGGACTGTTTAAATACCAGTTCTAATTCAACCAGGGAACGTATTGGTCCATTCATCTTTAACAACACACTGTAAAAAGGACTGAAACACTGAACAGTTGGAAATGTGCATTCAAAAGTTTGTAGGAGGTGAAACTAAGTTTACCTGTAAAGGTTATAGTGCATTTTAGCATCATACTAAAATGTCACCCCAATGGCCCAAACTTTTTGTGAGTAGTGTAAAATGTCAATAAAGCAGTTCAGAATAATGTAAATATGATGCGATGTACAGCACATTATATATATTCCTCGCCAATTGTATGAAGTGTCCTTAATCTTTGACTACTAACTAGCTGTAGTGGTCTTTATTCTTCGTATAAAGTTGCACAAAACGTAGTTGTAATTTAACCAGTGCCCCTCGTAAATTGGGCGCACCCCCTTTTTCTATTTTGGGGGGGGGGGTGCTGCTGCTGCTGTTTATTCCCAAATAAGCTAAAAAGGAGTCTTGTGGGTGAGCAGGTTTTAACTGTTTATTTGTACAGATGTTTTATTCCCATAATGGCACACTTTCTCTACTATCTGTGTTTCATTTGGATACTTTCATTAATTAAAAGTGATTCTTTTGTTGTTTTCTCAAATTATTTTTATTGCCCGCACGCCTCTTAATGCCGTCATTGTTCATTGTGGCTTCCTAGGGGTTCATGCTACTAGCTAATGTAAAGGAGTTGGGACTACTGCAGCATTACGGTCTCATAATACTACAACTTTTTTCTTGTTAAAATTGGGCTTTTTTTGCAACTTAATTCTCATATGCCAACTATATTCTTTGACTTGTTTTCTTTAAAATGAGGCCCTCATACTCCATTGAGACTTGACATCCTTCCGCTTCTTTGTAGAAGTATGGGTACGCGACTTTGACTATTGTGTACATATCCATCTGTATGATCTTATGAAACACGTTGACTCAGTGAGGGAAAGGCACAGGGGTGGTTTTCTTTCCCCTTCTTGGGTCTAAACAATCACGGTACAATTCATGTATTTTTTTCCCAAACCTCTTGAGAGCGTCCGGGGGAAAATAACGATGTGTAGTGTACTCCCCACATCTTGTGGAGTTGATAAATACCTTTATTTGATGCTAAGTGTTTGCATCTACACAAGCTGGAGAAATAAATAAATTATATCAAAGCAAGTGCGTTACTCTACTCTACTCAACCCAAGTATGCAAATAAAAAAAAAAAAACCTTACACTGGTCTTTTCATTCCATTTTACAATGCGCTATATATTGTATAAGACGAATGCTGAAAACAAAAGATGACTAAATTATCTATGTAAGGATAAAACGATTTGGATCTGGATTTGTAATAGCTCTGGCTCAGATGAGCTTGTAAAAAAGATTTTACCTTTTTGTTAAACAATTAGTATTAAAGAAGACAAATTGTGCATTTTCAGTTGTCTTAATTAATGATCACTGACATTGTAACACTAATTGTAATCAGTTTTCACTCCACCCCCTGACTGCTGGAACAAGACCAAGTGCAACTTCGGTTACCATAACAACTGGAACTCTTGAGAAGCCAAGCTGGTGATGTAAAAAGCATCATTCTCATTTTCACTCTTGGAGGCAGCACTTCATCACCAAGCCACAGAATTACACTAGTACAATTAGTGTGCAGATCTCTGTTTGGAGCACATGCAGTTGACATATTGTCAAACAAAAATATCACCTTGCCCCCTCATCGACAATGTCATTCGAATATTAAGGTTATCAGAAGATAACGCTGTCAGCTAACGCTAAACAGTCTGCAGCTCTGCTTACCTTTTGGCTTTGACATGATAGTATTTCCATTTATTCCGATGGCCGTTGTTTGAAAGTGGCCCCAGCATCCTTGCCCAGTCTAGCTGCCAAGTCATGGACAGAGAAAAATTGCCCAACTGTTTGGTCACAATCCAGACAAATAATGAAATTTTACACAATAACTCCTTAAGTAAAATAATTTATTTAAAATCCAACCATCCATCCATTTTCTGAGCCACTTATCCTCACAAGGGTCACGGGCGTGCTGGAGCCTACCCCAGCTATCATCGGGCAGGAGGCGGGGTACACCCTGAACTGGTTGCCAGCCAATCGCAGGGCACATACAAACAAACAACCATCCGCACACCTATGGGCCATTTGGAGTTGTCTATTAACCTACCATGCATGTTTTTGGGATGTGGGAGGAAACGGGAGTGCCCGGAGAAAACCCACGCAGGCACGGGGAGAACATGCAAACTCCACACAGGCGGGGCCGGGGATTGAACCCCGGTCCTCAGAACTGTGAGGCAGACGCTCTAACCAGTCACTCACCGTGCCGTCTATTCCATATAGTGCTCTTCTAAATTAAGGTAGAGGGTGAGCCGGAGCTGATCACAACTGACTTTGGATGGGGTCCACCCTGGCCTGGTCGCCATTGAATCGCAGGGCACATGCAACCATTCAATCCAAACCTATAGACGAGTAATGTGTGTGGAAAATAAAGGTGGTTGATTAAAAGGCACACAATGAACTGTACATTATGGAACCCAAAGGGGAACTTCAGGACTTACAACCTGAGCCCTGAGGTAATGGTCGGATGGCAGCAACTTCGCAGACACTACAGAATAATCCACCCACAATGCATTGCACAATTAACATGGTAGGTAAATATTACAGCCTAACTGTTCTTAATATGGAAATAAGCAACAATTATTCATATTTAGAACCTTTCTAACACTTTTTACTGAGGAAAATGACAAAATATAGTGTAACGACATTGAAGCTGTGCACGTCCCAGAATCTTTTTTCATGAAACCCTGACTGTGGGTTGTATGATAAACAATAGCGTCTCGGTGATGTTCACTATATTAAATTTTAGCTTGCGACTTAACAACTGTAATTTGCTATTGCTCATTATGATAAACAATGGCATCTCGGTCCTGTTCACTATATTAAATTTTAGCTTGCAGCTTACCAACTGTGTAAGTTGCTATTGCTCATTAAAGCCTCTTCCAGCCAAAAGTACCTTTGTTTACCTTGTGCAACTCATTATAACCACAATAGTAATGCATAGTGGCTTGAATAAGTAATTATAATCTGACTACTTGTCTGGAAATAGTATCTCGTTACTACCATCAGTGACGGTGATGCAGACTTCCTAACCACTAGTCCGCCAGGCTGCCTATCCCTATTTAGAATATTTGTATTAATGAATTAACAACACCAGGATGAGCTTCAAGTTTTTATTTTATTAGGAGAGCAAAAAATTATATTAAATTTCCACATATTTGCATTGATGAGAAGAGAAACATTTCTGTACAATTCATTAAATGGCTGTCAGGATCACTTCCACAAATTCATTTCTGCCAGTGTTAAGTGTGATTTCAGAGGAAGAAAAACATGATTGAAGTGACCTTGGAGATCAATAAGTAAGATTTTATTGGCACATCAAGGTCAGAAAATGACAACGGGATGGATCCGTTCAAAGTGAGTAACTAGTTCAATTACACTAATTTTCTGAATTAATTGTGATGGATGTCCTGTGAAGATGCTAACAGGCTTATCCTATCCAGGCAACTATTAGTTTACATCAGGGGTGGGAAACCTTTTTATAAAGTCCTCAGAGGACTATATTAATTTATGAACATATTATTATATGATTATTTTTATAATAGTTGCATTGAACTTTTGAATTTAGAATTTCATGGCTGGTTAAAACAAATGCTCCTGCGGGCTGTGTATGGATTTTATTAGCTAGATAAATGAAACACCCCCTTCCAGTGAGTGGGTTGGCTGTTGTGGGAGGCGCTCACAGCCTGGCATGATCCTTCAGGATGACCTCCAGCTTCTGGCCTAGCATGACGTTCCCTCGAATCTTGAGCTTCCCTGAGAAGAAGGCCTATATAGCGGAGAAAAAGAAACATTTCATCCCCCCAATATCACAATATTTGGGCAAAAAAGTTATAAAGAGGCAGCTGAACTTGTGATCAAGGCTGTCCTTTGCAATAATCTACCAGCTATCCTCAAAACACGCTGGATCAATCCATAGCAACATGACCAGCCTATTAATTCAGCGCTCGTCAGTAACAGAAGAAATGCCGCAGAGATATCAAATGATGACCATTGATTACCTGCGAGTGCTTTGGTCTTGAAAGAGCTCCCCCGACTGGCTTTTTATGTGACGTGATGAAAGGAAGAAGTCTTTACAAATTGGTTACTTTCACTCATGTACGTCAAGGACTCTCGGGGAAAACGACTTTCTCCTCAAAGGTTCATTATTTCTGGAAGAAAGCCTAGCGCTACTTAAAGCACTGCTCTTTTAAGGTTGGCTTTGGTGTTTCAATGCTAAACATGACGCTCTGAATGCTGCTTATTAGATTTTTCAAGACAATGCATTGTATGCTGATGACATACCTAGGTTGTATCCCTAATTTGGGTACCAGTGGCAACAAAAGCTGCCTGTCAAATTTTTGTCAGCATACCACAATTGTGTTCCAACCCCACAATTTACATACACAATGCTTTTTTAAAAAATGTATTGCCATCTCACTTGATGCTATTTTCTAGTTTTCTCCTCTCACCGTAGGAACTAAAAAAAATTAATTTGCCTTTGTAGAATAAGATTTAAAATGTTTTATTTTGTGAAATATGTATACAGTGCTTACAGACCCTCCAGCATCATCAATCAAGTGCTTTGAAGTAGATTCAATTCCGACAAGCTGTCCAAGTTACCATTTTGAAAGAGGAATGACTAACTTAAACTGAATTCCCCTTTTTATACCCAAATTTGAGTCTGCTCACTGGGATTCACTCAGAAGTCAAAATTGAATCAAGCATAACATTTAACCAGTACAATTTAGATTACATTATCAAATTGTGATTAAATAATTTGACATTTAAAAAAAAAAAAAAAAAAGCTTGCCTTTGTTTTACTTTTGTAAAACTGAAAATTCAAGTATAACAGTAATTCTATGTTAACGAAGATATCTAATTTTGGATAAAGATACTGGTGTATATGAAACATTTACAGATAATTATTATTTTTTTATTATTTTGGTTATTACCAATGTTAATTAGGGCAATTGTGGCAGAATAATTATTTTTTGTAAGCCATTGACACACTTTAGACTTAAAACGGGAAGTATAATGCAAATCTATTTTTGAGCATGGATATGTTGTATATGCCACCAGTACTCTAAACACTATATAATGATTAATATTGCGTTCATGGAGTAAGAATTAAATAGATATTTTCATCGATCCCTGGAGGCAGCCATGTTGGGAAATATTGCCCTCTGCTGTCGGCTGAAATTAACATCAAAAGTGCCCTTGCGCTGTGATCACTAGCAGAACTACAGGTTGATGACATGATGGTTTGAACGCTTCGCTTTACTATGGCACTCTGTTCAGTGCACAAGCAGTGAAGATGAGCGCACTCCAAACAATTGTATAAAAACAACAAAGCTCAGAGGACGCCACCGCCACTGCACAAAGATACAGTGGATCCCCGGCTATTCGCGAGGGACAGGGACCGGGCCGGACCGCGAATAGTGAAAATTAGACCTTAATTGACAACCATTATAACTGCACTGGGGAAAAAAAAAAATTAAATGTACTAATCCCCCCCCCCCCCCCCCCCCCCCCACCACCACCACCCAAAATACATTCTTGAATAAGCAGGGGATAAACCACCAATAAGCATTTTTGGGGGTTTGGAAAATTGGGATTTTTATTTTTTTAGGTGAATCCGCAGGGATCCACTGTACCTGAAATGAGTGACACCCAAAGGAAAAGCTGTTTAACCTGTGTAGGAGAAAGCAGAACTGAACGCTCTGCGTGGATGTTAGGAAGCGTGGTTCACGAGCCCAAGCAACGTTTGTCCAAATATTTTGTTCATAAACAGAAATTTCACCTTACAGTAATTGCTCCGTTTATTTTTTTTCCACTCCACTCTGAAGCTCAGTGACCTTTAAGTTCAGTTTTTGCTCACAACACAAAGCAAAAATATCAAGGCAAATACTCATAAGTTGGGGAGCTGTTAAGTCAAGGTAGCACTATATTCTGCATATCCCTACCTTCTGAGGGTTGAGTTTGCCTTGCACCACCTCCATGAAATCTTCATCTGATGCCGTGAAAGTCACGTCCGTCTTCCCCCCGTAGGCGCCGCGATGCAACGCGCCGCTCCCGTTCTTCAGATCGATGGCTGGCGAACGACAAAGTCCCGTTTTTAAACCTGGCGTGTTTCGAGCGGTGAATCGTGACCAACCGCGTGCTTGCGTTCACTCACTCCACTCAGCCACATTCTTGCCGTCTTTTGTGATCTCCCAGCCGAAGACGGCGTTGACCTTCTTGACCAGCTCGCCGCCCGAGTCTTGGATGCGGCGGCCGATCTCAGCAAACACCAGCTCGCTCTGAAGGTCTCCCTCCGCCTGTACCGCCCGAAGAAAACCTTTAAAGTTGCGACCTCCTTTTCAAAAAGGTGAGGTCCACACATACACACCTGAGGAAGACATTGAGATGTCTCGGCCGTTTCGTGTAAATCAACGTAAGCGCCTGATAGCACCACGGCTCCAGTCTCCTTTACCTGGAAGAGACCAAAGAGCAGGTAAGGTGCTGACTGGCATTACAAGTGTTTTGCTTGGAATGATCCATACTGACTTTACACTGAATGTGAACTCTGCTGCCTTCCTTCCACATCTCCGTCTGCAGAGACTGACCCGGCATCACTGGCTTCACAAAGCGGACCTGCAGGGGGCGGGGGGCACAGAACTAAGCTTTAAAAAGGTAGGGGAGGGATGGGAGTACTTTCTTGATGGATTCCAGAGAAAATTGGGTTTCGGGTACTCCGGTTTTCTCCCACATTGTAAACACATGCATTTAGGTTTGTTGATTACGCTAAAATGGTGTCCAAAGTCCAGGCGGGGGGGCATTTGTGGCCCACTGCATATTCTGAGATATTTGGACACGGCCCACATCAAAAGGTTACAAGTTAAATATATGGGGGGGAAAAAATACTACAAGGGGGTCCTCAGTTTACGACGGCCTCAAGATACTGTGTGACATTTTGTTACGAATAGTGCACAATAAAGTAGACGTACTAAACGTAAAAATACGTGGTCATGCACATTCACTGCCGTACGCACTGTTTTTCATTTGACTGTATGAAAAACAAAAAGAATAATATAAAGCAATCACTACTGTGTTACTGATAGACTACGGCGTGTTGTGCCAAATTCCGTCATTGAGGACTTCCTGTATTGTTCCATTTTGTATCAAGACTTTTGTGCTATCCATGGTTAGATCATACTACTGTTGTAGTTAGCAAATAAAAACATTTTACTGCCGTGAGTTACTCTGTATTTCCCACCAACAGCATTTTGAGTTCGTCAATTATACAAACCTTGATGGCCTTAAATCTGCCGGGGTCATTGCCGGCAAATTGCTTGAGGACGTGTCTCGCCGCAAAGCCAAACGAGCACAAGCCGTGCAGGATGGGTGCCTGGAAGCCTGAACAAATATTTTCAAGGGGACACATTATAGATAATTGACTTTTGAAGGGCTTGTGCGCGCTACGAACGAATCAGTGGTGATTCGAATTGACTCGTGAATGCGCTTGAAAAAAAAAAATCCTGAATCAGAAATTTGCATTCGAATCAAAAGCCATAACATTTGTTTTAAAATAAATACACAAGCTCTCCTCTGAAGGAGGGTTCCATTAGCTTAGCTCCAATGAGGTGCACGGTTAACACGGCCAGAACGGAAGCCGAAAATGAGCCATCGCTGGAGGGGACGACCACGGCAGATTTATTGGGAGAAAGGTGACCAAACGCAGCGTGGCTATGTAGCCAGCAGGCTAGCTGGAAATCCGACAGCTTGGTCCGGTCCGCAAGGAATTATGGAACCCACAAGCTCAAAACAGACCCGGGATTCTACCTTTGGCCAAGGTACGTCGAGGGATCCTGGTTAAAGTCAGCTATTTTAAACTAAAAAGGAAATAAAAGTTTCTGCTAAAAACACGCCAGCGTACTCTTACCTGGTCAATAGATAGTTTTCAAATAAACAGATTGGATTGTTCATTTGTTGGACTATTATTACAGAATTGTACAAAGAGTAACGATTCGATTGTGATTCGCTAGTCATTTGTTACCGTCAATACAGATAACTGAAGTAATTGGGGTTTTCGGGGGCAAGTCTGGGCACTACTTGGTTCTCACTCTAGTCTGAAACACTTTCATCCAGTCACTATCATGCAGAAATGCCCACCTCCCCTCACCCCTCCAGCCATGTCAAAGCCAAAAGGTAAGCAGAGCTGCATTGCATTTTGTCGGATGCACAAATTAATGTAGCATTAGCTGTTACCAACTAGCTAATTTCAACAAGACAAGGAACAGGATGTGTAAAGTGCAATATAATTCCTGATGTTTGGGGTATTTTCTGTCATAGACATGTTAGGAACTGTTTGAAATTGTATTAAAAAATAATTACAATATGGTTCTTTAAAACACATCAGATGCAAGATTGAACATATCTTTACAAATGAAAGTATTTCAAGTCCTACCTCCCATGGCAGCGAAGCTGGGATCAATGTGGAGGGGGTTCCAGTCACCACTCAGACGGTACAAGGCTGCCTGGGACCACGCAGGAAGGAGATGAGAGTCATAAATCATAATATAGGAGACATCTACAATAACGAGGCCTGGGAATCCCTTTGCTGATTATTTTCACATTTGATTTGCAGTCTCTTCACCTGGTCGTTAGTGGTAGAATCAACCAGCACGACGTCTGGAGCTCGCTGAGGTGGCGGCACAAGAGGCTGCAGGGTTATCGTACACAGCAGGAAGCGGCATTAATATTCCTAATGTCGTACTGTGTTGTCATAAAAACACTGAGTATAACACACTTTGGCTTTCTCCGATGTTCTTTTTCCTCCGAACCCTCCGGCGCCGACCACAAACACAGAAAACTGGTTGAAGCAGAGCAGCTCGTCGCCGCTGTACGTGTTCACTGAGAGAGGAAGGGAAAGACTTTTAACAGCTGTACAGTCGGGAGGATGAAAAACCGTGAGGACTCTTTCACCCTCAAGGAGGATAACAGCCCCGGAGCCTTTGTCCAAAATGTCTGCGATGGTGGCCTCCGAGGTCAGTTGTCCTTTAAACAAATAATAATCATAAAGATTTGACTTCTGGACATTTATTGGGAATTTAGGCTCTATGATGAGTGTTACATACCAGAGGTGGGAAGAGATTTGTAGAGCTCTAGGTACTGCTCGCCATGTAACACCTGACAACATACAGTACATCCACGACATTAAACAGTGGACAAAGTAGAGTAGAGCTATGTCAACAACAACACAAACATGCTGAAAAACGTCATTTAATACCTCAATGGAGAATCAAATTAAAGTTGGCGACTCTATACCACACACCACGCATCTAATGATGCGCTGCAATTCAAAAACTGCGTCCCTGTATTTGGTTTTTAGCCTCCACATACAGTGTACTGTATTTGTTATTGAACAATAAAAATATGGAACGATTGTCAAGGAAGAAGCAAAGGGCCACAAAAAGAAGAAACGGGCAATAATATGAAAGCAAGTGGATGTTTTGAGAGGTTAATGTTGGCAATGATCGATCGCCCCGTTCACTGACTGCACCCGTGCATTTCTCTAACAGAGACTCTCCACGCTTTGTTTTCTCGCTACAGTATATAGGAAATTATAAATATACTTAAGTATTACTGAAAAATACAATTTCACCCAAAATAAATATTTGAAAACAAACAGTTCTGAAAAATTAACTGCAAATGTACTGTACTTAAAAGTAAAAAGATTCTGCAGTTTGAACATTTAATCTAGTGAGTCTTTGGCATACCACTAGTGGTACGCTGCATTTTCCGAACCTGTGTCAAATCGATTTTGAGTCCAGGCAACGAGCTCAGGCCGCCGTCCATCATGGCCGCCTGGGAGGGAATGACCCCGAAGGTGGGGAGGCAGCCAAAGTCTGGATGGCCTTCGTACAGGAACCTAGAGAAACAATATGGAAATGCATTGTTTAGTTGAACATGTCATCTTAGCGGTACTAATCACACACCTGAGGTGGTCGGGGTCCTTGGTGGACATGCCCACACCGAGCGCGTACAGGATGCACTGTGTGTGCGAGAAGCTGAACGTTGTCGGGGGAAGTTTTTGTCCGACTGCTGCAGTCTAACACAAAGAGAGGAGACGCTTACATGCTCATGTATTTAGGCTAGTTGCAGTTCAGTGTGATGTATTTGTTCCCCTGCCTTTTGGCACCTTTAAAGGCTCTGTTTAACTAAACTAATTAACAAATCAAACTTCCTGTGAACCCCTCACAGCCAACCGCTTCTTCATTATGCTCATTAATAGCCGTCGTCTTGGCTTTTTATTCAGGCCAACGGATGTGATTGCTCCCGCTCTGCACAATAGTGACCAGCAGCAGCAATGACGACCCCTCCAAAGCACTAACGGCCCCGTTTTTAATTAAGACCGCCATGGAGTGTAGACATCGGGGACACGCTGCCTTTCTGCCCAGCGTTAACTATTAGACCCCAGTAATGAATCATTAATGTGCTTGGCCACACACACATACACGCTTCACTTATCTATACAATCAAATTGGCATTATGACTTCAACAACTATTAAAGTTAGAAATGCGAAAAATGTCTGTTGTACTGTGCTGCAAAGTTTGTACTACTCTGAAGAGTAAAGTTGTTAAGGTTATATTAACATGCTAACGTTGTATGCGTCTACTCACAGGGTTGATGCCAGAGGTGGAGGATGCAGCAGGAGCAGAAGTTGGGCCGGCGTCAACGTCCTGTCCCGACTCCACCTTGGACAGTACGCTCACAATGGACTGAAGAGATTCTGAAAAGAGGTGAGACAAAGAGAGAGAAATCCTGGTTAAGGCAACTACTGTGTCTCATTTTGCTACACATGGCATCAGAAGCGAGATGGTAGTCATGATAAGACATGGCCCACGTGCTGTAGACGAAGATCCAGTAGGTTACGATTCTAATCTCGGTTAATAGCACAGTGGCCCACCGCATTTTTTATTTTCCTGGCAAAATACGGTCGAGTGTATGTATGAGATTTGTTGTATTGTAGCGTCTCTTTGAGACAACAAACGGTTACTGTCAGCTGTAACCAGTCCAAAAAAAACATCAAAATACACTGAACAAAATATAAAACACTAACCTTTTTTTTGTTCCCATTTTTCATGATCTTAACACAGAGCTAAAACTTTTTCTTAAGGCCTTTTTCTATCAAATACTGTTCACAAATCTGTCTAACTCTGTTAGTAAGTGGTTTTCCTTTGCCAAAATAATCCATCCACCTAACAGGTAAACCATAAGCGGCCCACAATAAAATGTATTAGTTGGCTACCGTAACATTATGCGCAGTTTGAACATTAACACTGCGCTTAAATATACGAAAATAAAAAAAACTGTACCCTAATAATGATTCAACTAAAACATATTGCACACAAGTTCAATAAAAACTCTTATCTAAATCAATTTTGGGAAATAAACATCTAGGTTACATGTAAATATATTGTACCTAAAGGTTAAGTACAACTGAACTGTACTGGATTAAAAACATAAATAAATAAAAAATAAGACACTGTAACATTATGCAGAGTTGTAACATTTAATTCCGTGAGTCTTCACATCCTGTTTAAGCCAATAGATCATGAATAAAAGGTGGGTCGGGTCATTAGATTCCCATGAAAATTTGGTGTCAGAAGTGGGATAAGAAAAGTCACCACTTTTCCATAGACCTGCCCAGGTTTTTTAACCCAATAAAGCCTGTTTCAAATCTGACGGTGGGTGATAACACTATACATTCTTTTTCATTAAAGGCCTTCTACAGATTAAAGAGATCAAATAAAACTAAGGATTATTCTAATCAAATGTGTCTAACGGGAATAAACACAATCTCAAAATGAGTTGGACATAATCCAACATTTTATCAATTTAAGGTATGCGTGCCATTTTTCCTCTCCGTGCATTGATTCATCGATAAAATGAAGCATTTCAAAGCTACTAGGAAACAGAACAAAGGAAACAGCTCCGGGACTGATAAAAATCTCAAATAGAGAGTTAAAGGAGGGCTGTCGTCTATTGGCAGGTAGTTATAGCAACAAGGTTCGGGAATAATAAACTACAAATGAGGAGGCAGCACAAAGCCATGCTAATGAGACCGGCTAGCTCCCGTCGGGGCCGCCACCCCCGTGCGCTTCAACGCAAACGGCGCCGCCCTCGTTGCCGGTGCATGACTGAGAGGGATGGAGGAGGCGGAGAGAAGTCCCACTAAATTATAATTACAACAATAATCATGTGTGACTCACTCTAAACACTCCTCACCTTTACTTGCTTTTCTTCACCTCTAACCACAGATTGCCTCACTTTACTGGAGGCAAACTCAAGGAGGAATACAGATGAGCTGGGACCAAATGGTTTCCGTTTCGATTTTACACTAAAGAAATAACAAATGTCCATTATAGATTTGGAGATAAATGCTTGCTTCGGCTAAAAAAAATATGGGACTATATATACAAGTCACACAAAAAAATAAAAATAAAAAGAAATAAAGGGGATTACACCTGACCTGCACCATCAATAATCAATTGAAATTGCGGCACGGTTGCTTTGGTTCTGTGAGGTAAAATGAACAATGAGCATTGTGGCTCTTTCTAGTTAATCTTAGGACAATTTTTAGTTTTGAACAGTGAACCCTTGCTATTCACGAGGGTTAGGGACCACGCCCTGATGAAAATAGCGAAAATAACTCCCAGCCTGTCCTAACAGTAATTAGTAATTACACTTTATAAACCAGTTTCTTTCTTATTTATTATTTTGGGGGGCTGGAACAGACTCATGGAATTTCAATTTATTTGAATGGGGAATATTGATTTGATATACGAACATTCCTGTCCTGGATTTCTGGCATTCGCTAACAAACAGGAAGAATCCCGATACTACTTTTCCCCACGGGAAAATTATGCAGGTTGAATTTATCGCATCAGTGCTGTTTAAAAGGAACGGCAATGTAGGGGAGCTGAAAAATGCTTGCTTTCACAGGCAATGTAAAAGTGGATTGTGATCGCCTGCCAATTGCTGTCTGCCTTTATCCCCAAGTCATTAACGATAAGAAGTGAATCTGTTGTTCAACTGCATCGCTGTTCCTGACACATAGTTGCCTCTTAAGGGTCTGAAACAACTCTTCTGAAAGTGGACAATTTCCAGGGTCGACTTTGTCCCCCTATTCCCTGTCGGTGCTGCTTATACAGAAGACTCATACCGAAAGGAAAAGTGTCTTTTACAGGCAGTGTACCGTTTCAGAATTGAAGCAGTGGAGTGGCACTTTCTCCCCTTTGTTTATTCCTGCAAGCGTTGAACTTCTAACCTTGCAGTGTCTGTCGCTTGTGCCAGAGAATCACTGACCTTGTACTGAAGTGGGCTTGGTTGCGTCTGTAAAATCACAAACTTTGTCCCACTGGTCCCTGACAGCTTCGGGAGTCATGGGCTGGTTCCTCTGTCTAGTGATGCCGCCCTGAGTTCGCTCCCAGCGCACTGCGCGCACATACACACGCACATTGAGAGGTTTTTTTAAAATCCCGGCAAGCGCAAATGTACAATTCTGGCGGTGGCGCTCGAGGCTAATTAATATCAGATGCATGCAGACAGTGCTAAAAACAAAAAGACTCACATTTGCCAATCCAGCCAGCGCCAACCTGCAAGCGAATGAATCATCTTAGAAATGTTAGAAAAGGTTTGTGCCATCTTTCAATATCAGTGGGTGCGACACATCGCTGTGATACCTCGAAGAGTCCTCCATTTTCTTGGCATTGTTCATGACAGAGCCACAGCACCATGGGAGCTACGTACTCTGGCTTCAGTGCCGCCACCAGATCTAAATAAAACAAACACAGATGGTAGAAAACCACAGCCTTGTTTTAAGGCTGCAAGGATCACTTCAATGCAACGTTAACAACATATTTTAGGGCAGACAGGTGCATAGAAATAGCAGCTAGTTGTCTAACTACATCATCATTGTGCATGACTACATCTGAAAAATGTTCTAGGGGACCACTTCTTCAGTCATTTTTATGGTCTATAGCAGTGGTTCTTCTCAAACACAAAAATTACCACCTATAAAAAAGCTCTCCACGTACCACCATCATGACTAACATTACACAATAGTAGTGTAGTAGGTCCACATGTTCATTAAAAACAAAGGGAGATTTTAGGCCAGGAGAACCTAATGTCCGTGGGCCATTTACCACCCCAGTAGAGTATTTGATGTGGCCCACCACGCAATCCTAAAAGCAAATAAAACCTCAAAGGAACTGTTCTGGAAAGCCCAAAAACATTTAACCCACAAATGCCCATAATAAACTTTTGTTTGATCGTGCATATTTTCCATTATTTCAGTATTGCCTGCAGCACATAAGAATAGCGGTTAGCACGTCTGCCTCACAGTCGCGTGGTTCTGGGTTTGAATCTTGGCTCGGGACCGCTTGTGTGGAGTTTACATGTGGGTTTTCTCTGGGTACTCCAGCTTCCTCCCACATTCAAAAATGTGCAGGTCTGATTTATTGACGACTGTAAATTGTCCAAAGGTGTGAAGATGAGTGTGAATGGTTGTTTGTGTAAACTGTATGTGCCATGCGATTGGCTGGCAACCAGAACAGGGTGTACCTCACCTCTCGCCCCAAAGGCAGCTGAGATCACCTCCAGCTCAGCTATGACCCTAATGAGGAAAAGATCTCTAGAAAATTGATAAATGGCTCCATGCCCTGAGAGGACTTTATAAAAAACGATATCGCTCTTGCTTTTGGCGCTAAGGCCGTGCATACGGAGAGCCGCGTGACTATACCGTGTGATTGCAAACACCGACTGGCCAACAAATCACAAGGAGAGTAAAAGAATGTGAAGTTGTTAATTTTAAAAGCAGATTCCCATCAACATGCAATATTTGTGCCTGATAATAATTCATTTTATAGGTATTCTGGCGTGCAATAAGAAGTAATATCTCTCGTTGCCATGGTGACCATGGATCACCATTTGATATTAACGGACCAGCCCAGCCAGCTCAATTTAAATTTCTAATTAATTTCCCCCATAAAAAATGGAAAAAGAACGAGGTAGCCTTGCAGCGGTCAAAGTTTGGCTATAACAGGGACTTCTCGGTGGTTGAAAATGTTTGACAATAAATATTACATTTAACATGTGCCCTGTGACTGACTGTCGACCAGTTCAGGGGGCAGTCCGCCTTTCGCCCGAACTCAGCTGGGATAGACTCCAGCGCCCCGCGACTCTAACCAGGATAAGCGGTGTTGAAAATGGATGGATGGATATACATTTAACATTTTTACATGTAATTTGTTAATTAGTTAATTATGATTCCTTAGAATGAAAATTATTTTCATATTGAAATAAAGAATTTATCATACATTTTTTAAAAAAATAAAATTTAACTACATCCCTCGCCCACATGCCTATTTAAAAATCAAATGTGGCACTTGAGCACAAACGTTTGCCCACTGTTTTCGTTTCAATCATTGATTCTTGTTGCAACTTTTGGACATTTTGGGGGGAATGATCAGTTGAAATCCAAGTCATTCAACTGCCATAACCTTGAAGTACCCCTACCTTTATGTCATATGTTTGCTTACCTGGAGGCATGACGGTCTCGGTGAGGCGTGAGCCGGCAACGGGAGCGATGGTGTTGCAGTGGATGTTGTATTTGCGTCCCTCGATGGCCAGCGTGTTGGACAGGCCCAGCAGGCCCAGCTTGGCTGCGCTGTAGTTGGCTTGGCCGAAGTTGCCGTAGATGCCCGCGGCTGAAGCCGTCATGATGATCCTAGGTGGCGTTAATGCATAATGGCAGCCATCACATGGGAGTCAATGGTGGGGGACATTTGGAAATGATGTGTGACAAGATGGACGAGGGAGCCGAGGTCAAACCTTATTGAAAAAAATCCTTTAACGGGTATTTAAACTTACAATTATTGTTCAAGACCCCTTTATTTATTTATTTATTTATTTATTTATTTATACACGAATCAGCACTGATTCAGTCTAAAGACTATTCAAATTATCCAGGTCAATCTTAAGAGCCGCATAGTCAAATTAACGCATTTCTTTTTTCCCTGACTTCATTTGCATATCCATATCTAATGTGCTGTCTGAGCCTTTTATGCAGATTCTCTTTTCTTGTAACACCGTGAAGCCAACTGAGCTCACCATATTCAGGAGCATCAAGCGACTGATTTATGTATTACTACCTGAGGCTGTAGAGTCTGTCTTTACACTGAAGCATTCTGTAAGGAGAAGGGTTGTGCACTAATACATGCGAGCATGACTTACCTGCCAAACTTTTGTTTTTTCATGTGATTCCAGGCGGCGCGGGTCACCAAAAAGGAGCCTCGCAGGTGAACTCTGTGAATGAGGTCTGAAAACAATATGAGATTGTCTTAATATAATACAAATTCAATTAAATAATTCCAATGTGCATGACTTTATTACAATGTAAAATTATTTGTTAAATTGGCCATTAATTAATTAAACTGATAAATATACCTCAAATAACTGTATTGATTTTTATTTTTTTTTCATGACTGATTTACAGGGGTCACTGGTGTATGATGGAGTTCCATTCCAACGCTGGCGATGTAACCCGACGCAAGTTGGAACATGTGGTAGTCGCTAACGCAGTAGTAAATTCGTAATTACCATAAATATTTGTATGAAAAACAGTTCCAAGCCATAAATATAATACATTTAATTTTAAAAACTAAGTACAGACAAACTGAGCATGCCTTCTTGTAATGCATGACAACATTCAGTGTTCTAGTTTATCGCATGCTGTACATTTAAACCTGGTACAGTGAACCACCATTTATCGTGGGAGATACGTTCCAGACCCACCAGCGATAGGTGAAATTTTACATTGTAGAATTTCACTGGTAGAATCTACAATAAAGAGCCCCCCCCCCCCCCCCACACACACACACACACATTTTAAACACAATGTAAAAACATTTAAACGCAAAAAGAACCGCAAGCATAAAATGTATTGAAAACACTGTATGTATTATAGTGTCTGTGTGTTAGATATGTGCCTTTAAGAGACGGGGCCTGTTAATCGGTTATTGGAATTTATCTCTGCCAAATACCGGAATTAGTATCGTATCAAAAATTCATATTGGTCAGGTCCTAGCAAAAATCATCAAAAAATATTTTTACAAAAAAAAAACAAAAAAAAAACGCAATATAACAGGGGTGCGGACGATGAACCGCCTTTATAGCGGGGGAACAATATGTAAGGACCGTTGTAAACCGAGCACCCCCTGTAATAATTCATTTCATGACCTTACCCCAATCCAAATCGCTTGTCCTGATAAATGAGCGGTCACGAAGGATCCTTCCAAAAAGAAAAGGGTTGTAAACGGTGACAGTGATGGAAGAGTTGTTTTTCCACAATGAAATGGCTTACCCGGCATTGTTTACGACAATATCTGAAAAACAAGATATTTGATATGAGATTTTGTAGGTACAAAAGCGAGGGCTGTCACAGTTGTAAACAACATCATTAACAACGGCTCTATCCCACTAGCTGTGAGTGAGCCCATACTGAACGAAGCACAGCTCTGGAACAGACTCGCCCAAAAAAAAGTACGCTAGCCGTGATTAATGTTATTGATCACCACCTGTTCTCCTGCCGCTTCTGGCCCATTGATTAGCACTCACCTATTCTTCCAAACGCATCCAGCGCCGCTTGAACGAGCTTCTCTCCGTCTTCCACGGAGTCTGAGCGTGCAAGGCCGAGCCGAGATGGGGGGGGTGGATAGTGGAGCTTTAAAAACAGCTAAGTGACTTTCTATTAAAACTGAACGTTACAATAATATGCTCATGAAAAGAATACACAACAAACAAACAAACAGAATCCAATTACTTAACCTAGTCCGATAGCCACAATTATTGATTGCAATGCATCATTTCAATTGGTTTGACATTTTCTTGGAAATTATACATAGGAGATAATCTGTTCCAGGGTTTTACTGTCACCAACATAAAACCTATATTAACAGTACAGCCAATGTTTTATGTAACATTTTAACAATACCTAACCACTGTACAAGTGTAAAAAGAAGACTGCGATAGGAATAGGCTCCGGAACACCCGACACCCTAATGAAGTGACTGACTCTTTTTACAATAGTTTTTTTTTTTTACAGTTACTAATATTAAAATGTTGGGCCTGATGCACAACGAGCAACATGGGAGAACGCGACTGAAGTGGGCCATCACAAAAAAATACAGTTACATATTAATGTTAATTACAGCGACTCTTCGCAGCACACCAAGCGATTGAGCACCGTACATTTACCGACACAGTCCGTGACCCTTTATCGGGTTTTGGGGCTCCACATACAATATACTGTACTGTAAAATTTTCACTGAACCACAAAAACATGGTGGGATTGTCAAGGAAGAAGAGGGCCACAAAGACGACGATATTTGTGGGTATTCTAAAAGGCTGTTGGCCGACTGCAACCGTGCATTTTGGCAAGAGAGACTCT
Organism: Phycodurus eques; assembly: GCF_024500275.1. NCBI lineage: Eukaryota > Metazoa > Chordata > Actinopteri > Syngnathiformes > Syngnathidae > Phycodurus > Phycodurus eques. Next base: position 10,261,223 of record NC_084527.1, on the reverse strand, counting down.
CCAGGCTTAGCTTTATTGCCACAGGTACATATGAAATCATAAATATAGTTGAGTATTGTTGTAAAACACAATATACTTTATATTCTGTATTGGTACGAATTTTTTTTTTGTGCGAGACTGGTGCATTTTTTATTTTCATCTGTGACGGTGTTCACCAACCATTACATTTTTTTTTTTAAATTGAAGCAAAACCCGTGGCCGGTGGTCGTCATGAAAACTAGTCGTCGAATCCCACACTGCGCAACAGCTCACTCGGATTCGTTACTCTTGGAATGTTAATGTTGCCTGTAATTATAAGTTTTATGATGGTGAAAATTTGACTCTGGAATGGATTAAACAAAAATTTAAAAGTGGAGGATACAAATGGGGTATCATCTGGTCAAACAAGGAGAGATAGTGACACATGACAGAAGACAATGCAGCTAGAGGTTGACGGCTGGTCCAAAAACTTCTCACCATAGTTGGCCACTGCCTTTCCTCCCTTGGCTTTTATCTCGTCCACAACCTTATCGGCAGCCGCAGAACTCTTTCCACCCCCTTTACTGTCTGCCCCAAGGTCATTCACTTGAATGTAGCAAGAGGAGAAAAAGATTAGCAATAAATGGCCGATGAGTGCAGTTCTTTGCTGGTGATTAGGAGCATTTCGCTAGGCCTCGTCACACAGTTCAAGGACAAGTTCGATGTAGATAGTAGCTGTTATTTAACATGTTTATGGCCACCGCTTGCGTCTAAATCACTGTGTCAATCAATACAGCGCACTAGAATGTGCTACCAATGATCCTCTTAAAGCTGAGGATGCTCCATAAGATCACAAGTGCGCCACTTGGACATACAGCATAAGCAGAGTGGCATGATCCAGCACCGCTTAAATTGAGCTTAGCTGTGAACCTTGCAAAATGATAATTCAAAATGATAATAATGTTAATTCACACTCAGCAAGAAATCATTCTAAGCTACAGTATATAGGTAAATACTAGAAAATACACCAGGCTGATGACACACTAGGAAAAGAAAATATCTGAGCTGTTGTAAAAATAAAAATAAAAAATGCACTGTAAACCTTATTGTGGATATAAAAACTTGACACACACCTGTTCAAATACCAGATTTTTGTGATATAAAAAAATGACATACGAAAGATGAAGCAATCATTCAAAATCTCCAACGACAGCTGAACTTTACAGTATTTAGGGTTAATAAGAGCCACTCTATATAGTGGCAAGTGTGTGCTGACTCCCATTCAGCATGAGTTTGAATGAGATCAGTTAATTCTGAACACGGCTACAGTGCCATGGAAAAGTATTGGCCCCCTAAACCTAATAACCATTCTCAGCAGCAACAACTGAAATCAAGCATTTTCTCAACTGGCAATGAGTCGTTCACATCTCTGGAGATATTTTGGCACACTCTTCCTTGCAGAATTGTTTGACTTCACCAGGGTTTTCCAGCATGAACTGCCTTTTCAAGGCCATGCCACTGCAATACAACCGGATTCAAGTCTGGACTTTGACTAGGCCCGTCCAAACGCCTCATTTTGTTTTTTGAAGCCATTCAGAAGTTGAGTTGCTGGTGTGTTTTGGATTGTTATCCTACTGCAGAACCCAAGTGTGCTTCAGCTTGAGGTCGCAAACTGATGGCTGAACATTCTCCTTCAGGATTTTCTGTTAAAGAGCAGAATTCATGGTTCCATCAATCACAGAAAGTTGTCCAGGTCCTGAAGGAGCCAAGCAGCCCAAGACCATCACACTACCACCACCATGTTTGACTGTTGGTATGATGTTCTTTTCTGAAATGCTGTGCTTCATTTACACCAGATGTAATGAGACACACACCCTCCAAAAAGCTCAACTTTCATCTCATCAGTCCATATAATATTTTACCCAAAGTCCTGGGAGTCATTCAGATGTATTTTTTTGCAAAAGGTAAGTCAAGCCTTTATGTTCCTTTTGGTCAGCAGTTGTTTTTGCCTTGGAACTTTGACATGGATGTCATTTTTCCCCAGTTTCTTCCTTATTGTAGTGTCATAAACACTGACCTTAACTGAGGCAAGGGAGGTCTGCAGTTCTTTAAAAGTTATCATTGCTGTTCTCTTGGGGTAATCATTGTAGGCCAGCTACTCCTGGGAGGTTCACCACTGTTCCATGTTTTCTCCATGTTGGGATCATGGCACTCCCTAAGGTTCACTGGAATTTTAAAGCTTTAGAAATGGCTTTTGTAACCCTTTCCAGACTGAGAGATGTCAATTACTTTATTTCTCGACTGTTCTGGAATTTCTTTGATTAGTAATTTTTTGATATCACAAAAACCATTTGAACAGGGGCGTGTCGACTTTATATTCACTGTTTATATCTATCCAAGGAGTATTAGGGCTACACTGAAATTAATAGGGTAAGTTATTTTGAAAAACAAAAAAAAATCACGAAAATAAACTTGCAATATTACGTGAATTTTATAGCTTCATTCTTCCACATTTTCTGGTTCCCACTTCATTTTTTCCTCCTAAAATTCAAATATTTTGTTGTTGTAATATTCTACATGTATTTTTGTAAAACTACATTATCGTATATACCAACTTTATTCTTTTAAAATTGTTTTTTAATTTTCCTATAATACCATGACTTGATTCTCATACAATGACAAGTTGTTGTTTGGCTTTTGTTTTCTTATTCACTTCTAATACTCGAACTTTATTCTTATAAAAATTCATTATTTCTGTAATATTCTACCTGTAAAGTACCTTTTTTTCCTTGTGATATCATAACTTGTCTTTTTTTCTTCTTGTAAGATTTTTGGAAAATTACTCTGACAAAATAATTACAACTTCATTCTCAAAAATTCGGATTCCCCCCACCATAATATTAGGCTTATTTTTATAAAGTTTGTATGTTTTCTTTTGTGGGCAATATTAAAATATGATTCTTTTAAACATTTTTATCATATCATAATCAAACTGTATTCTTGTAAAATAACATTTTCTAAGATAGTATTCCAACTTTATTCTTGTAAAAGCTTTCTTCATTATACTATTCTTATGCAAATTTGTATTGGGGTTTTTTTTGTAATAAAAGAAAAAGCATTATGCTTTGTCACTGTAATATTACAACTTAATTCTCATAAAATGACTATTTTTTTCCCCCCTCATAATAATATGACTTTATTCTCATAGAATCGTCCCCGAATCATATTACATGCTGTCTGGCTAGTTAAGCATTGAAAGGAAACATTCATAGTTCCAGATAAGGTCAACTTATTCTTACAAATGTTTTTTCTTGTTGTAGTGTAACTTTATTCTTGCAATAGCACACCTTTTCTTGCAACACTGTTTTTTGAAATATGGAGACTATTGCTGTATTTTCTTGAAAGTCACTTCTTTATATTATTACTTTCTTCGTGTAACACGAGGACCTTTTTTTTGCTGCTAAAATTACAGAAGTTGTTCTTATATTACCACTTTATTCTTACGATTAGTTTTCTTCTCCTAACATTAGGACTGTATTACTACAAAATGTCATTTTTTCCATGGCAATATGAACAATTTTTGTAAAATGACGAGAGAAATCTACATCTCATAAACATATTTTTTCTACTAATATTAAAACTTATTCTCATAACCTTTTGTAAACATTCAAACATCCATAGTGTTTCATAACTATTTTCATTTAATTACATTTGTATCATATTAATTCCATTTTATTCTCTAGGGTCTTTCCCCCTGTAATATTACAACTTCATAAAATGAAATTTTCCCTGTGTATTAAGACTTCTTTTAAAATAGCAAAAAAAAAAAAAAAAAAAAAGAATTCATTCGACTACAACTTTATCTTTCAATGTCATGACTTTACTCTCGTACAGTTTTTTTCCCCCGTGTGAATAGTACATGCTGTGTATCCAGTTAAGTACTGACAGAAAAACTCTCTTAGTTCTAGAGAAGTGTTTTCCTGTTATATTGTACCTTAATCTTGCAATATTAAACTTTTTCTTTTTGGGTGGCTTATAATATGGTGACCTTAGTCCCGGGACTCTAAAACCGTATTCTATTAGTTTTCTTATTTGATATTCAGTGTGGCCCCAATACTCCTTAGTACCATACACTGTACATATTGTTTTTTACAGATTTACACAATAGTATTCCTTTTAAAAAAAACATCTGAATTAAAGGGGATGAGGTCAGAGTCCATATTTACCTACAACAGATGCTCCTCTTTCAGCAAAGGCCAGTGCATATTCCTTCCCAAGACCTGCGCACAGAAAGAAACACGAGTTTTAATTATTTTATTTTGAACTAAATGAACACCCACATTGTCTGTTTGTGTTCGTGTTGCTGCACGTGCCCTTTCACACGCTCGGCTTGACTGTACTTTGAACCCTGTGGTCTACTGGAAGCAAATGTCTTGTCTTTTGATGGATTTATCGAACAACCGGCTCAGTATCATTTCTACAAATTGGCCTTCAATTAATTCCAGTGCTGTTTTAGTTATATGGGATCGTTTACTTGTAAGCACATGGACTGTTTGCAGCAATATGCGACAACAAACCGCTGGTACAAAGAAATGCTTAGAGAATAATGCACTTGTTGTCATAACCATCCCGTGATTAATATTACTAACATAATCATCCTGACCAGATGGGTAGCATTCCGAAGCTCACCACTGTGTAGGTACAATTGAGTGCACAGAGTTAGCATTAGTGACAGCCGAGGGAATATCCGGAAAAGTAATGTTTCCAAGGTCATTTTACCTCCCCCGGCACCGGTGACGAGCACAACTCTTCTATCAAATGTCAAAGACATCGCTGTTGTTCTGTTATTTCTCGTCTTCACGAGCTGGACCGCTTGTCACTTGGGTTCTTTTCCAAGCAGGGTGAACTTTCACGGTAAATTCCACTTCCGCAAAGGGGAGGGGCTTACTGTGCTGGGGCCAATCAGAAGCCAGAATACATTAACCCCCCCCCAACACACACACACGCATTATTCTAACGTGTATTCCTAAATGCCGTCGGAATTTTTTTTAAAAAGTAGGAAAAAGTCTATAAATGTTACCTATAAATGTTAAAAAATATTTTGTTCTCAAGAAGAAAAGTTGTAAAGTTATGAGAATAAAGTCGTATTATTAAAGAAAAAAAGACTTCCAGTTAAACCAGTTAAATCAATATATTGTAACGTGTATGTGTAATTGTTTCATCATATTTAATTTTCACAACAAATTGATAGATAAGTAAAGAGTGGATGAAAAGCTTTGTAAAAGTTAGAAAATGCTTCTAGAATTTTTTGGGGATCACTGATGTTATTATGAAAAAAATGTCTTACAGAGACAATATTAATGGGGATTTTTCATTCTTATTCTTTATTTTCCAGATGGCCGGTCACTTGACTATTCAGCTAAGGTTGCAGCATGCTATGAAATGTATGACGATTTAATTTCATTTCCCCATGTAATGAAGAATATGTATCACATATGTACTAGAGCGGCTCCAACTACCGGAGACAAATTCCTTGTGTGTTTTGGACATACTTGGCAAATAAAGATGATTCTGATTCTGATTCTGATTCTGATCTGTGTCAATAAATTTGTAACGGGAATATGGATTTTATTACCAATGTTAATGCCAGTTGCTTTTCAGTAACCCTGTAGTTTCTTTTAAATCAGTAGACATGGAAAATAGATTCAAATTTTTTTTCATAAAAGGTTTGGAAACAATAACATGTTTGCGTTATTAAAAATTAAGTCAATTGGCAATTTTGGCACAGATTTGTAGCAAGAAACATGCAGTAGATGGACATGATTTGCTTTAGCAGGACACACAAAATAATGTGGCAGGTCGGATTTGGTCCCTGAGCCTATAATTGACACCTATGCAATATATTCTCGAAAAAGTACACCTATTGTTTTTGTGCTACTGTGTAACGGAATGAGAGAGTGATAACTAATTGAACAAATTTCAAAACTTAATGTGATGTACTACCTGTACAATGCAATTGGGAAACAAAAATCAACATTTCTAAGAGGGTAAATAAAAATTAACAACTGAGATGTCGTGGCAAAAGTGTTTACACACTCATATCTGGAGATTTGGCTGTGGTCAGAATTAACCAATCACATTCAAACTTGTGTTAAATGGGAGTCAGCGCACACCTGCCAACGTTTAAAGTGTCTCCGATTAACCTCAAATAAAAATCAAATGTTCTAGTAGGCTTTTCCTGACATGTTTTTCTGAAGGTTTCGTGCGAACACTGACTGCTATTTGGAACTGTTCATAATTCCCTCCACCTTGACTAAGGCCCCAGTTCCAGGCCCAGAAGAAAAACAGCATCCATGTGTGATGTTGTCGTCACCATTCTACACTGTACTGCAGTTATGGTGTTCATTTGGTGAAGAGCAGTGTGCACTAAACATACCTTAATGAATTGGTTTCATTGGACCATAACACATTTCAAGTGTGTTTTGCAAAATGCAGCCGGCCTTGGGTGTTTTCCTTTGCAAGATAAGGCTCCCTACTGTCTTGCCCTCATAGCCCAGACATATGAAGATGGCAGGAGATTGTTGTCACATGCACTAAACAGATTAATTTTCATTCTAATTTCCTGTAGCTGCTTCAGTGTTGCTGTTGACCTCTTGCAGCTTCCCTGACCAGTGTTCTTCTCATCTTTCCATGAATTCTGGAGGGTTGTTCAGTTCTTGCTTATGTCGCTGTTGTGCTCTATTTTCTCCACTGGTTGATGACTGTCTTTACTGTATTCCATGGCATATTGAATTTATTTATTTGACCAGTGAGGTCACTCTTATGCTGTGGAAGCTGCGGACCATGGCTTGTGCGATCAGATGTGACTACGAAAATGTCAGGAAAAGCCTACTAGAACATTCATCCATTCATTTTCCATACTGCTTATCCTCACTAGGGTTGTGGACGTGCTGAAGCCTATCCCAGCTATCTTTGGGAGAGAGGCGGGGTACACCCTGAAATGGTCGCCAGCCCATCGCAGGGCACACATTAACAAACAACCATTTGCACCTACGGGCAACTTAGAGTCTTCAATTAACCTACCATCCATGTTTTTTGGGACGTGGGAGGAAACCAGAGAAAACCCATGCAGGCATGGAGAGAACATGCAAACTCCACACAAGCTAGGCCGGATTTGAACCCAGGTCCTCATAACTGTGAGACAGATGTGCTAACCATTCACGCACCGTGCCGCCCCTACTCGAACATCAGAACTTTATTTGGGGTTAATGAGCGGGACTTTAAATGGTGGCAGGTGTGCGCCAACTCCTATTGAACATAAGTTTGAATGTGATTGGTTAACTCTGAACACAGCCACATACCCTGTTATGAGGTGTCCACACTTTTGCAAACACATTACCTGCACTCGCAAAAAGATGTTGTTTTTTTTTTGTACAGGTTATATATACGTTTCACTTTCGAGCTAAGTGACAGCCGAAATGACGCGCAAATGTTAAGTATGTTATCAGTTTTATTAGTCAGTGGCAACGAGTAGTTGGAGGAAGAGGAGGAGGAGGAAGAAGAAGAAGAAGAAGAAAAAAACGAGGAAGAGGAGAGAGAAAGCATCTTCGTGTGCCGACTGCTTCAGGCTCTCCAAGGGAGCCGCGATGCAGACACGATGACACGGAGCAGGTTGGCTCAGAGAACCGCGCCTGGGCTGCAGTGAACCGGCGGCGACTTCCCGCCCCCCGGGGACATTTTCCCAACGACAAATTCTGACAGAGGGGCGTGTTATGACGAAAATAGTCGACGGTTGTGGAGAATTAGAACAATTGAGTTTGCTTCTTCGGTGCGGCCAACTTCCTGTGCTTCCTCCCCTTTTCGTCACCTCCATTTCTTCCTCCTGTTCTTTTTTTAATTAATTTTTTATTTAACGTCACGAACACGTTCGTCTTCTCAACAAAATGTTGAATTTGGCGCACTTTCGCGCGAGGGGATCTTCGCGGGCGTCTGGCTTGCTTTTACCGGTCGGGTAAGGTGGGAAGCGAGGAAAAAGGGACCCAAAACAACAACCCAACTCGACATTGTCGGAGACATTATGACACAATATTTACACTCAAGCGTTGGTTGTCGCGCTCGAGTGCGCATGCGCGGTGGCGGACGGCGTTAGCTCGCCGCCTTGGCAGCGACAGCGTCCTGCCCCGGCTGACCGCGATGTAGGGCACCTGAGTGGGAGAAAACAACACGGGGAGGGCGGACATGGCCCAAAAACAAAAAAAAGTGTCCTCAGCGCGGCGTGAAGACGGTTGTACTCGTTGACACGATGGTGGGAATAGGGCGGCCGTAAAGTGTCAAGCATGTCCGGGACAGCCGCCGACGGCGCAGAGGGAGCAGTCTCCAAAGTGCAAGTGAAGAGGGAGATCAAGACCATCGTGGACAATTTGGAGACCATCCTGGGCGACCTCAAGGATGTGGCCAAGGAGCTTAAAGAGGTAAACGTACACACACACACACCCACACAATGTTCAGTCTTCATTAGGTGTCTTTTTAATAGATGCTAGTGATGTCAAGCTCCTTACGGCACATGCACAAACAACCTTTTACTCCTCCCCCTGCTCTGGAAGACATGTGGTACAGGAGATGGTCTGAAGTCCCATGACTTTGACTCACATAGAAGCTTTAAGGACTGGGAGCCTACATTACTTTTTACATCATGTTTCATCATCACCCTGGCACAATCCTGGAGCATATGCCGACTGGCTGCGAGCTGTACCCCCGTCCCGGTCTTGTCCCTTGCTTCCTCCGCTCGTATTCATCTTCACTTTTTTCAGTCAAAAGAACTCTAAGAAGGACCCTCACAGCCATTCAAGCGCAACCTCTTCTGCTTTTATGTCCTGCAACTTTGTGCTGTTATCTCCATGTCGCCCACCAAGCATTGGAGATAAATAAGAGCATGAAGGCGCTGTAATCAATCTTTTGTTGTTTTGTGTGTGCAATGTTCTTTCTTTTCTCCTTCCCTTTTGCTCCTCGCCCCCCCCCCTCCCTTGTAGCTTGCAGTAAATTGTGCAGAGGATCATTTGTTCGGACACCACGCAAGCAGAAAAGATGCCTCAAGGGGCTGTTGCTATCAATGCCAGCCTTGGCCTATAATCCATTTGAAATGCACGCATCTGATAGACAGGGTGCTGGATGCGAGCCTGGCTTTGAGGAGGCACCCTGCACAGATGTTTGGCACAGGCCCGGCCGGGTGGTGGTTGGCCTACAGCAGCGGCTGCACGCTGGGATACTGCACTTACGTCTTGCATGTGTTCCAACAAATTATCCGTTTTAGAAGCGCGGTGAGAGTTAAGCTCCGTTACTTTATCTGGCCGGGCCTTTATTTTATCTGCCTTTTTGGCGCTCGATCTGTTTCTCCTCTTGTCAGTCAAATGGCGAGACACAATTTGCATCACAAGTCTTGAAGATGAAGGGAACTGTGTGGACCAGACTATATGGTTATTTAAAAATGAATGACAGCTGTTGTTGTTGCTGTAATTTTCATGAATGCTTCAGATCAAAATACGTTTGATTTTAAAAGTAAGCAATCAATGAGCCTTTTGATTTTAGTGTTTGTGAACACCGTTTTTCATGTTGCTCTTCTGTATAAACTGCACGGAATGGGGGCACGTGATCTCGGGAGAGGGATGTGACGTTTAACCACTCACTTCTCCGGCAATTTTGTGTTAAAAGCAATTGTTGCGGTCCATATTTTATCCAGTATGTCACACCGGATGCTGTCATTGTCACACATCTAAATACATATACAGTAGCTGCTGTGTCGCTGTGTAAACGTGCACGCAGGTCTCACGTGCTGCCTTGATTGGCTCGATGGTCATTTAAAAAGGCACACACCCGTCCGTCTCTGTAAAGAAACCGAGCCACAAGGTTGACGGAATTGCCTGTGAAGAGCTCAGAGACAGAGATGTCACAAGACTACAAAAAAATTGTCTTGTCCTTGATGTTCTCAGAGAACACTGTGGTCCCTATCATCACTGAATAATGTTAAATGCACTGTGTGGTCATTCTTACGTCTTGCGCAGCAAGATATATCTCAAAAGACTGACTGCTCAGAGTTCATCTTATTTTTCCAAAATCAAGATTGAGTTGTTCCAAAAATGTCCAAAAATCTGCTGACAAATAATGTTGCTGTGCTGGCACAGAAATAAGCTTCTGTGTTCAAGACTGTGCATGATATGTTGCTCTCTGCCTTGCCTCACTGAACTCAGGAACAAGAAAAAGAAGACAGAGGAACCGAAATTCAGACAAATAAAGGCGCAGGTGATCAAAATATAAAAGGATTAATGGTAGATAAAAGAGTGCCTTGCTGGCTTTTACAACATATGGCAAGCTCAGCGAGTGGATGGTACTTGTGGTACTTTGATGTAGCGAGCGAAATAAGCTTACGCTTCTCTATTCAAGTAGCAACGTGACTACCCAAAAATGACAGTCTGTCAAAATACCAAATCTGGTTGGATTGGCCATGTCAACCTGAATACAACGCTCCAACAATTTTGAAAATCGGGTGATGGGTTCCGGAAAAATAATTTTTTTGGGGGGGGTAATGTTATTGTATGCTATTGCCTAGAAAAAAAAATCTGGTAATTAAAAAAAAAAAAACACCTGCAATTTAGAGAAAACAGAATAACTTGATTATTTCTCACCATATCTCGTGGACCCTTTTGTTTCGTCTGCTACTCAGGGAGGAAGCGCTTCTCCGATTGGCTAACAAGTTTCAGTTAAAAATATCCACCAATAAGCTTGTCCAGACTGAAATTCCGAGGGCGTTCTACAACTCCATGTGTCAAAATGCCGTCAGGTGCCCTAAAAACTGAATTTAATTAAAACAAATGGAACATTATTGGTAAGCAGAGAAGTGTGGGCAGTAGGTCATGTACGTCAGTCATCAATTTTTTTGTTATTGAGGATTTCAAAGGCATTTAAAGTGCTTATTCAAATTTTTATTTTTAAATTTTTTTTAAGAAAGTTCCACAAAGATGGTGGCCACTTGCCAGTTTGGTCATTTAAGACCATGCACGTTCTTAAGTAGCAACTTGCTACTATTACTAGCAACTTTTTGCCACACTGAACTGAAAATCGGCATTCTGCAGACCAATAAAAGCCAAATGAGGGCATCACATGGTCTACTATCCTCGACCAGATGGCCTAAAACAAACAAGAACAATCAGTAGAGAACAGTATTTGTGAGGAAAAAATAAAAAGATCAAGATGATCCTCCTGGCCGAACTCTATAAATCCTTTTGTAGAGATCGGAGAAAGTTCCCAAAGGACAACCAGAACTGCAGCTCTCCATCTGGGCTTCAAGGCAGACTGAGCCGACGGAATCCTCTCCAAAGTGCAAGATGTGAAAGCTGTGTGCTAATGGTTCTTCTTAGAGTTCTAAACTTTTGACAAAAAGGCAAACAAGAGATGATGATAAGTGCTGGCGATGAGGTTTTCAACCAACTTTATTGACCATTTTATGCTTGTGTTAATGTTTGACGTCATTTTTTTCACAGAGTTCAGAACAGAAGTGGGATGATCAGAAAGTTGATGGAGCTACCATGACACTGTAGTCAGTGTGCAGGTTTTTTGTTTGTTTGTTTTTTAATACATAATACTGTTGATCTAGGTTCTAAGCTGGGTTAAGGGTAGTCCTCTTGCTCCATGAAAAATGGTGTCAGTAGAGGGGACATCAGTAAGCTGAAGTCATATCAAGCTAGCTTCTTCTGCTCATGGAAAAATTTCACCATAATAGACATGGATTCCAATCCTGGTTGAGGGTCCTCTGTGTACAAGTAGCGTCAGAAGTAGGATAGTCAGCCGACCTAGGTGAATCTTGTGTAATTACCCACAAATATGGGCCGGCTTTCATAATGGTGAGTGTGTTTCGCTACGTTTGTTTACCCAATCTGACAACCATGGATGTCACGGTCGATTCAACCCAGAAGACTCCAATTGACTTTAAAGCAACGTGAACAGCTGTACAAAAACAATATTTCTTTTTTTTTTTTTTTTTTTATAAAACAAGCTGCATTCAGTGTGAATTATCCCATTGATGCTAAAGCACTGAACAGCCTCAGATAATAAACCCATTCCACTGCTTTGTTTTCAGACCCACATGTTGTGCTTTGTCCGCCTCTTGATTGCCAGGAATTGATGCCTGGTTTAGTTCCTTTCCAATACTAGCGTTATCTATGTGCCAATAGCATATCTCACACTTGACCATTTATCTGCTGTTCACTGACAACGCAGTATAGTCTGCAGAGATACTTTCTCTGTGTTTACCGCACAGTAGGCAGCAGATTCCTTTGTATAATTTACTCTTTCGAAATCTTTCTGTTCTTGGCCTAATTTCCTCTCACGGTGTTCTTTGGATTCTCCCACTATGCATCTCTCCAGTCTCCTCTTCCACCTTGGCACACTATGCACACAACCAAGACTGATCATCTCGCTGTCCTATTGTGTCGCTTGCAGGGCTGATATCTGATGTTATTTGCAACGTGCTCTACTGTTGGGTAGCCGTTCGTCTGGCGGTAATGCCAACATTGCTTTCTCTGAAACGGGGGGGGGGGGGGGGGGGAAGCTGCACTGCGAATGAGGCAGTTTTTGCTGTTTCTTCCTTCAAAGACTAAGAAGAATGTCAGAGGATTTGCATGAAATTTGGTGCCTAACTCTGGGGACGACCGAACCCAAAAATTGAGTAACTTGAAGAAAATCTTGAATTGCATACAGAATCATGATGCAATTTTTTTTGTGCTCTTTAGTGGCTAGTGGGATGTCTGCATAATTTTATGCAACTTCTGGCTCCAGTTTGTGTGTGCAAATTTTTATTTATTATTATTTTTTAAATGAAGAATAGGTATTCTTCCATTGATAATGTCATTAAATATGTTTAAAAATACAAATGAAATCTTATCTATTTTGTAATCTTATATGATTTCACTGTAGGACACCACAGTAGGCCTAAAAGTGAACACATTCGCTTCTGTCAAATGCTATCCAGTTTCAACCGAATTAGATTTTTCTACACAAGCTAAGTACTGTAGTTAATATATCAAACCATCTTGAATTTGAATCCAGATTTTCCATTTAGTTGTCTAATCAGCTAATGGATTGTTTGCAGATCTTAACATGGCTCAAAGGAAATAAAGATCCAGATCTGGAATAGCTCCTGGATTTAAGTCTGTCTCCTTTCACTTTTGCTTCCACCAGCTCTGAGTTACAGCTGACATTTCCATGCAGGATTTTGTGGCTTTTGCCGCTTTTTTCGTGTTTGTGATGCTGAATGGGATCGTTGCAGTCCATCAATCAGATGTGAGTCTGGCAGGCTTATGGCCGTCCCCATAAATTGTTATTTCTTTTTCTCCCCACGGTGCTTGTGTCAGTGTGATATCTTAATTGATTTTTAATCTCCTGAATCAGCCTCGCCAATCAAAGTGTATCCATTTAAATGCTACACTTTGAGCTTTTCGATGCATTGATTAGAATGAGGAGCTACATGATAATGCTCATTATTTCTACAGTGTTGTTGTTGTTGGCTGAGGATATCTATGTCATTTATTTTGTGACACGTCCTGTCTCCGCCAGGTCGTCCACGATATTGACACCCTGACGTGCGACTTGCAGCTGGAGGACGGCCTGACGGACAGCTCCAAGACGGACACGCTCAACTCCAGCTCCAGTTCCACAGCCACCACCACCACCACGGCGTCCAGCCTGGAGAAGATGAAGTTCTTCGCTGACGACTGCCTCTTCATACCGCCGGCCCCCGTCGCCCCGATCCTCGCCCTCCCTCCCGCGGTTCTGAGCGTACACAAGAAGGCGCACCCGCCCTTGCCGCCGCCCAGAGTTACCTCGGGGAGATCCGAGGATTACATCGGGAAGAATCTGCCTCAGCCGACGTTAGTCCTATCAGGGAATATATCCAAGGCTAATGGATCCTTATTGAAGAACGGTGTTGTTTTTTCTTTGAACCCAAACCGGGATTTATTCTCCCCGACGTCGTGTTTCATTACTAATGACAGCGGTGTCCCGGAGTCGGGCCTGGTTCCCACACTGCCCAGACCCATGCCCCTTCTCCGCCACGAAAAGAACAAATGCCCCAAGGCCCCTGGCAGGGAGCCCCGTGAGAGGGAACGTGTCCGTTTCAGCGAGAAGGTCCAGTATCACGGCTACTGTCCGGACTGTGACCTCCAATATGACGTGGATGACTCAGAGCTGCACTTGCAGGCTGAGCTGAACGACATGCGACTCAGCCCTGTGCACTACTGCTCTCCTTCCTCCCCTCCTTGTCTTCCTCACCAACTAATGCTGGAGAACGGCGGCCTCTCGGTCAGCCACAGTTTTCCACCCAAGGCGAGCACTCCTCCTCCCCCACCTTGCGTACCTCCCCACTCGGGTTCCCTCAAACCCCAGAAAACAATCCTGCGCAAATCGACCACAACCACGGTTTGACGACAAGCCCTGTGACCTGTCTATCATACACAATATTGAGTCGTTCATAGTGTTTTCTATTTAGTGAGCCCCTTCTGCTCCAGTCCAATTTTTGGGATTATTCAAACAGCGAGGCTGGAAAATGGGAGACAAGGGAGGCGAAATCTCAGCGGAATAGAGCAAGGGGCCCCACCATGGATTCCGAGACGTATGCACACAGATTTAGACCAAGCGGTGAGTGTGTGTGCTTGTGAAAATGGGTTTGTCACAAGGAGGAACAAAGGGGCAATTGTATATGTGCACTAATGCATGCTTGGCTGCATTTAAGTTTATTAGCTTATGGTTGTTCATGTGTTACTTGATTTGTGGGTGATTGATGTGGTTAGCACGTCAGACTCACATTGAAAGTTCCTGATTTTGAATCCCAGCTCAGTCCTTTCTGTGTGCAGTTCATGTGGCCTGATTGAATGGCGACCAAACCAGTCTGTACTGAAATATACAGCGAGTTAATGTTAATATTTCATTAGAGAGGGGGCTGACTGTACTAAAACTCAAGGGTAAATATCTGTGTCTGTATGGAGGCTTCTGGTACTAACGAGTCTCGGGAAGTCGGAGTACCACTGTTTAATTCATGATTTCGTGGCGCAAATAAGGAAATCTGTTTCCTTTGCATTTCAGATATTCTATGACACAAAAATAACTAGAACGTGACTTGATGAGACTAAATCAATAGTCTGACATAACCTTTGCAAGTTTGAGTAGAAAATAGTAGTTCAGAAAATCATGCATCAGATGTTATTAAAAATTCATTGGGTTGTTTTGATGTGGAGAAATTACCAAAAGGTTTGAAGGGAATGTTTGAAGACGAAGCTACCTCTACATTCTTTTGTCAAAATCAAGATCATTTTGTGCTGACATAGCAAATAACTGCAAAATGGTCGCAATGTTATTTCACCCCAGCTGCCTCTGCAACCTTGTCATTAGATAAAGTGCAAAATTGAATGAACGAATAGATGATTTTAAAGATGATAGACAATTGAGCCCTTACAGAGCCCTGACAAGTAACGTGTACTAACTAATCTTACCTTGGACCGACCTCTGCAATCTATGACTTGGCAAATACGGTTTTAAAGCTGATTAGTTGAAAATTGAGCCCCTATCCTATCCCCATAATCTTGCTTTGGATAGTGGATATGCAAAATCCATCGTTTTCTTGCTTTGACATAAACAAATACCGATTCTGTAAAGTTTGAGGATAATTGCGGTCAAATTGTTCTCAGTAAAGCTCTGTTCAAAAATGCAGTAAGGTCATCAGTTCTCATCATCTATCTCACAAACGGGGCACAAAGCATTCATTTCCACATAAAGCCGACGTAACATCACAGTTTAGCATTAGCTTTCTTGTTAAAAAGAGCCACCGCCCTTGTGCGTGAACTCTGTGTGCATGTGACTTTCTAAATCGAGTGTGTGCGTGTGTGTATATATGTGTGTGTGTGTGTGTGTTTGGGGGACATGTCCAGCGGGTCGAGTTGGGGCGACACCATCCCCTGGAGTAGGCTGAGAATAGTAGCACCTTCCTTGCGGTGATGCCCTTAATTAGCTGCATTAGTCTACAGCAGATAACGCAAAGCGCCTCACACGACCTTTGTGCTGACATCGGCCCCCACGACTCTGCTACGTCCGCTGCACATTTTTCATCACAAATGAGGAACGTAACAAAGAATAAATTCAAGTGAAATCATGACTGAGCCCGAAATGTGGGGCAAATGCTGTGTCTTTTAGGAGCGGCAGTGCGTTACATAAACAATTTTCATGTTAATGTTCACCCACATCTGCTGTCTTGTTTGTCCATCTGCCAGCATGATTACGCAAAAACCACTGGGCTGCTTTAAATTGAATGTAATGGATGCAGTGTGGCCTGAGTAAATTGTTACGTACACATCCAGGAATCTGACCTACTGCTTGATGTTGTTATGGTTCAGCGGCACATCTGTGTCTATTAATAGAGGTGTATATTATTCAGTATCACTTGCATTCTATTGCATCAGTAAAAAAACAAACAACAAATCTGAAACAAATCCTAAAGCAAACTGGTGAATGCACTGTAGCGGAATGGAACACTTATTCACATATTTTCACAATTAGTGGCTCGGGGCCTTTATTTACTCAACTACAGATGGGGCGGGATGACTATTAGGAGGGGGGGGGGGGTCCTTTATTTTTTAGTAGTTCTGGAATAATATTAGACAATGTTACTGGTCTGCAACAGTTTATTTCAGGTGAAATTGGTGTTTAAAGCAATATGAAAATGACGGACCAACAATGTCGAATTTTGGAGAAATGGGGCAGCACGGTACAGTAGCCTTCAGCACGTCTGCCTCTCTCAGTTTTGAGGTTCAGGGTTCGAATTGCAGCTCTGACTATCCTGTGTGGAGATTCCGTGCACTCCATGTGCTTGTATAGGGCTTTCTTCTAAGTTCCAAAAACATGCATGTTAGCTTCATTGACTGTAAATTGTCCATAAATGTTAGTGTGAATGACTCTTTGTCTATTATGTGGCCTGTGATTAGCTGATGACCAGTCCAAGGTGTCGCTTCTTGCCTAAAGTACATGGAGAAATGTAGCGAAAAGGTAAGCACCGAGGCGGTCATTGCACAAATAAGTCATATATTGCTCCCCAGAGCGTAAACATGGATGCACACAACATTGTGGAGCGATCACATGTCAAGAGTCGAGTAGAACGTTACACGTAATCACATAACGTAAGGTAATCTTTAATACCACACAGGGAAGCAGTCAGACTCCGCACTTGAATTCATCTGAGAATATGTTGTTCAGTGCTGCTATTTTGGTTTGCAACTGAGATCAAGTAGACTCAGCGAGTTAACTATTTAATGTCAGTGTGTGAGTTATATGAACTGAGATACTTTAGTTACATTTTGGGGTCTAGTTTAAGGAGAGGTTTATTTGTCATAAGTAGATGACACAACAGAGCAGGTGGGCTAGTAGTTAGCACGTCTGCCTCACAGTTCCTAGGGTCAGGGTTAGAATCTCAGCTCCTGTGTGGGTTTTTTCCAGGTACTCCGGTTCATTGAAAACCCTAAATTTTTCATATGATTGGCTATCGAACAGTATAGTGCGTACCCCCACATCAGGCCAAACGTCAGCTGGGATAAGGTTCAGCTCATCCACAACATTAATGAGGATAAGCGCTATAGAAAATGGATGGATGGATGGATGGATGGTGCAGCAGGTGACTAATTGGGGAACGGTGTATCGAGATTGTCATTGCCTTGTAATCTGTTACCCCCCAAAAATACAGGATTCTATTGTAAAAATACATTAGATGAAAACAGTTCGATTATGTCCTCTGGAACAGCTAAACTGGAAAGAAGAAATGAGGCATAGAAAGGAAAAAGAAGTGTCTTTTTATCCCAAAATCTGACACACACAGGTCAGCACGAGTTAGGTCTCCCATCTGCAGACATTTGGTGGCAGACAGGTGTTTCCACATGTGCCGCTGTGGCTCTTAGTACCTCGAGAAAGGGATGGCTCAAGGTCAAGGCGACGGTGGCGACTGCCAAATTGGACAGGTGCAGGACTTCAAAGACGCATCAAGCTTATGTTTTTTCCTCTGAGGATGGAACATGTCCAACGGCGCCATCTGCTCAGAACTGGCAGTACAGTACAGCCTCCTCCAGTGTGTCGAGGTCTGCTCACAAATGGCCTTTTGTCACACGTTTGCAGTCTGATGTTATTTAAACACTGCAGCCTTGCATAGTTTATTAGAGTGGAAACTCCAAAGTTGAATACCATCGGTTCCGTGATGCCGGTTGACTTGCAAATTGTTCTCATTTCAAAACTAATTTTGAAAGAAATAATGTGAAGTGAAATAATTTCATCATAAAATCGTTTATAACCGCAAGTAACAATTTAACATTGTTAATCGTCATACATGTAAAAAGAGATGTTAACCATCCATCCATCAATTTTCTGTACTGCTCGTCCTCATTAGAGTCGGGGGGGCACGAGCCTATCCCAGCTATCAGTTAACATCTGCACAATAAAGCTACTCACAATTAGGAAAAGAAATGCCTCACAGACAAAAAAAAAAGACAGAGCGGGAACATGTAACAGTTTGTTGGCATGTTTTTATGAGAATTTCCAAGCTAGTCATCAGCCACTATGCGTTCAGCTACATGCTACTATTTACGTTGGCATCTGCTCAGTAAAATGAATATTTGTATGTGCAAGAGGTCCTTGTTTTACATTACTAGATAACCAACAATAGGCAACGTCTGTTCAGCAGCGTAAGAATACGTCATCCCGCGGCACAAGAAGGCACGCTCAGTTGCCACCGTAGTTACTGTTTTTCACTTGATTGTTTTGTATTGATGGCCGAGAAGGGTTCTTAATATCAGTATTTATTATAATGATGATTTTACTACCGCGTTAGTGTAGGTGAGTCACAGACTACGGCGGGTTACAATGCATACAAATGATACTATCATGATGATATGATTAATTATTATGAATATTATTATTATTATTGTCACAGTGCGCAAAATTCTGTGGATCTTGAAACATTAGTCGAAATGCTCTACAACAGCTGGCAATGAGTTAATAACCCCAATCAGGACAAGCCGTATGGAAAATAGCTGGATAGATAGCTGCTTATATATAATCATGTTTTATTTATACTGGTAAGGCAGATGTCATGTGATAAGTATCTGGAGTCTAAACCGTTGAGTGTTTATTTGTTTAGACTTGCGGTGTCCTTTTTGAGTGGGATATGCTCACTGATTAATCCAACGCGTGACATCGGCGGCCTTTCAATCTAACATCTGGATTATGCATGCGTGTGAATTGAGCCAAAGGGAAGCGAGACAGCACGAGTGTGTGAGAGGACGTGTTGTTTAATAGATGCAGGTTTGTCCTCGAGGTGATGGCCCTCATCGACACAAACAATTCCTGCTATTTGCATTGTACAATTTCAGGCTAATGAGTCTGGTGGTGTGTTCCCACTGACATACAGTAACACGCACACACACACACGCACACTTGAGATGAACGGAGCAGTGTGTTCTACAGAATGGCGTGCAGCCAGTTTCATTGATAGGCACAACACATAAGCACTTTGGCTGCCTTGCTGGCTAATGAACTAGTCAGTGGAGAGAGGAAATTGACACTGTTCATTTTTTAATATTTTAATATTTTAATATTTTATATTAAAATGTTTTTTTGTTTGTTTCCTTTTCCTCTCAGCTGTCTGTCCAGGGGCACGATGACATCAGTTCCTAGTTTGTTATTCAAACAGCCTTGTGGCTGACATCCAGTACAATATTACCACTTTTCCCATTGGCTTGTAGGGCAGGTATGATTGATCCTGATGAACTCTGCCCAGCAACAAGTGGTCAACATTTGACGTGACCAGGAAAAATCTACATTGGTGTGTCTGCTAGACTAAAGCTAAAATGTGCTTTTGGTTGAGAGTTTTTTTTAATAATGAATCGTTAATTATGTTTTTACATGAGCATCAGACCGCAAGAGTCTACCAAAGTGGATTTCCTTCATGTATCTGTCAAATCTTATCTGCTTTGACCAAAATTTGCTGTGAGCACACAGGGTCGCTGGGTGTAGCGTTCAACCGCTCAGTTAAATGAAACTTTAATTAAAGCCTTTCATCCGAGTCTGATCCAGATCATGCGTTTGGCAGCAGTGTAAAATTAACACTGGAAATCCCATTTAACACGATCATATCTCTGAATGTTTGCGTTGTCTTGTGTCATCTAAAGCGTACCGATTTTTAACATCTTAACCAATGTAGAAAATGTGAGAGACCCCACATATGACCAGGAAAACACTACACATGTGTTTTTACTGCTCTTACAGTAGCAACGTGACCAGTGGCCGCCATCTTTGTGGAATTAAAACAAAAAAAACATGGAATGAGCACTTCAATTGCCTCTAAAATCCTCCATAACAAATAAATTCATGAAAAAAACAATTGGTTGCTCAAGTGCATGACCTATTCTACAGCCCACACTGCCCTTCTCACAATAATGTTCCATTTACACTAATTAAGTCGAGTTTTCAGATCAACTGACACCGTTAGAAACATAACGATAATTTTGACGTGTTGATGTTTCGGAATTTGGTGGATATTTTTAGCCGACTTGTCAGCTAATCGGAGAAGGGGGTTCCTTGAGTAACAGGTGAAATGAGACGGTCAAGGAGATATGTTGAGAAATCATTTTTACTGTTTTACTCAAATTTTTTGAACAGATTTTCTCTTGGCGATATCACACAAAAACGTTCACAAAAAAGGGAATTTCTTTTCAGACACAAAAAAACTAAACTAAAAACTAAAACGAAACCCATCATCCGATTTTCAAAATTGTGTTGTACTCAGGTTGCGGTGGCCGTTCCAGCCAGACTCAGCGTTTTGACAGACAGTCATTTTTGGCAAATCATATCGCGTTGCTACTTATAGTCTGCGTGTGTGTAGTGTAGTGTAGTTTAGGTGACCAACACTGCACACCACACACAAAACAATATTTCCACTGAGAATCATGAGTCTCCTCCCTCAAGCCAGTTGTCTGTCGTAGTACCAACACTGACCTATGCGAGGCACCACAGTGCTACAGATCAGTCAGATTGATGGAAAATAAAAAAGATTAATAATAAAAGAAGAAATAGAATAATCTCGGCTAACTGTTATCTTATCTGGTAATTACATTGTCATTACATTGGCTGTTATGTTTCACAGAGTCAGTGGCTGCGCGGAACTCTGTGTTGACCACACACACAAGCAAAGCAAATTTATTTATATACACATTTCATACATAAGGTAACTCAGTGCTTTACATGATTAAAATCATTTAAGAACAAAGAGAGAAAAAACATCTTATAAACATTTAAAACAAAGAGGAAAAAAACTAAGAGTGCAATTAAAACAGCGTACAGTGCAGAAATATCATTTAAAAGCTATCGCTAAAGCTATCGGGATTATTGAATGTGACGATTGTCAGCCCCGATCATTTTCCGAGCAGATCAGGGAGGAAAAAAAATATTTTAACGCACCCCCACACCACAGGTTAATCGCCCAGGATAATCTTTCAGAGACCTCCGATAATCGGGGCCTTTGCTGGCTTTGACTGGAAAATGCTCAGATTACGCCCTATTCTCGGTACGTGTGCACCTCGCTTTAACAGATTTTTCAAACATGAGAAAGACCTCACCCATAACGAGGTAAAAAAAATTGCTAGATAATGAGATCTTGGAAAGGAAAAAAAGTAAAATACGGTGAGCACCGACCATATTCCTAGCAGATTGACGAGGGGGGGAAAAAATCACCCAACACACCACTCACTACAGTCAGAATCACTCAAGATACTTTTTTAGAGACATCTGATAATCGGGCCTTTGCTGACTTTGATCGCAAGGGAGGGAAAATGCTCAAACACATAAAGTCTCGGAAAAAAGAAAATGGTTGGCACCGAGCAGATTGGGGAGGAAAAAGCACTTTGAACACACCCCACACCACAGAATAATCGCTCAGGATAATCTTTCAGAGACATCCGATAATCAGGCCTTTGCTGATTGCTCGAATTTAGCTCGATTACTGCCAAGTATATGTGGGCCACTTTAGATTCCCCCTGCTCCAAAGCACATCAGGGATGAGGGTGTTGGTGTCTTCCTCTGTTGTACGTATACTTAACTTTATGTATCAGCTTCCGACTTTGGGATGGGCGGGGAGGAGATGGATCTTAACCGGCTCCGTCGTGAGTCAGGACTGAGTCAGCCGTGTTGACCTACTCCCTACAGCAGCTCACCACTTCCCCGTAGCCCACCTCTTTTTCATCTAAGTGCTAGAGGACTCTGCATCTTTTTGCACAATTGTCGAATAAAACCAAAAACATTTGTACCGGCATTACCAGATAACTTGCAACCCTTTATTGCTCAGTGGCTGTTTTTGTCAATGTCTTCATGTCTCAAAAGTGTTCTCTGTCAATTGACTGTCTGTTGTCGTACTAGAGCGGCTCCAACTACCGGAGACAAATTCCTTGTGTGGTTTTTTTTTGGACATACTTGGCAAATAAAGATGATTCTGGTCTGAGCCCGTCCTGACGATATACGACTCCCACTCTCCAACAATCCCCCCTGGTAGTCTACGGAGCTCCGTCCATACAGTACATTGGGCACCGCTGGCAGCCTTTCAAACGCTGTCTTTCATCAGACGGGCCCTTCGCGCTTGTTTCTCACTCGCGTCCGCCACTCGATAACTTTAAAATACAAATGGAGCCGCTCGCTCATTACGCTTCCGCTGATAAATGACACGGCGGTGCCTCATGTGTTTTCACTTTGCGATGGAGCGAAGCGATAAAGTGTCAAAGCTAATTGGGCAAATGATTACACCTGCTGCTTCCATAATTAACTAAAACACTATGCAGCCAACACTGTCCTCCCGGCGAGGCGACCACCGGAGAGGAAAATGGCTCGGAAATTGCTTGATTGATTGAGAGTAGACAAAAACGAGGGCCGGTACAATCTCTGACCAATGTTTTCTTGAATATTTTTACCCTAAATAGGTTATAGTGTGACATAAGAAATAATCCAGAAAAATATGTGCAGATTGTATGACTTCATGAAACCCAAAATCAATAGTTTTCCTGCTTTTACATAGCGAGATGATCCCTGAGAGCTTGAAGAACATTGCTGGATAATTCTGATGTGTCGACAGCTGACAAGGAACAGTGGATTTTGACTAGTGTTTCGTGTTAAACAAAATCAATACTGATTTTGCTAGTTAGGGTATGGAGAAATAATCCTAGACGTCAGCAATTTCATTAGCATGGCTTTAAAATTGAAAGGAGTCTTGTGTTGACGTGAATGTTTGAAGCCCAGTTCAGACTGGAACATGACAGAACGCTGACAAAGAATGCATAGAGAAATGAATGAATTCAGTATTGTGACAAGTAGCTACCGGTGACGTCTAACCGCTGTGGCACTTCCCCTGTTTTATGTCAAAATCAACAGGGTTCTTTGATGACGCAACAAAGAGAGACATTTGACCTCAGCCCCTCATCTTCTTCAAAATTGACAGGGTCCTTGCATTGACGTGAAAGACAACAAGCCCAAATCAACTTAGTCTGTTCTTGTCTCCCGGATATTGTCTGAAAATCAATAAGATTTGTGTCATGAAATAGAGTGAGTGTGAGAAGATTAGCTCAGTGTTGTGATGTGACTGATAGGTGACAATAACCATAAACTGACTTGCCACTTGACCTTTGTTTTATGTCATGCGAAATGAATAGGGTTCTTGTATAGACCAATAATCAGTAAACTTTTTAAAATTCTTGCTTTGTCGTGAAAGATTAAAGCTCAGTTGAGATTTAAACCCAGCATGAACGCTGAAAATGATCTAGGACTGAAACCATTATTCAAATAACTTTAATTACAACATATTACAAAAATATGTTGTAGAAAAATCTCTGCCTCAAAGGATAGAGGCAGCCACCAGTGCGCTTTCCATTGCTTTATTGAACAAACGGTAACAAAATAAACACGTAATAAGCACATTCATACACTGTATACGGTTCGCTGCTACGGCCACAACTGACACCCGGGCACTCAATCGACATGCAGACGAGCAACAGGTGAGTGGAATTAACAGCCAGCTGCTAAACTGAGCTCACAACAGCCAAACCTCCACACTCATTCACTGGCTCCCACGTCACTCACCAGGCCAGGCCCCACCATTTAAAGCCACACACACACACACACACTCAATCAGATTTTACAGTGTCCGCACGTTAGGGTAGCGACCCCAACAATAATACCTGCAGCACAAATGGCACATTTTGTTGTTTAATAAGTTTTTATCCGATTACTCGATTAATCGCCGGGATAATCTGTAGAATAATTGATTCTGAAAATGTTCGATAGCTGCAACCCTACTTGGAATGTGAATCTATTGTCCAAAATCAGTAGTATTTTTGCTTTGACTAGTCACTCCCCAAAACTCAAGACTAAATCAGTATTGTAATTGGTGTATATATATATGCAAACTAATGTGGACTGATTTGACTTTTCTCCTCTGTTTTACATTATTCAAACTGAATTAGGTTCTCTTTTTTTTATAGCATAATAACTGGCCAACTTGACTTTTAAATCGAGGTGGTTCTTGCTTTGCCCAAAACAATCTGCAGTGGATCGAGTTTAACTTTGAGCTCAAGCTACCTTGCCATTAGGCAGCCCTTCAAAATCAATGTTTCTTATTTTGACAGAGTAATAATCCCCCCAAAAGTTTACATACAGTATAAACTCAATATCATGACTGACGGTAAGTAACGTAGCCTTGCATTGATAGTGTTCAGTGAATTAATCGTACCCCCATCTGTAAATTGACCATTTTTAAAATTCAAAAGACCCCACACATGACAGGAAACGGTAGCACGTAAGACTTTGTGATCGTAGATATCGAATAGGTTGAACAGTTACGATTGTGGGCTTCGCCGTTTTCCAAGTGGATTGGGGAGGAAAAATCACTCTTAGCACACCCTACACGACAGGATAATTGTTCAGGATATTCTTTTCGAGACGTGTGACAATTAAGCCTTTGCTAACTCTGACTTTGATGGGACGGGTATAATCAGGCCCAAATTAGACCCACTTATTGATATTCGTGTACCCCCCTGGTATCCTGGCTCTGAATTGCAAAGGGTCTTGCCATGAAGAAGACTGGTTGAGAATTGGAGCGCTAAATGAGGCACATTTACCATTTACAGAGCTTATCGGACCTTTTGGCTTGGACGCCCTTCAAACTCATTACGGCTCTTACTCTGACATCCTTGTAAAATGAATACCAGCTTCAGAGCTTAACGTTTGATTTGTCAGCAGTGTCTTAAAAACGTCAAACAGAGGCTCACACTCCCCAATGCCTCTTTTTCTATTTTCCTTTCATTTTGCAACCTGGCAAGTGCATATCGCTCCGTAAAAGTGTGCAATAAAGGTGTCAAGATTGAGCTACATGCACACCCTTGGCCAGTGAATATTAATTAGTCGCCGTGTCTCCGGCTCATCGTCGAGGACGACACTCTGCCAAGAGCTCATCTACGCGTTCATTTTTATCACAGTTTAGTGGCGTGATTGAAAAAGGCAGAGTTGGAAGGGAATCGTCAAAGCAAAATAATTGAGTCCTTGTGTGCCTGAAAGTTTGCATAAATGATGTAGAAAGTTCATTAATTTTCAAAGTGGGAGTTTGGCTCACTTGAGTGATACTTGTCCTGAACATGATGCAAGAAAATGAGTCTGAATCCTTCCCTGTGCACGCAGACATATACCCACAAATACTGCATTTCATCAGTAACATACCTAATTTCCACAATGGACTATTGCTTTACAGATGCCTTGTGTGTCGTGCAGACAGTGTGTCTTGCAATAAAGAGATCGAGCACGACACATGGCGGTTTAAGTCATAGTTAAGCTAATTACAGCCACAGCCTCATTTTTTTTTGTGTGTGGGGGAAACTCCAGCTTTACAGAGTCACATTGCATTACGTGAGATCGGTGTGTGTCTGTCTCACACTCTTGAGATATACAGAAAGATAAATGCATGTGGAGATTTTTACCCTCCTTTCGGGATTGTTAAAGGTTTGTGGCATCTGCTGCACGTCAGTGGAGGACGTTACCTCTTCAGTGTTCCCAGACATGATCTTGTGTTCCAAGAAGCGACACAAGATGACAAAAGAGGCTATTTTAGGAGTGCCAAAGGCCACAGATTGCACGTTTTTTTTGTTTTGTTTTTTTAAATATAAAGAAATGCTCCCGATGGCTTCCCGCTATTAAGGTTCTAGTTGTGCAACGTGTGTACACGGGTATGTTTGTGCGTGTGCGCGCCTCACTATACTTATATTTCCCTCAGTGCAAATAGTTGTCGCGGCGACCGCTCAGTCAAGTGGCTCTCGTCTGTGTTCCATCTAACGCCTTTGCTCTCTTTCATTCCCTTGCAGGTCCCTCTGAGACCCTTCAGCTACACCTGCGAAGGATGCTGGACAGGGGAGGCCAAGCATCCATCTTATTTTTGACGGCTCTCCGCCAATAGGAGATAAATACAGCCTTTGGATTCTGAGCACCTGGAAAAAAAAGGAACCTCCATGAAGGCACGGTGAAATGAGGATTGGGGAGGAGGGGTTTTTGTGCAGACAGAAGATGTTGTAGTCCTCGCAAAGTCATGACCTTTCATTGCAGTTGGACAACTGGGACAGAAAAGAATCCTATTTATTTTGAATGAGGCAAGCTTAATGAATTATTTGTAACCAATCCCATCACACATAAAGTATGTCAAATGCCAAATTTGCCCATAATCCTTATCAGCTACAAGCCAGTCATAATATATGACTGCTAATTAAACTAATTCCACTTTGTCAAAGCAAGAAGCTGACACAAAATGGCCGAGGTGGGTGAGCTCAGATCACGTTGGCATCCGATTTCATTCACAGAATTCAGTTCACAGTCTTTAGTGAAGCTAACATGCATAGTTTAGGAATGTGCGAGGAAATGGATGGGTGGAAACATAACAACAAAACAAACAAGATTTTTTTTATTTTTTATTTTGAATGGTAATAAAAACAGTTCAAAGGCCAAACCAGTTTATGTTCATTGTCAAGCCACCAGTAATCGATCTTCAGGCATAAATATTTTTGTCAAAGCAATTGTAACAATTGTAACTTGGATTGTAACAATTGTAACTTGGATTGTAACATTGTGGCATAAGAGCGCCAAGGTAGCTGAAGTCATGCTTTAGAACAAGAATGTTATTGATGTTTGAATGACAGCAAAATACAAATCAGTTCAGGTTCCTTGTTACCTATCCAACAGTAACAATGGTAAACGGATCTTTAAATGAATTTTGCATGGTCAAGGAAAGAAACCTATTGATTTTGGTGCTTTTCCTTGTTGGCCTGGCTCAATTCTTAACAAACATTGTCCAAAACTTTAACGCTAAAGACAAAAGGATTTTTTATTACTGTAGCAAGAACAGTATGTCGTAGTGGTGCGTGTGTTTGGGCACTTTTATACTACTTCTATTACTTTGTGGGGACTACACAGTAACATCAGCCTCATTTTCTTGGTTGGAATAACGCTTAAATGATGGCTAAAAAAAAGGTGTCAGTGCAGGCAGCTGTGAGTTTAGTCAACAGGAGGACATTTTAGAGCTGGAAATTGCCTTTTAAAGAAGTATAAGTGGATGTGTGTGTTTGTTTTGAGAGGTGGGCCGATTCTCTGCTGGACTGAAGCCAGGTAAAAACGATGTCCTGTCGGTTTGCACCATTTGTCGCAGACAATGTGTTGATCATCCATCTCACTATTATGTACACTGATTTTTGAGCAGGTATTAATTTGCATCAAATGTTCCTTTCTATACAAATCTACATGAGCATGTTTGATACACAGTATCTCTAGATTTCAGGCCTTTTTTTACAGAGACTTAACATTTCAATAGAGGATATTTTTGATATGGTGTCTGACGACTGAGAAGTGTCGATAACGAAGCGCTATCGCCGAGAGACACTTCACAGACGGAGCGGCATTGGGCGAGCGAGCGCAAAGAATATCAATTGTGTGAGGCGAGAATGCATTGTGCTGCGAGTGAATGTGAGTGCTCAGCTTGTCCTTCCATGCTGTCTTTTTCTATGCATTTTTTCCCCCTGAAATCCTGTCTTTTACTCCTCACACTGCCAGCTTGATAAGAGATCGTACATTCTCATTTGTTTCAGTGCAGTGGAACCTCTAATGTCCTCGAGGTCATACAATTTGGAATTTGACCAACAACGTCAAGTTCCTGATTTTTAGTATATTCAGTTGCAAGATTCACAAGGTTTATCCGATCAGACGTGGTGTTCAGTGCTGAAGATCGGAAGGTGCCTGGGGCTTGATATAAGCGGGGTAATAATTCTTGTAATGTTCCTAGTTCCTAGTAAAGTACCTGCAGTTGAAATGTGTCAGTAGTTGGGGGAAACATGCCTCTTAAGTCACAATCATGAGAGATTTCAACCTGTTGGGCCCTGGAGGAAGAATTGCATTGCACATTGATGCATCACCAAACAATTGTATAGAGAATATAAAAAATCTAATCAAATCGGAGGTCAACCAGATTGTGTTCGACCTTAGAGGTTCCACTGTCTTGTATGTCCATCAAGTTTAGCCTAAAGATCTGTTTCTCAGTTCATCTAAGCAATGGACATTAAATACAGAATAAGGATATTAATATGAATAGATGATCAAAAGTCATTTTGAATGAGTCAAGGTGAGACTGCTGTCAATTTTACAAAATAAATGTTTCATTTACCTAGGTTTTTTTCCACGACCGGGTTCAACAAGATTCAAAGAAAACTGGGATGGGATGGGATGGGAGAAGTCTGTTATATTTTTGCTGTACATCTTTGCCAATGGATGGAAAAAGAGATTATGAGAAGTAAACACTTTGCACTTGATGTTGTCTGTGTGTTCGTAATGCCGCTTTGTTTGTCATCAGCTGTGCTCGTCGCATCCCTCGGAGTCAAAAACGGCGTTAATGAAAGCGTCAGCCCGGGCATCACGCTGAATCAAAGCAGCTTTTTTTTCAAAGGAAATGAAAATGACATCAACAGCCGCATCCGTTAATTGCAGATTAGTGCGATGAGACCGTCAGGGTTGCCTCGTGGTGCAAAACGCCATCGGCCTCACTCTGAAAGATAGAACAAATGCACGGTCAGCGACTGTGGCAGTGCGCCATCGTAAAAGCTGAAGGTCAGGGTTGCAGGAATCAAGAAGAGGAGAATGTCAACAGTTCTAATTCCTCAACCTGAATGTTCTGCTGAGATTAAATTACCATTCGGACTTGGACAATATACATTGGCTTGGCCTGGTCGGCGAGAGAGAGAGGATTTAGATGTCTAATTTTAGCGGGTACACCTTACACACCGATCTTGATAGTTTGAGGTATACTCAAAATAACCAACGAAACACACCACATACATAACCATGTCTATCACAGTATGAATTCTGACCTGCTAGAGGCAGCATGGCGCACATCCAGACTGATGGAAAATACGTAGAAGGAGAAATCGAAGAAGCTAGGCTATCTGATAGCTTATCTGGTAACAATTTTGCGGTTGCAAACTCTTATCGGAATCATCTTTACTGGCCAACTTTGTTAAAAAGTTTTTGTTTGTTGCTGGTAGTTTGCTAAGACTAAAGACTAACAAAATATATATTTAGGTTTCCTTTAACATCTGCGAAAAGATGCCGCGGATTTTCTTCCGGTCTATGGTGGCAAGCGTCCTCATATATGCAGCTGGGGGGCAACGTCAAGAAAACGGATGCTTTTCGACTGAATAGACTGAGGTGGAAGGTGTGGATGAGTTGGACAGCCTGACGTCTGTGGCACAAAGGAGGAGGATGAACAAGCATCTTGTCCATCATGGACAATCGTGTGCATCTACTTACTGCACAGCACCAAATCCGGGCAGAGGAGCAGCTTCAGGCACAGGCCGGACGGACGAACCCAGAACCTGAGGACTGTGAGGCGGACGAGATATCCGCTCGTCCATTGTGCTGCCCTTCTTTATAACAAGATTCTCATCCAATTTAGTTCCATTTTGAACATCCACCAAATATGGCACATCTCTAATGTAGAGAATCAAATAACGTTTGTATTTCCTCACAAGGCCTCGTCTTCCTGTCAGATTGCTTGTTTGACTATTGTAAAGTGTTGCCTCACATGTGCTGCTTCAAACGAATGCACACAGCAGCAAGTGTTCATTCATTCATGCACGTTACTGGTGTGAGGCATACAGCTTGGAACGGACTGACTCAAGGCTCTTGAGGGAAAACATGACAATGCTTTTACGCGGAAGCTGCAAATGTTGTGTACCCCGCAGGCCACAGCGTAAATCCATATAGTGCACTGCATGTATATGTTTGTGTGTGTTTCATGTTCCATCAATTTCTTCCAATTATTTTTTTATTTTTCACTGTTTATCTTGTTAGGGTTATAGATTTTGTGGATTGGATTGGAATGGATTTGTCTTTCAGGGATTAAAGTTACATTAATGTTACATTTTAAATTAAGACTATATCAATCAAATTGAAATTGGAAAAAGCAATTGGTCTCTACGGTTAGACAAAAACATGCTTATCTTTCACACCAAATATTAATCCAATTTTAATGTAATGAATTTAACTAACTTGATGCTGCACCATGAGCATTGGATGCAATATTTTATGTTAAATGTCAAATGCTGCTGATAAAGTCTTCGATTCATAATGTATATTTAAGGGTTGAGGTTATTTGTGGGGTGCCGTTTGTAAAGCTGCTCACGCAAAGAATAGCAGCAACATTTTGTCACATTTAGCTTCAAAACATGTTTAAAAAAAAATTCTGAATTTTCAAGTCACTTTTCTGTACATTTAGAACAATATTAGTCGACTTTATAGTTAAATCCAAATATAAAATGTTACAATTCAATCTCAAATCTACGTTAAATATTTATTTAAATGTTAACTATATATCTAAATATAAATTAAATATAAATGTTAAATATACATACATTTACATAATCTATTTCTAAATATAAATCTTAAATTTAAATGTAAATATTCAAAGGGTGATGCTAAATAATTGTTTAAATGTTTAATCTAAATATAAAAATAAAATAGAAATGTGAAATGCTAAATCTGAATGTTTCCTGTTGAACTAAATATTTAGTAAATATGCAAATCCACACTTCCAAGAAATGGAAGTACCAGAATAAAAGATGTGTTTGTAGCATCAAATGACAACATAAAAAAAAAAAACATCTTATCCAGGGAAATTGACATTTGGAATTATATTATCACTCCCTGAAATAACAAACCAGTTATGGAAACTTTATTTGACGAGTACTTTGAGTGTTTAGTGTCACTTTTATGAAGAAATGTCGCACGGAAGTCAAGGGGCAGGAGCCGGGAAGGCAGGGGACCAGCCAGAAAAGAGAGAACCAGCCAGAAGACCGGTGCTTCCCACTGGCCTGTCTGCCACAGAGTGTTTGCTCGCCAGCCGCAAAAGAGCGGACGTCAGCCCTGGAGGTTGATTTGGAAAGACTAGTGGCGAGGGGAGAAAAAAAAGAACTGTTGCTGCTGCTGTGGTTCTTTTTTTCCAGCACAGCTTTTATTTTGGTGCTTCTGTTTCTTGGCACTGTGGATTTGTTCATTAGCTGAATATTTAGTTTGACCTGAAACATTTACCATTACCATTTATATTTACCAATTATATTTAAATATAAATTGAACCTTTAGTTTTAATATTTATATTCAAATGTAAGATTCATATTTAGGTTTAGATTTAACATTTATATATACTGTAGATTTATCTTTAGTTTTAAGATTTATATTTAAATTTACATTTAAGATATATATATATATATATATATATATATATATATATATATGAATTTAACATTTCTATACATATTTAACGTATTTAGATATCTCACATTTAAATATATATTTAGATTTGAGATTTAGGTGTAACATTTAATATTTGGATTTAACTATAAAGTTGACAAATATTGTTCTAAATGTGCAAAAAAGTGGCTCTCGAAAATTCACACTATTTTTTTTATTTGTTATTGATTCATAGTCAACGGTCAGTTTATTAGGCGCACCAGCACCCTCTCATGGAATCGAATCCAAATACTGTATATTAAATTAGGCATGTATACCTAATGTTGAGTAGAAATATTTTTTTTAAATATGTATAATATGATAAATATTACTTCTTAATTTTATTTAAAAAATATAAATTAAAAGATGAGGTAACAATACATATTTTTTTTATTTTTATCTTTTTTTTTTGGAGCTGATATTCATTTGCTTTAAAGGAATAGTATGTGTCAAACCTTTGAATAATACAATCTCCAAGTCACAGCAAATATTTATTCAACAGTTTTTCAGATTTGCAACATGTTAATTTTTTTTTTTTTTTTTTTTTTTTTAACTAGACAATAGACATCTTTGTTTTAAAATTCTAACAAAAAGTGCAGGGAGCTCCCAGGCTCAGCAGCATGACTTATAAAGTTAAATAAGTTAAATAAATGAGTAGCTCACTAAAATGTTCTACGGTTGATAATGTTTTCCTCATTTTCAATATAACTGAAATGTCAAACAAAAACAAAAAAAGTGCACGGAGTTCCCAGGGTCAGCAGCATCTCTTGGTGAAGATTTAAATAACTAAATAAATAGTTCCCTGAATTTTACCCAGTTATAAATGTATCTCATCGGTTTTGGTATTTAAAAAAAAAAGTAAATGCCGAAATGCAGAATATTGTTTATTTTATTATTCAAAAGATCTTATTTATGCTATTATTATTATTAAAAATTATTATTCAAAAGATTTAAAATTACAAAAATGTATTATTTGTGAAATTATTGTCACATATAAATAATAATATACTGTACTGTAAACAATTATAAAAATGTATAAAAATGGATGGATACATGTTTTTTTTTAAGCAGCACTGACTGCAGTATCCCACAGTTCCAAAGGGTGCGTTCGTTTTATTCTGTCGTCCATCTGTATGCCGCCACACACCGAATGGGAAGAAAGTCCATCTCCAATCCCCGCCCACCTAACTGGCCGCCTCAACACAACACAACACAACACAAGCGCTTCTTTTTTGGGTCACGTGACATCGGGAAAAAATGGGAGCAAGAAGAAGGCGGATAAAAGATGGACCCACTGCGACGACTTGCTCCAGAACAAACATCTTTGCTTAGCGGGTAACATTCTAAATAACATACATCGAGTTGACGTCGTAATGTGTACGCTTTACGCTGCTATCTAAGCTCTCGCGTAGTGGAACTCTTAATGCTTCAATCTGTAAATCATCATCTGCCCTTCAAAGTGTTGGAAAAACGATGCACACATTACTACAAACAAACAAGTAAACAAAACAAAAAAGTCTACCTCCACACACTTCACTTTGTGTTCTATTTCTTCTTTTTACGGCGCCGTTTTTTTTGTTTTTACACTCGGAAAAGTGCTGATGCGTCAAAAGCTGGTGACAAAAGGCAGTGAATCATTTTTTTTTTCGGGGGGGGGGGGGGTATAAAAACAGCTCACAGCGACGTGTTATTTTCGAATCTATGGTGAAGTCAAATGTCTGTCGTGTCCCCCCCCCCCCCCCCCCCCCCCTATTTGTCAGGGGGATTTTGAAAATGGCCTAAAAGATGAGCTACGACATGTGGACGTTTGGAAATGAATGAGCTTGCAGCGGCGATGGAAACAAGAGACCACGTACATGTAAGTGACTTTGTTTGGATGGGGGTCAAAACACTAGTTCCTCACATTATGGTTAGCCTGGGTCTTTATTTACTTAACCACACTTGGTGTTTGTTAGGATTTTAAATTTTATTTTACTTCCAATAAATGAAACGAGTACAATAAACACAAGGTAACATGGTTAGCAAATCTGCCTTACGGTAAGTTATGGATTCGAATATGGAGTTCGCGTGTTGATCCCCATGTTTGCATTGGTTTTCTTCGGTTTCCGTAGGTTTGAATGCGAGTGTAAATGCTTGTTTGTGCCTATGTGCTCCGTGACAAGTACAGGGTGTACCCTGCCTCGGTCAACTGGGATAGACTCCAGCTCATCTGGAACCCTAATGAAGAGAGCTATAGAAAATGGATGGATGGAATAATTACATCCATAGTACATCCATACACCTACAGTGGACCAATGCAAATCATTTCAAAACACCATTACAGAACCTATAATAATATATTCAAAGTGTCTCTCATTGAGCCTAAATGAGGTTTAGCTGTTCTAGTAGGCTTTTCCTGAAATATTTTTGCTTTCTCCCAGAAGCCTGGAGGTTTTGTATTAACACTACTGCTATTTGGAACTGCTCATAATTCCCTTCACCTCGACTGAGGCCGCAGTTCCAGCTGAAGAAAAACAGCCGTAAAGTATGATGCTGTGCCCACCACGCTTCACTGTAGGTGTGGTGTTCTTTCGGGGATGAGCAGTGTCGTGTTTGCGCCACGCATACCTTTTTGAATGATGGCCAAATTGTTCAACCTTGCTTTATATATATTTAAAAAAAATAAACTTGATCTCTCCCAATAGCGTGTGGGGGGAAAAAATGTCTTGGGGACTTAAAACCATGTTGAACTTTTTAGCCATAATGCCAAAAAAGTATGTCACAGCTACATGGTCATTTATAAGAGGGTGCACGCACATGTGCAACCATATGATCTCAGTTGTTTATTTTTAGTTCCACTTTGAAAATAAAAAAATTGTTCTGTCCGACTGATCGACTCTTGATTCTCAATAAACCTCCATTATAATACGAAGAAACCACAGCGGAAGCTTAAAAGCTCCACTGTGACACAGTAAAACTGTTGCGGCAGAAAAGGGATACAGATTTTCCATTCTGCTTGACCTAACAGCCGAACAGGACAAAAAATAAATAATCACTGATCCAAACACACGGATGTGTCCGCTGTGACTAGAGTTCTTTACTTAATGCTGTGACCCAGTTTATCGGCGTACATGTGACGCCAAAGCAAAGTTTATGTTGTTGTGAAAGAGATTTAAATCTCCAAAATCAGGTGTCAAATTTATGGCCCGAGGTCCAGATCCGCCCTGCTACATCATTTTTGTGTTGTCCACTAAAGCAAATAGTGTCTACTTCATGTTTCTTGCTGAATGGATGTTCTTTTCCAAAATTGCAATGTTTCTTCACTTCTTTACAGGTATTACAAGCTTTTTTTTTTTTTTCCCAACATATACATTTTTTACAAAAATTTAACAATAGTATTTATTATTTTTTGAATGTGTTGAAAATATAAAAATGAAATGAAGCAGAAATTGTGTACGTAATAATATTAGGTCATTATATTAGGGCTGCAATGGTTAATCGGAAAACTCAAGTAATTAGATTACCAAAAGAGGTTGAAGCAAACTCTTTGCTTCGTAGCTTCGCAGGGATAATTTTTGGCCATGGACTCATGTTACTGCAGTCGCACGAACCACTCTGTGTAGAAATAAGTTAACCCGGTGGCGGCGAGCCAGGAGTAAAGAGTCTGTAAAAGAATGTCCAAAGTTTAGGATCATTTCACTCTTAACAAGGGTTAAAGTTCAATGACTACCATAAGAGCACGTGTACGATCGCCAACACGAGGGAACGTTTCGTTGTCCCAAGGACAACTGCCAACTCTACTCTCTCATTTGCTGACGCCCACGTCACTCACCAGTTCAGGTCCCGCCTATTAAAGCCATACACTTTCAAAGTCACAGATACTACAGTAGAATGTAGAATGTGAGGCTGATAGTCCCAAATGTACATTGTTATTGCGTTGAATAATACAAAATTGTTTTTTTATCCGATTAATCGATGGGATAATCGTTAGAAAACTAAAATATGTTCAATAGCTGCAGCTCTTCATTGATGCATTTGTGATTTTCACAGTAATAGCAGCCCTCTGGGGGAAACCTTAACTATGATGTGGCCTGTGACTAAGATGATTTTTTCCTGCAGATGATTTAATCATCCGCCGAGGAAGCGTGAAGATGAAGCTGAACGAACGCAGCGTGGCCCACTACGCCACGTGCGACTCGCCGCCCGACAAGACGGGCTTCCTGTTCAAGAAGGGAGAGCGCAACACGGCGTACCACCGCCGCTGGTTCGTCCTCAAGGGCAACATGCTCTTCTACTTCGAGGAGCGCGACGGCCGCGAGCCCATCGGCGTCATCATTCTGGAGGGCTGCACCGTGGAGCTGTGCGAGTCGGCCGAGGAGTTCGCCTTTGCCGTCAAGTTCGACTGCGCACGGGCTCGCGTGTACAAGATGGCAGCCGACAGCCAAGCGGCAATGGAGTCGTGGGTCAAGGCATTGTCGCGGGCCAGCTTCGACTACATGAGACTGGTGGTCAAGGAGCTGGAGAGGCAGCTGGAGGAGATCCAGGAGGCGGCCGGTGGAGGCCTACAGGGCAGGCCCAGGGCATCCAAGCGAACGTCCAAATCCAGATTGTCGTCGTCGTCGTCCTCCTTGTCGTCGACGTCGTCCAGCTCTGGACAAAAGAACCACCAGGATGAGGTCCAGCTCATGTCCGGAGGTCCCAAGGAGAACGGTGTTGCCTGGAGCAAACCGCACCCCGTCTTGGCTAACGGTTCGTCTGAGGGGGCGTCTTCCTGCGTGGCCTGGGAATGCGGGGCCGACTCCCTAAATAACGGCTTGACAGCTCACGGGACCAACGGAGTCAGGGCTCCCCCGGTGCCCCCCAGAAGAAGAGGAGCGTCTCTCGAGAGCCCCTTCTCCCCCGTCACCGGATGCTTCTCCAAGCTCCACGACTGGTACGGACTCGAGGTGGAGGAGCTGAGGGCCCAGTGGCTTCAAAGTCAGTGAACCCCTGGAGACGGATCAAATTTTCCAAGATTAGATCATTCCGTTGTTCCGTTTTCCAGGGTTGAGGCGGAGACTGGAGGTGATCCCCGATGACTTACTGCTAAAAGCAGACTACACCCTGGAAGTTTGAAATTCTGATCACAAGCCACTTTTTATACTGTCTGTAGAAGCCAGCAGTTTCCCATTTTGTCGCTGTTCTGCATTAACCACAACCGCAGAATGGAGGAATGAAGTCGACTCCAGCATTTTTCTGCCTTTGGAGGTTGTAACCACATTTATGCTGCTTGCAAAAGATGGCATTTTGCTGCCTTTTTTCAGTGTCACCGTTTTGTCCAAACAGCACAGACACGGAATGGGGTTTAAAGTCATCCCAGGAATTTCGCGCCTTTTGGAAGTGGTAGTCAGTTTTACACCAACTGTGCAAAAGCAGGTATTTTTCTACCTTTTTGTGTCGCTGTTCTTTATAAATGGCACCGAAATGAAATAGTGGGGAGCAAAGTCAACCTGGCATTTCCTTGTAAATAGTCATGCCTTTGTTATGTATATGACACAGGCACGCCATGGGAGTATGAAGCAATTTCAGCATTTTTCCATCTTTTTTATTTTACTAGTTTCTGTGTAAACAGCACCGACACAGACTGGGGAGAAGTTGACCTGGCAATTTTTTTGCTGTATGGCGGTAGGAACCACTTTTACACTGGCTGTAAAAGCAGACATTTTCCTGACTTTTTTTTCTCCAGTGTCACTGTTCTATATAAATGGGATCAATACAGAATGGGGAGAACAAAGTCGACTCAGCACTTTTCAGCCTTTTGAGATTGTAGTCACTTTTTTCCACTGTCTGTGAGGGAATTTTATAATAGTGGGACCAGAGTTTGAAGTTTAACACACACAACTAATTTGTCCCTCCCTGTTGTGCAGTCCAATGAAATATCAGACGTCATCAATTGATCCAGCTGCAATACGCTGCAGGGTTGGGGATCGTTTGAATTTGAGCGATTCCGGTCCCGATCCCGGTTCCTTATTCCGGTTCCAAATGATTCTCGATTCTGATTCTTTTAGGGGGCTGGGCCAAAAAAGTTTGCGTGGTTTAAGTAAAGGGTGTCCAAAATATCAACATCCATTTTCTTAGCACCCCGCAGCATAGACTAAAACATTTGACTCCTGGTTCTTTATAACCAGTATCATTATGAAACCTATGAACTAAAAGCCAATGTGTGTGGAGCTAACCCAATTTACTTAATATTCATTAATTAATGTTTCAGCCGCCGGCACGGTCTTCGACTGGTTAGCAGATCTGCCTCACAGTTCTGGGGACCGGGGTTCAAATCCCGACCCCGCCTGTGTGGAGTTTGCATGTTCTCCCGTGCCTGGGTGGGTTTTCTCCGGGCACTCCGGTTTCCTCCCACATGCTAGGTGTGAATGTGAGTGCGAATTGTTGTTTGTCTCTATGTGCCCTGCGATAGGCTGGCGACCGGTTCAGGGTGTACCCCGCCTGAAGATAGCTGGGATAGGCTCCAGCAGCCTGCGACCTTCGTGAGGATAAGCGGTAAAGAAAATGAATGGATGCATTATGTTTCTGACGAAACTCAGCATTTTGGCACAAAAAGTAAATGACACCGATGATTTTTTTAAATGATTTTTTGATTTTTGATTTATGAATCGGACCAAATGCTATCAAACATTCATTCCTTTCCTCCTTTGCACAATATAATCTTATTCCAAGTGTTGCACTGAGGCGACTGATCATTAATTTGAACAAAGTTAAGACGCACTTTTGTTCGGTGCTGTCGCCGTTGGTCACAAGCACGTCTTCGTTCTTCGTCGTAGGTTTTCGCCACTTCTTGTTCAGGATCGCCGGACTAGGCATCGAAACTGGGAACCAAAACTTTTAAAGTTGAACAATTCCGCCAGAGCCGCAACATTAGTCCCGGTTCAAATCGATTCTCGATGCCCAACCATAGTATGCTGTGTGAAATATCCTGCTTCCTTTGATTCTGTGTAAAGGCGGTAAAATGCCGGTTCTTAGGTTATGGGCTCTGATCCGTGAACGTGGCTCCAGTGTCATTGGAAGTGCCAACTGAGCAATCAAGTCCAGTGAACTACGTAAAAAAATTTACAATACCAATGGCGACTACATCATTCCTTGGCAACAAATTCTTTGTTTTATTAATCAGTGAGGACAGTATTTGTGATTGATTGTGCATCCTGTCTGGCACAGGAGAATCAGCTATGATGTAAATATGGGATGATGCAAACTAAAATCACTTTTTTTCTGTTGTTGTTGTTTTTTTTTTTTTTTTTTTTTTTTTTTTTTTTTTTTTTTTTCTCTCTTCCCTTTCCACTTTTGCCTAAATGACAATTGTCAGTGGAATATTGACAAAAGAGTAGCTATCCTCTTGACACTTTGTCACACTCTTAAATTGTCCATAGGTGTGATTGCGAATGAATGGCTGTTTGTTTTGTGCCCTGCGATTGGCTGGCCACCAGTCGAGGGTGTACCCCGCCTCTCGCGATCTTAACGCGGACAAATGCTAACTTATCTTATCTGACCTCATGTTTCCTCTTCCATGTTGGAAGTTGTTTAAGACAGAGCTCGGTAAAACGGGCATGGTGACTCAGTACGCATTCACAACACTTTGTTTGTACAACTATTTTCCCAGTCACGTGTCGTCAGAGGACCACACTTTGCTTCTATGTTGTTTTCCTTTATTTTGATGACATGTTCCGACAGTAGCTGGGTGGCTTCGGTTCGCATCATTGCACAGCATTATCATGAATGTTGCACACATGGTACAAGAGGGAGGGTTTTTTTTTTCTCAAATTGCAATTGCATCTGTTAACTTCCAACACCTATGGTAGCAGGTGTCATATGATGTGAATGTGCCGATTTAACCGCATGAATAATAATTGTCGCATCATCAGAAGTGCCAAATTTCAACTCGAATAACGTCATTGATCTTTTGTATGTAACATTTTGTGACGTTTTTATGCACATGATCCAGGTATTGTTTTGAATAATCAATGTTATCAATCACGCATACTTTAATGCTGTTGTACTTTAAAATATCTGACAAACTTACAATTGCATCTGTTTTATTGACTTGACAGCATTTGCCATCATTTCTGATCACAGTTGACTGCCCTGTTATGTCACTTTAATGACATCAATGACAGTTGTATGGTAATCAAATGTGACATGGATTGTTGTTTATGAAAGGCTTGTCTACAATTTTAAGTTGTCATATTGTCATTTAAAAAGATTTTTTTGGCAGTATTGTTTCACAATATCAAGCATTCTGATGATTATGGTACCTTGAAGTATATTTAATCACCTACTGTAAACAACCAAAATAAAAACTGTCAGGATTGGGCAGTAGTGTGAACTTTTTAAATAATTTTACAAGCCATTTCTAACTTTTTATCCACCTTTTAATCGAACAATGTGGAATTTTTAAAAAATATTTGTACATACAATACAAAAAAAAACTTTGCACAGCAAATTATACAACAACACAATAAGGTTGTATAAAATAGTCCACATGCATATGCAGTTTTTATTCTTAGAAATATATATTATCCTTTCCATTTTAGTATGTGCATAATTCTACATATTTTTTATACTTTTTAAAAAGTAAATATAAGTCATAGATTAATAAGACAGGAGAAAGATGATATCCCATATATTTTATTCCTATACTTAAGTGTTCCACTAACGTGTATGTGTTCACTGTGATGGGTTAAATGCAGAGAACAAATTTCGTGTGCATGCATGCATGTTCATGACAATAAAAGATTATTATTATTATTATTCTAGGTACCCAGTTAAAACAGGCTTCGCGACATGGGTGATTTACGACAATTTATTCAACTTTACGTCTCGGTATCTCGTGCATGTTTCCAGTTTCTCCAACTCGGCGACAAAAGTCCGCAGACACGAAAACCGAGAAACATACAGGTAGGTTGTACGAATGAAGAACTTTTGGTCTTAATTGTATTTTTAAAAAGGAGAAGAAAAAAGCTCGCGTGTCATCCACTTGATGTCGCTGTTTATCAGTTTGACCATGGTACAATTTTTGATGGAGGACTTTACATCAATACATATATATTTTTTCATTAAACTAAACAATTAATAGGCGGGCGAGATTTCATTGAATACATATAATTTATTAATCCTGTGAGGGAAGTTAAGTAGCACAAGTCTATAAAATGTGTGTGTAATGGTATGTACTATAAATACTAATGCTCTGTAAATTGGCCGGGTAGTATGACGCTACGGACAAATGGAAAGTACTTCCTGTCTTGCAACATCAAAATAAAGGTCAACCTGAAGCCATCAATGCGAACTTCCTAAAAATATCAAAGCATGTGTTGCCATAGCATAAACTGGACATGAGCAAAGTATAAAGAAGATAGAAGAAATGTGTGTGCCTGCTTGATGATCAATAAAATGGCTTACAACATTTTACAATTGGCGATTCTGTGAAAATTTGCATCCATTCCAAATTCAGATTCACTGACATTAAATGAAGTGAAATGACGCAGCTTGGTTTATTCGAGCCAGGCAGGTGACAAAAAAAATAAAATAAATTGTAACAGCCACATGACGTCATGGGCAGCACAGTGAGCAAGCGTCTGCCTCGCAGTTCCTGGTTCGGGGTTTGAACCTCGCCTTTTTGTGTGGATTCTGCATGTTCGTTACAACATAATTTTATAAAACTAAAGTTTGTTTTGTTTTGAGAAAAAAAAAAGCAATTTTAAA
This sequence comes from Phycodurus eques, assembly GCF_024500275.1. Classification (NCBI taxonomy): domain Eukaryota; kingdom Metazoa; phylum Chordata; class Actinopteri; order Syngnathiformes; family Syngnathidae; genus Phycodurus; species Phycodurus eques. The sequence goes on along the minus strand of NC_084527.1, from coordinate 10,219,619 downwards.
CGATAAAGTAATGCTGTAGTTCAAGAAAAAGTACTATAGTTGTAATATTATGAGCATAAACATACGATCCTGCATAGAATACAGTTCACAAGCAATAAAATATTCAATACTCAACTAGAAAGTCATTTGTTTTAAACAAATACTTACTACGGGCAGCAAGGTGAGCTAGCGGCAAGCGCATCTGCCTCGCTTTTGAGAGCTTCGGAGTTCAAATCCCGACTGCAGTCTTCCAGTGTGGAGTTTGTTCTAGCCATGCATTTTATTTTTTTTTTTTTTTTACAGGTACTCCGGCTTGCTCTCACATTCCAAACACATGCATGTTAGGTTCATGAAGACTCTAAATTGTCCATAGGTTTGAATGTGAGTTTGAATGCTTATTTGTCTAATGGGCCATGTGATTGGCTTGCGACCGGTCCAGGGTTGTCCCCCTCCTGAGGGGATAGTCTCCGGCTCACCTACAACCCTAATGAGAACAAGTGCTATAGAAAATGGATGGATGAACATGAAGTCCTAATTATGTAATATGAAAAAACACTTTGAACTCAAAATTTGTGCCTTGGCTCAATAAAGGTCAAAATAAAGAGACGAGAATTAAACGTGTTGTATTTAAAACGACTAGCCTCTGCTAGCTTAATGCTAACATACAATGGGAAACATCATAGGCACTCAGACTCACAATTAGAATCTATGTGGCGGTGGTGTTACCGTTTAAGCATCGGATATCTGAACACAAACGGTCCAGCAACACATGTAGACAGATAATATAACACTCACAGGCATATATGGAGGTTATGCCACGCAATTCCGGTTTCAAGGACTGATACTGCTCTTCCGGCCCTTCGATCGCTATGCCAAATTATTTACAATTCACCCAAGGCACACCAAACATTTCGCTGAACGAGTTGAGTCGTATCTCTAAAGCATATTCATCCACATCAATACTTGAGTTCAATATAGAGCCATCGTCTAATGCGTAGCTAGCATAGCTATTAATGTTAATTCCTGGTTCTAAACTACAAGAGACGACACCATCATTGACATTTTACAAACGTCCTTAAGCAAGGCAAACTACATCAACACAACATTATATTGTTTTGTCCTCCTTTCGTGGTGAGTTCAAGTAGCAAGCCGTTTTTTTTTATCTGTGTGGCCGGCCACTTTTTTTTAGCGAGAGCGAGGACGACCGCAGCCACCCCGTATTGTCATTGCGGTGCTTTATGATAATATAATACTGGGGAACGTAAAATACATTGAAAACATTAAAAAAAATACATTGTACACCTGGAAAAGCACGGAGATGCAGAGTGGAAAGGAGTTACGTCATACGTGACTTCATAGCGTGGCTCGACTCTTTTCTGACTGATTGGCTCCAAGCCATCCTTTGTTCATCCACAAGCTCCAAAATCGAATAGGCAATGTGTCGCAACATTTTTCAGTGGCATAATGTTTACACGATCGGAAAAGTTCTCCTCGTCGCTTTTCATTTTGCCCGGCCTGTGCTTTTGCTGAAAGTCCCACCCCGTCCGTCCATGGCAAAAAGTCGTTCTCTGCAAATAACGACTAATATTGCTGCCATACTGAGAAGTTGAGAGGAGCCGAGTCTCCAGTACAGTATGGTGGCCGAGGCACACACACCAGGATGGGCAGCAAAATGTGCATTGAAGGGGAAAGTGTGACAAAATCTGTTAAATTATTTTGAATTCTATTTTATCATGTCATTAGCATATGTTTTATTAAGTAGAATATTATGGTGATATTTCCCCCATAAAAAAACACGTTACAAAAATACTTTCTTGGTGTTTTGGGGGAGGCTGGAACGTATTAATTGTATTTTTATTCATTTCAATGGGAAAAGATGATTTGAGTAACAAACTTAATGTGAATCACTGTACTGCAGTAGACCCACCCAACTAACTACTCAACAACTATCGGACAATAGTTCGGACCAGGACAAGATAAGGAGCAAGATAAGGAGCTATACTGTCACGTAGTTATAAGTACCAAATAACTAAATCGCTTCGGGTGTATATTAAAGCTAACACGCTAACCGGCTACAGTAAGTCAGTGCCTGTAAATGGCGTACTAAAACTATAACAAACTACTAACAAAATAATCTCTTCCCCACATTTCAGTAAGTTTCATGCCTAGTTCACATTAAAAAAATTAAATAAAAATAAAAAACGCAACTGGGAAAAAATACAAGAATGTAATCAAGTGGTAGGGCACAAAACTGACTGCTTCTTGAACCGACATGTTGGACTTTTATTTTTGCTCAAGCGGAAGCCGGAAGAGCTTTTGTGAAATGTCTCTCCCTTGACGCGGCGGTGCATTTCCCTCCCACCCCACTGAGCGGAAACTAGGGTCGCCACTTTTTTTTTTTTTTTTTTTTTCCGCGTCAACTTCATGCCTCAAAGTTTTTTTTTCGTCATCTTTTAAGTCGGAGACATCGTCGCGTCAAGTCACAATGGAAGCCAAAGATACCGTTTTGTGCACTTCTTCCCGCTGAGGTGGACTCTCTCTCTCTCTCTCTCTCTTTTTTATTCTTCCCGCCGACGCCACTTTTGTGACCAACTTTTTGATGCCTTTTCGACACATTTCCGTTATGCGAAGTCCAAACTGTTGTGTTGTCGTCGTGCTGCGGTGGGTGCCCATCCGAGATAACGGAGAACGTGAGTACTGTCTTGCTACGTATTGACATTGAAACGCTTCAACAACTTCTTCTCTTTCCAACACATGGCACTTTGTCCCCAGGGATGCGTTCACGTTCACGTTCTAAATGCTGTATAGTTAAGTTTCCTCTTTCGCGTGAAAATGTGCTGGAGTGAGATTTAAAAGGGAACTCGGAAGTTTTCTGACGTTGCCCGTGGGGTGCACGGCTTGACATAAACTTGGCAAAGGTGTGTGCGTGTTTTTTTTTTTTAAAACTAGTTGGATAAAGTCCACGTTGTTCTGACGCTGTCATTGAAAAACTGACGTAAGTCTGCCGGTGGTCACCATGGCAATGACGCAGCATGGCACCCAGCTAGCCCATCTTACCTGCACATCTGATGTAGACTAGAAACATTGAGATAAGTCTCTTGTACTGACAAATTTAGCATTAAATAGGATCTACTGTATATATATATATATATATATATATATATATATATATATATATATATATATATACATATTAGTGTGTAGTATAATTTGTTTTAATTTCTTACAGCCAGTAAAAGCACTAATGGTACCATGTGTCAGAATTGCATCGCAAACAATAATTAATGTCTGCCTCAAAATTTCTGAGGTTCGGGGTTCGAATCTCTGCTGCGGCCATCTTGTGTGGAGTTTTCATTTTCTCCTTGTGCTTTCTTTGATTTTTTTTCTTGCTTGTTGTGATAAATGAAATAAATCTAGGGCAACATGGTTGGTGCGCGGTCAGCACATCTTCCTCAGGGGCATCAAACTCTTCAATTTTCTTCCTCGGGGCAAGTTGTAGGCACAGTTTTCCTCATAGGGACATTATGACTGTGAAACCAGATAAATGTTTAATGGCCTCATCATAGTATTACATGAGCACAACATTTTTTTTTTTTTTTATCCATTGGTGTGAATGTGAGATTGAATGGTTGTTTGTCTATATGTGGCCTGCGATTGGCTGGCAACCAGTCCAGGTCGTACGCTGCCTCTTGCCCAAAGTCAGCTGGGATAGGTTCCTGCAGCTTACTCACCACCCTAATGAAGAGAAGTAAAATGGAAAATGGAATGATAATACAGTGATTTCAATTTAACAACATATTCTAAGGATATACTGTACCCATATAAAATAACCTGCAAAATCAAAGATTTTCCAGCATGTTAGCTTCATTGAATACACCATTGATGCTTAAAGTGTGTTACATATACCAGTACTAGTAGTATGTGGGCTACCTCTACTTGTATACGAAACAGTCACTGCGTGGGTACAATTCAGTTGTATTTAACTTTTATGTTTAATGCATTTGTATTAATCTTCAAGAACTATATGTTTATGAACCATTAATTTAGGTAATTTTTTTATTTCACTGTTATGTGCAATGTAGCTACTGTAAAAGGCACTTAAGCACTATTACTGCCTTTACCGAACCACTCGCTGCAATAAGAAGTATAACTAGGGCACAAAAGAACCCAATTTCATATCCTCTATCCATTTTCTATAGCACTTTTTCTGTTTCGGGTCACGTGTGAGCTGGAGCCTGTCCCAGCTGACTATGGGCGAGAGGTGGGCTAGACCCTCGGACTGGTTGCCAGTCAATCGCAGGGTACGTACAGACAACCAATCAGTCACTCTTGTGTTCACATCAATGGACAATTCAGTCTTCAATGAACCTAACCAATGCATATTTTTGACATGTGGGAGGAAACCGGAGTACCCATCGAAAACCCACGCATGCATGGGGTAAACTTTACAAACGCCATACAGGAGGGCCTGAACCAAGAGTTTGAACCGGAGAATTAGGGCCTTTTGACTCGGAGGCAGACCTGGTTTGCACTAGTACACTGTGGTGCCCACACAATTTTCTCAATGAGATGAATTACTGTACATATCCAGTCATCTGTCACCATCATAAAACCTGTATTAACTGTACAAACAAAGTTTTAAATACCATTGTAACTTTTATTAAAGCAAAGAAGAAGTTAACCAGTCCAATATTATGTTATGGAACATTAAAGCACTCTCTTTAACTTTAACGACAAATCAGCACATAACACGCTACCTTTTGATCACAGGTGACAACCAAAGAAAAAGCAAAATGCACATGCAGAGGTAATCCTTTGATGCTGGCTGAAAAGAGGGTTAGTGAGGTGCGCCAATGCTACGCATTATCACTTTGATTTAAAGGACATTTTCACTACTTTCATTACTTAAACTCAGAATTTGACTAGCGTTAAGGTGTAGGCTGTTGGAGAATTAAACATTTTAATTGAATCATTATTTAAGTAGCTAAAGTTACCCCCCCAAATGTATAGGCTCAGTGTTAATGTTCAAATGTTATAGTAGCTTACACCAGTGGTTCTCAAAGTGGGGGGCACAGAGCATTTGCAGGTTGGGTGCAGGGCGCGGGACAAATGAATGAATAAAAACATTGCATTAATAGCAATGATGAATATTGAAAAAAGAAACCTGTTACACTGAACAAAATTACACAGTTAAGGTGATTGAAAACAGTTACAGTTATTACAACCAGCAGTTTATGGCAGTTCACTTTTTATTTTTTCAAAAAACGTTGAGGTTTGTATTAATTACATTGTAATAAGTCCATTGCCGTTTATTCCACACGTTGTGATTATTACAATGTGTGAAATAAACTGCAATGCACTCTGAAAGGGGGGGGGGGGGGGGGGGGGTCGCAAAAATATCTTATGAACCAAAGGCGGGCCCAGCAGAGAAAGTTTAGGAACCACTGGTTTAAACTAATATTTAAAAGTATTAACTGTATTTTTTTAAGTGGTCCTTGGTGTAAAAAGTTCGAGAGTTGAACTGCCTTTGTGCATTCAGACATACAAGAAACATGGAGATTGTGCTTTGGTTGGTTCATTTTTCAAGTAGAAACAGGATGTCCGCCATCGCTCACAGATCAGGCCACGTGACCGCGGCCTCACATCTCGGCGCTATCGGCAGTCGTCTCTTCCTCTCTTCTCGGGGTTTCCAAGAACTCCGCTGACGAGACCACGAGAGAGGACCGACTCACGGCGGCGCTGCGGGAGGGGGGCGGGGAAAGGGGGGGGAGCCGGGAGGAAGCGAAGCACTGAGGGAGATAATTGCCCAGCGGATTGGAATGGGAATTTAAAAAGGAAGAACCAAATTAGGGCGGAAATATGGAAGAGAAAGAAAGTTTGTACAGCAGAAAAGTGGTGCAATTTGGAGTTCAAGCCTTTGTCATGGCTGATGTCAGCGCATATAATGAAGTTCAGCTCAGTGATCGTTTAGAGGACAACTTAACAAATGTGTTTTTCTTTTTTTCAAAACTTCTTTTTTATTTATGTGACCACCACAGAAAGCTACCAGTGATGACAGAGGAAAGAAATGGATAATAATCTATATAAGTAAAGCTCAAAGTTTGTGTGTCCGTTTTCAAAGAACCGCCCTCCCGGACGCCCCCGAACGCTCCTGCACGTTCCCGCACACCCCTGCACGCTCCGGCACGTTCCCCCATGTTTTGCACGTTCCTGCACGACTCCAAGGTTTCAATGGCCTCTTTAAATACCAAACTAATAATACATATCCATCCATCCATTTTCTGAGCCGCTTATCCTCACAAGGGTCGGGAGTGCTGGAGTGCCTATCCCAGCTATCATCAGGCAGGAGGCGGGGTACACAATGAACTGGTTGCCAGCCAATTGCAGGGCACACATAAACAAACAACCATTCACACTCACATTCACACATAGGGGCAATTTAGAGACTTCAATTAAACTACCATGCATGTTTTTGGGATGTGGGAGGAAACCGGAGTGCCCGGAGAAACCCCACGCAGGCACGGGGAGAACATGCAAACTCCACACAGGCGGGGCCGGGGATTGAACCCCGGTCCTCAGAACTGTGAGGCAGACGCTCTAACCAGTCGTTCACCGTGCCCCATAATAATACATATCATGACAGGTAATTACACTATTACATGCGACCAAGGATGTATGGCACATGACCCTGTGCCACCTTTTTTGGAACGTGTTGCAGCCATAATATTCTAAGTTAATGATTATTTGCTAAAAACAATAAAGTTTATCAGTTTGAACATTAAATATCTTGTCTTTGTAGTGTATTCAATTAAATATAGGTTGAACATGATTTGCAAATCATTGTATTCTGTTTTTATTTATGTTTAACACAACGTCCCAACTTCATTGGAGTTGGGGTTGTAGTTGTATTTAGTTTAATTGCTTCGTGGTTAGCTTCTCTTTACATTCTTTACACTGAATTAGAAATTAAAACGTTGCCTGTTTCATGCATTAAAGCCATAATGAGGTAATTCACTTTATATAATTTCCTGAGATTTCTTGTTATGTTGAACATCCACCAGGATCATGGGACAGATTATGTTTGACTTTGGAGGTTCCACTTTCTGTCAGGGAGCTACCGCAGTAAACACATTGTTTAGAGGTGTACATTTGTGTGTAGTGGATTTTCCGGGGGAAAAAAAAGCTTAGGTTCATGTTTGTTTTGAGGCAAACACACAAGTGTTGCCTTCAAAGCTGCCATAATAAGAGAGCATTTGTACTAGGGTGTCTTTACTCCAACGTGTCCCTCCACTGCAATCCTGTTGTTAGGGAAAAAAATGTTGATTACAGGTCCGATTTAGTTGCAGCCGTGCGGGGGACCTTGTTGGTGGGGGGGAGAAAAAAAACGTGTCTGCTTGTCGGTGCTGCGGTTGATTCTTGGTGCGGGGATGGGGTCAGGGAAACACGCCCTGATTGTTAGCCGTTTAGTCACGGGATGTTTCGCCAGGCTTCATGGGTACATCTTGACATATTTTTTCACATACTCTTGTAGATTTCCAGCCAGCGAGTTTTTGTTTGGCAGAACTGCAAGTCACAAGTCTCAGTCAAGAGCGCATGTTGTCACAAATAGACATTGTTGTCACAAAACTGTTCATTATAATAAGATTCTTGCATGGGGTGGAACCTGTGAGGTGGGAAAAAATGTTTTTCCCATGGGTTTATTGTACTTCTGTGATGACAAAAAAAAATGCCAAAGAAAACAAACTTATGGAGGTAAGACCTTGGAAACTCACTAAGACAAAGTGTGTCAAGATGACGGTTGTTGGACCTCTGAGATCTTGTATGTTTCCCAATTAATTTTTTTTGTGTGGTCAATTCTGAATTGTACGGTGTCAAGAAAGTTAGTTGTCTTTCAAAGCATTTTTCTCAAACCCGTCTCGACCTTTCCTCCGCAATTAGACTTCTAGGAAGTTAAATGAGCCGCAGTCTAATTATTCCCCACCTCTCACCCCCGTATATCACGTCTCCAATTTTGTCACAATTTGAAATCAATCAAACAATCCACACGTAGGAATGAGTCACTCTGTAACCGCTGGCGTAGCTCAGCGAGAGATGCTTCATGTTCCAGGGGTGGAATATTTGAGGCACGCTTAAACGGTGTGAATTCATCTTGGCTCGGATGTGAATGATGTATTGTTGCTTTCAAGTTTCCTGAAAACAAGCGTGTGTTTAAAGATTCCAACGATAAATTGTGTTTCGTGTACTGGGATATGCAGTCAGGGTTTGTTTTGCGCTCAATTCTTTGTGGCTGCATTCATTGTCTCAACTGTATGTGCAGTACACTTAAGAACACTAGAGATCAGAACTGATCATAAAAATACTTATTTGCCTTGTAGAAATATAAAGCATGCCACAGTTTTTATGGTTTTTTTTGTAGTTAATAATTCACGCTGACAGTCTGTAGAAAATTAATCTGGAAACGACTTTGAACAAAGCTGTTTTTAATTACTTATGTCAGCGTAAAAACAAAAATTAACATTTCATAGCCGGCAGATTTTTAAAGCAACAATATGTAAAACAATCTCAAAATTGTTACAGTACACTGGCTTCTAATAAGGTTACATTTACAATATGTTCCCGGCGGCCATGGCTGCCACATTTGTCCAAAACATTTTTTTCTTGTAATTCAAGTCTCGCTAAGTTAGTGTGTGTCTTGCTCACAGCCTATTGCAGTATCCATGACAGGCCGTGGGGGCACGGTGCTACCAAACTCCGAAGGCTCAAAGGCGCACTAGGTTTCGGCCCGCTGTTTAATACGGATGTGAATACATTCCCTCTTGTTTGTCAAGTACTATCAAGGCTTTCTACGGATGAAACGTACACGCTGGGCAGCTTTAAAACACGTTTGTTGCCCCTTGAATGTAGCTCGCCTGCCTGGCCCAGCTCCAGATTCAGCGTTTGGGGGGGGGGTCACACATATGTATACTGCCGCTCTATAAATGTTTGATAATATTAGTTTTCTGTCAACAATTTATTCACTAATCCATCTGTTGTAACAAATTATGGGGGGGAAAATCACATACACTCTGCACTGACTAGGTTTCTAATTTGCCCTACCGCAAAAATCTACCAGGGTACAGAAGGTTCGCCGAGGATTATTTAATTCTTCCTGTCCCCCCAGGGTCTTCTTAAAATTACCAGGAACTCTCGAGGGGGCGGGCTGTGGTGACTTGAATAAGGCCCCAGTTTCACCTGAAGAAAAATATCATAAAGCATGATGCTGCCACCACCATGCCTCACGGTAGGTATGGTGATTAGCAGTGTTGTGTTTGCGCCAAACATAATTTTTGCAATTATGGCCAAAAGGTTCTTTTTTTTTTTCCATTGAAACATAACACATTTCCCCATGTGTTTGGGAGATTTCAAGTGTGTTTTTGTTTTTTTGTAAGATAGGGATTCCGTCTTGCCACCCTACCCCATAGCCCAGACATACATAGAAGATTGTTGTCACATGTACTAAACAGACAGTATTCGCCAGAAATTCCTGCAGCTCCTTCATTGTTTGTCTTCATTCTTTTGACAGCCCTCCTGACATGTTTTCTTCTCATCTTTTCATCAATTTTTAGGGACGTCCAGTTCTTGGTAATGTTACTGTTGTGCAAATATTCCCCAGTCACTGTGTTCCATGGTCTATTTAATGGCTTGGAAATTGTTTTTTTACAATATTTCTGACTGAACAATGAGATCCCGGTGATGTTGCGGACTATGGCTTGTGCTGTAAGATGTGACTACAAAAATTCAAGGAAAAGCATACTAGAACATCTGAGCTTTAGTTGGGGGTTATCAGTCACTTAAAATGGTGGCATATGTGTGTGGACTCCTGAACACAGCCATATACCCAGTTATAAGAGGGTGTGCACACTTGTGCAACCACATAATCTTAGTTTTTAATTTTAATTTTTCCTCTTGAAAAGTTTTTTTTTTGCAGGTTATAGGTCACATTAATGGTGGAAACATTTCAAAATGATTTATCTTGGTCTAATATTTTCCACAAAACCTGGAATTTGAACATGGGTGTGTAGACTATTTTTTATATCCACCGTATCCACCTTTGCCGTTTACATGCAACCCAGCCAAATAGGAAATTGCCATGACCCAGCATCCCACAATCCGATAATTAGATGCGTGCTAACATTGTATTGCCTTTGTAACACCTCTGATACTACATTAAAAGGCGGAAAATTGCCATGTCAACTTCGTCCCCCAATTCCATATCGGTGTGAACATCGACACGGGGAAAAATGGCTGCTTTTACAGGCAGTGTAACGGAGGCTTGTATGTTTGCTCATCATACTTTGTCGTGTTTCGTCAACAATCTTCTGTAGTGTCTGTGAGCCCTGATGCTCCCCCCCACACAATCACTCATCACGGGCCATCCTGTCAAGATGTCTGTACTCAACTCATTGTAGGTCTGTCATTAGATCCCTGTGTTTTATGATTTCCCCAACATGCCAGGTTCTGTCTAAGTGAGGATAATGATGGACTGCAGGCTTTATGTCTGCATCTTTTATTAGTCATGCTGTTTGTTTGAAGCGTTTGTCTCCTTCCTCTTCGTGGAATTATCTTGTCTTGCGACACTCCACGCTAATCCCGTCTATTCCTCATTCGTCCAGCTGTCGCTCGGTGTTTTTCAGTTTTCCCAGCGTGCCTCCTCGTTCCCAGACCACAGGAAATGGCCCGAGAGCAGTACAGCTTTATTTCTGTGCGTCTTAAGAATAGCAGCATTGTGTCGTGTCGGAGCGCGCATTGTTGTGGGAATGCAGAACTGATCGAGAGAATGCGCTCCAAAGCAAAAAAAAAAAAAAAAAAAAAAAATCAAACCTAACAACGTATAACTCTTAACTTTTGTTGACCTTCCAACTGTTTACCACCTCATGTTTGGGCTTGCATTTATAGGAGGAGAAAAGGCTTTTAGAAAATATTAAATGTGTTTCCTCAAGCCAACCAGGATAAAGTAATCGCTAAATGCCAAACATAAGTCGAGGAGGCGATAGCTTAAGGTTGCTGTGGCCCGTTAGCGATGATATTTCAACAGAGCTAAATTCAGAAGAATTTCAGAGAATGGACTTCCACCGGGCTGTTTTGCAAAGGCGCTCAAGGCTCCCCGCTCGTTTGACCACAAATCAGCTGATGCTCCGCTCAGGCTGTGGGAAGTAATACTAAGGTTATCTCATGTTTCAGTGTCGCTTCCTTCTTTACAATATGTTCTTCAATTATGCAAGACGTGTACTTGTGTGTGTGTGTGTGTGTGTGTGTGTGTGTGTATGCGCGCTCTCGCGTCTCTCAACACAAACACGGAGGGAAGCCGAGACCCGTCCTGTCCCATCATCCCTCGTCTCCTTTGCGTGGCATCAAGAAGTCGTGCACTTTTGCACAGCGGTGCTCCCGCCGGCCTTTCGCAGCAGCTTGTCGTGCTTGATTATAAAATATGAAGTGAAAGTTACTGAAAAAGGTCACATGGTGTCAGTTCTTCCTAACTGGAGTGTTGGCTAATATGAAGTGCCCTGCTTTTGCATGTAATAACAAAATAGGAAAGGGTTACTGGTTGGAAATTCCAGTCCCCTCCCAATTCTTTATTTACGTGAGATAAACCTCTTGAGATGCAACACCTCGTTCACAAGGGGTGCGGTTTGGGCTCGTATTGTTTCTTTACAATGTGACATTGCCAACTACTGGCCAGATAATTGCTGAAAACATCCAAAGACTGAGAACAATGTAGTACTTAATTTTGGAGCTATAGCGTTAAACAGTCCATTTCAGTTTTCGTGATTTTTTGGGGGGGTGTGTGTGGCTAAAACGGCACCATGTGATGCAATTTAGAGTCTGGCATTAGTTGCCCCTCCCCCACTATCTAAGAATTTGAGCGCCTTCGTTCGTAGCAGCGGTTATCTGGCGCAATTGCGACGTGAAGTGCGTACACCCTGAAAATGCATCTTTCCTTCAAATAGTGGTGTGTCTGCTTTAGAGTGCCTCGTCTTCGGCCAGTGAGTGCGACACATCATGGAGCCGGGGGGGGGGGAGTTCAACGTGACAGCCAGCGTGTGGACAGTAGCTTTGCACTGGCAAGGGCACTTTAGAGCGGCTCGTTGTCACATTGTGGAACAGCCCTGCGACAACCCAGAAGGACGTACTCCAGCCCCTGGAGACTTTAAGCGGATATATTTTTAGGGGTCAAACATGTAGTTATGTGTAGACATGAGAAAGATTCTAGTCAAATTTCCAGGCCATAGTCCTGGTATTCGATTGACAGTTGAGCGGGGCGTGATTTCAGTATTCAGCGGTCACGCCCACAGCGTTTGAGAGCTGAGTAAAAAGCTGGATTTTTCACGATTTAGAAGCCTAATTTTATTTTCTGGACGAGTTTTGTAATTATTTATATTTGGGTGGGTTGTTAACAAGACTCTTCTCTGATGTCAAATGTAAAAGACATTATTTTTACAGGTACTATAAGGACTGTGAGGATTGGATTGTTTTGATCACTTGTTAAAAAAACATTTTATGCTTTTGTTGTGTAAATATACCCCGTCTTAAGTTGCATGTTTCCTAAAAACAAGAGTTGTCGAACCTCAACACTTAACACCTTCCTGCTTGCATAAAGTCATCAAGTGTCAGTAGAGCGACTTTTCTGCCTGCCGGAATTAACTATCTGTTCTTCAAATGGATGAGTAGTGCATTAACTTGACATGCCACATCACCGCTGAATAGAGAACCATTTGGGGTGTTGTCCTTGGAAAACATTTGGAGGGTAGTTGATTGGATGAGCCATCTGTCTATCCTCCATCACAGGAAGATCTCTACTATTGAGCAAATGAGTCATAGTGTTTCTGTCGTCATTGCTATTTTTCTCTCCTCTTTGAAATGCACTTTATCGACAGAACAGGAAGTGAAGAAAATGTGGAGTTGGTCCTCACTGCTGCTATAACGGCTCCCATTCTTCTGGAAAGGCTGATGCCTATGGTGTGTCAAATGCTTCAATCAACTATAGAACAATCAATCAATCAACACCAATGATTCATGCATTCATTCATCTTCCATTCCGCTTTATCCTCACTAGGGTCGCGGGCGTGCTGGAGCCTATCCCAGCTATCTTCTGGCGAGAGAAGCGGGGTACACCCTGAACTGGTCGCCAACCAATTGCAGGGCACATACAAACAAACAACCATTCACACTCACATTCACACTTACGGGCAATTTAGAGTCTTCAATTAACCTACCATGCATGTTTTTGAGATGTGGGAGGAAACCAGAGTGCCCGGAGAAAACCCACGCAGGCACGGGGAGAACATGCAAACTCCACACAGGCGGGGCTGGGATTTGAACCCAGGTCCTCAGAACTATGATGCAGATGTGCTAACCAGTCGTCGTCCACCACGCCGCATGTCAAATGCTTCAATCAACTATAGATCAATCAATCAATCAACACCAATGATGTCAACATAAATGATGTACATTGCATTTACATAGCAGTCACTGCTTGCCAGGGCAGGGCTCCTTGTTGCTTCCTGTCGCTGTGATCGCAGCCCAGTCAGAGTAAAGATCCTCCGCTTAGTCTGACACAGTCTGACTCGACCACCTGGACCTCCACTCCCAAACCTGGCGCCCCTTCTCCTCACTCGCACTCTGATTTTCACACTTCCTGCCCTCTCTCTCATTATCCCCCCATCCTTCAATGCCTCAATGAGTCTTGCCTAACTTCTCTTTGCTTTTTTGTTTTATTTCCTCACCTCCCCCCTTTTTTCTTCTAATAACCCCCTCGTGCCCACACACTCGCTATGCTTTGTAAGTGTAACCCACACTGATTCACTCTGTGAGTCACACAATGAAAATTCAAAGGTGGTAACAAAATCTGTTTTTCATCCCGGACCCTGTGATGCACATGTTGCCATGTTTTTTTTTTTCCCCTCTCCACATTTTCGGGAAAACCGCTTGTGATGTTTCCGATCAATTCATGCCATGCATTCCTATTAGATGGCAAGCTGTTAGATAGAGCTGTCTGATATTGATAGTAATGGTAAAAGTTAATTGTTTGAGACTTTTAGCAACTGAAATCAAGTCAAGACCAAGACTGAGGTAATCTGAGACAGAGCCAAGAACAAGACCAGGTTAAGCCTTGTTAGATAGCGTTTGTAAAAATGCACCCTTGGAGTACCAAACCACAAAGTATTAACATGAATGGGTTGTAACCTCCCCAAAAAACAATTTTCTCTCAAAGCATCAATGGGAAATTTGCCTTCAGTGCTTGGTTGCACTGCGATTGGCTAGGGACTAGTCAGGGTATACCCTGCCTCTTGGCCAAAGACAGCTTGGATATGCTGTAGCTCAACTGTGACCCTAGTGTGGGGGAAGCGGTATAGAAGATGGATGGATGTATGTTTGGTTGCATTTCAGAAATATGAGAATCAGTCTATGACCTAAAAATACCCAAGGGGGTCTTATTATACTCTGCAGCTAAGGGGCAGGGACTGACAACACTTTTAGTACCAAATTGTGAAGCTGTGACAATATGCCTTGGTTTATGACCCAGGAAAAAAAGGTATGAAATTATTTGCTGATCTGTGTCACACTACTTGAAACCTGGTTACGTTCATAAACAAATCATAAAATGCATAGGTGATGCAGTGCTGTTCCCATATTTTTGGTCTTGACTGGTCTGGAGAATAAATCTAAGTCGCACATGTGTGAGTCAGAGCCAGAATACAATCTGAAGTGGTTTTGACAATGGTCTCTCGACAAAGACTGATCACGGGTAATACAACACTCGTGTTGTGTACATGTTATACAGTATACGTCCTTGTAATTGTGTGCTGTGTGAAAATTGTTAATAAGGGGTTGCAAATGACATTTACATGCAAGTACAAAGAGTATGCTTTTTAATTATTTGCACTTCAAGCTGTTGCATTCATTATGTAATATTCACTCTGTAAATATTAAGAATGCGGCCTATTATGTTCATTAATTCTGACCTACATTCAGCAAAGGACATAGGTAATTTAAATTTGAGGGTTTTAACTTTTTTCGAATTTAATTTTCTAAATGGCACTTCAGTGCTAGTTTGAGAAAACTGGAAGTTCCCTTGTGAATATTATAGAGATCATCAATTTGTTGTGATTAAGTTTGAGAAATTGTTGAGTTGAAATCAAATGGTTTTCTCATAAATGAAAGTAACCTAATTGTGTAATATGTATTATTGCTTACAAGCTGCAAGCAATACATAATTTAGGGGCCAGTGAAGATGTACTGTACGCGCTGAGGTTTGTCTGTGGCGTGTCATGGCATCGAGTTGACATGGCACTGCTGCTGCATCACACGTCACTGCCATCTTGAGAAGTTTCAAGGTCGATTCAAGGTTGTGTTAAAATCAAACCAGTGAGTCATGAGGTTAGTCCTGTGGGCGAGATTAATTGGCGTGTACTGTGTATGTCATGCAATCTGCTTCCATCCTGCGCCATTAGAATCAGTTAAGGAAGAGAGTGTGAAGTTGCATTTAGATGTTGGGTTGGTTCACATTTAGTCTTGGCCTCCATCTGTATTGTGAAGCATTCGAAACAGAGAGCCTCCTTGATGAAGACTGTGACTAACAGTCTTGATAAGCCATGATTCTGTGTATTCGTTCCTCAGTTGTTTTTTTTTAAATGGCCATCACAAGGATCTGTTTTTCTTTTTTGAACAACACTGTTAAACAACTAAAAGACAGGCATTGTGTGTAAGGTTAAGTGAATTTTCATGGTAGTTTTGAATATAATTTATATTATTTTCCTCCTAACGGCATGAGACTCTGAGGAGTACTTGATTCTTGTCGCCAGCAGCTGTTTGAAACGTATGTTTGATACAGGCCCTGCTGCCTGTTTTTGATTTGAAGATGAAGTGACTGAGAGGCAGCCCCAGTAGTTCCTTCGTTTTAAATGGGACCTACCATGTGGCTGATGTGGATGTTTGTATTTATACCAGAGAGCAGGAAAGAACGGACTTAATGGATGCATTGTTTCAGGCTTGGAAAAAGTGTGCGAGATTTAGAGAGAGGCAGATGAGGGCTTATGAATAATTAAAGGTGTGTTCACACATAGTAGTGTGTAGTTCAGTACTCTGGTCTGGACTCAAGGGCTTTTTTTTACTTATTCGGTCCCCCTGCTCATTGGAAGACGAAACTGCTTAAAGCTCTTTGCGGTTATGGTAAGAGATCCAGAGCAAGAGTTAGAGTGTTCCAAAAATGTTATGTTTCCTCCACAAATGGAATTCATCGCTCCTAGGTGCATGAACGTGAGGACATCATCAGATGCACACAACCGGAGGAACTGGGCGATGAGGATGACCATGGGAACAGTGGCGTCTCAACCCCCTAGGGAGATACAGCAAGAGGAAGTTTGTGTGCATATGTGCGCGCATGTTGACTCGCTGATTGCTGAGTCATCGCTGGGCTGGCCATGCAGATAGAAAGAGCCTTCTGGGGGGCCAACTGCAGGGGTGCAAAGGAGGCGCAGACTGAGCATGCTCTGTAAAGTGCAGGAAGGGAATTAGTAATTGTGACAGGACTCCTCCTGAAACTGTACTGACGCAATATTTCGCGATGCCAAGTTTCTCCTCTTTGGCATTGGTATGTTAGATTTTGGGGGGAAACAACAAGTCAGCTGTAAGCTTGGGGCATGACACCATGTGCAGAAGTGGCTGCCTTTTAGTGGCGTCACTGAGGACATGGAGAGAGATTTGGTCAGGAGATAATTTGTCATGTTGGAGCATGTTTTGCTGAACACAAAGAAGCTCCCCCTTCTATTTCTTGTGGCTTTCTGTGATCTGTTGGAGTACTGAGCGTCCCCTACAACCCCGCCACCTCTACACACAAACGCAAACCCACATTTAAACTTATCCACAAATATACACACATTCAGTCATGCTTCCTGTTTGTAGAAAAGACCCTTTACTGCTGCATTGGAGGAAGCTGGTATGTATTGTAGCTCTTTGCTGACTCTTAAATCCATGTTTTAGTCATGATTAGTTTCAACTATTCAGAAAACACTGTGTGTTTTATATATTTAAATCCTTGAACAACATAAGGCTTCCACCTACAAAGTTACTTCTAATTAGATATTTTGCTTTATTTTGGTGATTTTACTGCATTTTCTTTTACCCCCCCCTGACTGAGGCCCCACTGACAGATATTCGTGCATACTTGTACGACTTGTACTCACTAGTGGCCAAAAGCTAAATGTTTGAAGAGGTGATGGACAGGATCTGTATTTCTTTTGGATAGGCATGACTACAAAGTTTCTTTGATTAGCTAAATGGTTAATTTTTAAAACCACTGCACCATGCCATTCTAATTATACAACCCCAATTCCAACGAAGTTGGGACGTTGTGTTAAACATAAATAAAAACAGAATACAATGATTTGCAAATCATGTTCAACCTACATTTAATTGAATACACTAGACAAGTGTAAGACAAAGACAAAACATTCATTCATTTTGAATTTGGTGCCTGCAACACGTTCCAAAAAAGCTGGGACAGCTGCATGTTTACCACTGTGTTACATCACCTTTCCTGTTTAACAAAACACTCAATAAGCCTTTGGGAACTGAGGACACTAATAAGGGGGGAGCTTGCAGTTTAAACTGTGCTTCGTAAGCGTGTCTATTCGTAGGTGCCATTTTCTGGGGTCCTTAGCCAAACCAAAGTTGTTTTGCACAATGCACATACCGCCGCTATATACCTACTGGGGGCGTGCCTTTAGCCTCCTTTTTCATGCGCACCCTTCCCCCTTTAACGTCCGCATGCTGTCCTCAGTCACGTCCGCCTTTCATCTATATTCGCAGCTTGTCGGCAGGAAATGCTTCCAGTCAGTCGAGCGGAGCGCTCATCACAACATTTACAGATTTTGGAACCCGGTGCACACATAAGGCGTGCCGCATTATAAGGCGCCCCGTCCATTTTGGAGACAATTTAAGATTTTTAAGTGCGCCTTATGGTCGTGAAAATACGGTACTTGTAACATGATTTTATGAAGCTGTTGTTTTTATAAAAGTGTAAAAACAATCACAACTACTGTTCTAAATATACAACAGCCCTCCCTCTTGATAAATGACGTGACGTTTAGGTCGATGTGCGCATCTCACACCGCTGTTCCCATGAAATGTATAGCAGAGTTGTATACATCCAATCGGAATAGATCACATGTAAACAGTTGACCAGAGATCAATTGAAATAAATTCTAATTTTGTGCTTCATAATGCACCACACATTTTCATGAGACAGGTCTGGACTGCTGGCAGGCCAGTCTCGTATTCACACTCATTTACTACAAAGCTACGCTGTTGTAACATATGCAGAGCTGTAGCTTCGCTTAGCATTGTCTTGCTGAACTAAGCAGGGCTGTCCCTGAAAAATACTATAATTAAATATAGGTTGAACATGATTTTCAAATCATTGTATTCGGTTTTTGTTTATGTTTAACGCAACGTCCCAACTTCATTGGAATTGGTGTTGTAAGAAGAGCGGCTTGGTATCAACGGTAGGTATTTTTTCTTTGCACATCCTGACTGGACGATAGTGTTGGGTAGGCCTGTCACTAAATACTATATTGACTTACTGTTTGATAAATAAAATGGACATTATAGTTTTTCCGTACACCCTGAACTGGTCGCCAATCCATCGCAGGGCACATATAAACAAACAACCATTTTCACTCACATTCACACTTATGGGCAATTTAGAGTCTTCAATTAACCTACCATACATGTTTTTGGGATGTGGGAGGAAACAGGAGTACTCGGAGAAAACCCACAAAGACACAGGGAGAACATGCAAACTTCACACAGGCGAGGCCAGATTTGAACCTGGGTCCTCAGAACTGTGAGGCAGACGTGCGAACCAGTCGGCCACCTAAAATAATAAATAAAATAAATGATAAAAAATAATAAGGCCGGGTCTTATTTTTCATGATTTCAGAGGCATAAAGAAAACAACAATATTAACGTTTATGGTGATAGTTTTTGAGAAGATATCCATCCATCTATCCATTTTCCACCGCTTATCCGGGTCGGGTCGCGGGGGCAGTAGCTTTAGCAGGGACGCTAAAGCTAGCTAGCAGGGGCGCTTTTTTTTTCAACCAGCTCTTCCGGGGGGATCCCGAGGCGTTCCCAGGCCAGCCGAAGGACGTAGTCTCTCCAGCGTGTCCTGGGTCGTCCCCTGGGTCTCCTCCCGGTGGGACGTGCCTGGAACACCTCACCGGGGAGGCGTCCGGGAGGCATCCGAATCAGATGCCCCAGCCACCTCATCTGGCTCCTCTCAATGCGGAGGAGCAGTGGCTCTACTCTGAGATCCTCCCGGATGACGGAGCTTCTCACCCTATCTCTAAGGGAGAGCCCGGACACCCTGCGGAGGAAACTCATTTCGGCCGCTTGTATCCGGGATCTTGTTCTTTCGGTCATGACCCACAGCTCATGACCATAAGTGAGGGTAGGAACGAAGATCGACCAGTAAATTGAGAGCTTCGCCTTTCGGCTTAGCTCCTTCTTTACCACAACGGACCGATACAAAGTGTGCATCACTGCAGACGCTGCACCGATCCGCCTGTCGATCTCCCGTTCCATTCTTCCCTCACTCGTGAACAAGACCCCAAGATACTTGAACTCCTCCACTTGGGGCAGGATCTCATCCCCGACCCGGAGAGGGCATGCCACCCTTTTCCGACTGAGGACCATGGTCTCAGATTTGGAGGTGCTGATTCTCATCCCAGCCGCTTCACACTCGGCTGCGAACTGCTCCAGTGAGAGTTGGAGCTCACGGCTTGATGAAGCCAACAGAACCACATCATCAGCAAAAAGCAGAGATGCAATACTGAGGCCACCAAACCGGACCCTCTCTACGCCTCGGCTGCGCCTAGAAATTCTGTCCATAAAAGTTATGAACAGAATCGGCGACAAAGGGCAGCCTTGGCGGAGTCCAACCCTCACCGGGAACGAGTTCTGACTTACTGCCGGAAATGCGGACCAAAGTCTGACTCCGGTCGTACAGGGACTGAACAGCCCGTATCAGGGGGTTCGGTACCCCATACTCCTGAAGCACCCTCCACAGGACTCCCCGAGGGACACGATCGAACGCCTTCTCCAAGTCCACAAAACACATGTAGACTGGTTGGGCGAACTCCCATGCACCCTTGAGGACCCTGCCAAGGGTGTAGAGCTGGTCCACTGTTCCACGGCCAGGACGAAAACCACACTGCTCCTCCTGAATCTGAGATTCGACTTCCCGACGGACCCTCCTCTCCAGCACCCCTGAATAGACCTTACCAGGGAGGCTGAGCAGTGTGATCCCCCTGTAGTTGGAACACACCCTCCGGTCCCCCTTCTTAAAAAGGGGGACCACCACCCCAGTCTGCCAATCCAGAGGCACTGTCCCCGATGTCCACGCGATGTTGCAGAGGCGTGTCAACCAGGACAGCCCCACAACATCCAGAGCCTTTAGGAACAGGAGAATCTCATCCACCCCCGGGGCCCTGCCACCGAGGAGCTTTTTAACTACCTCGGTGACCTCAAACCCAGAGATAGGAGAGCCCGCCTCAGAGAACCCACACTCTGCTTCCTCATGGGAAGGCGTGTAGGTGGAATTGAGGAGGTCTTCGAAGTATTCTCCCCACCGACTCACAACGTCCCGAGTCGAGGTCAGCAGCGCCCCATCCCCACTATACACAGTGTTGGTGGTGCACTGCCTTCCTCTCCTGAGACGTCGGATGGTGGACCAGAATTTCCTCGAAGCCGTCCGGAGGTCTTTCTCCATGGCCTCACCGAACTCCTCCCATACCCGAGTTTTTGCTTCAGCGACCACCAGAGCTGCATTCCGCTTGGCCAGCCGGTACCCATCAGCTGCCTCAGGAGTCCCACAGGCCAAAAAGGCCCAATAGGACTCCTTCTTCAGCTTGACGGCGTCCCTCACCGTTGGTGTCCACCAACGGGTTCGGGGATTTCCGCCACGACAGGCACCGACCACCTTACAGCCACAGCTCCGGTCGGCCGCCTCAGCAATGGAGGCGTGGAACATGGTCCACTCGGACTCAATCTCCCCAGCCTCCCCCGGAACATGAGCAAAGTTCTGTCGGAGGTGGGAGTTGAAACTCCTTCTGACAGGGGATTCTGCCAGACGTTCCCAGCAGACCCTCACAATACGTTTGGGCCTGCCACGTCGGACCGGCATCTTCCCCCACCATCGGACCCAACTAACCACCAGGTGGTGATCAGTTGACAGCTCCGCCCCTCTCTTCACCCGAGTGTCCAAGACATGCGGCCGCAAGTCCGATGACACGACCACAAAGTCGATCATCGAACTGCGACCTAGGGTGTCCTGGTGCCAAGTGCATGTGTGGACACCCTTATGCTTGAACATGGTGTTTGTTATGGACAATCCGTAACGAGCACAGAAGTCCAATAAAAGAACACCGCTCGGGTTCTGATCGGGGGGGCCGTTCCTCCCAATCACGCCCTTCCAGGTCTCACTGTCATTGCCCACGTGAGCATTGAAGCCCCCCAACAGAACAATGGAGTCCCCAGCGGGAGCGCTCTCCAGCACCCCCTCCAAGGACTCCAAAAAGGGTGGGTACTCTGAACTGCTGTTTGGTGCATAGGCACAAACAACAGTCAGGACCCGTCCCCCCACCCGAAGGCGGAGGGAGGCTACCCTCTCGTCCTCCGGGGTGAACCCCAACGTACAGGCGCCGAGCCGGGGGGCAATAAGTATACCCACACCTGCTCGGTGCCTCTCACCGTGGGCAACTCCAGAGTGGAAGAGAGTTCAACCCCTCTCGAGAGGACTGGTACCATAGCCCAAGCTGTGTGTGGAGGCGAGTCCGACTATATCTAGTCGGAACTTCTCGACCTCTCACACCAGCTCGGGCTCCTTCCCTGCCAGAGAGGTGACATTCCACGTCCCTAGAGCCAGCTTCTGTAGCCGGGGATCGGATCGCCAAGGTCCCCGCCTTCGGCCACCGCCCAGCTCACACTGCACCCGACCTCTATGGCCCCTCCCACAGGTGGTGAGCCCATGGGAAGGGGGACCCACGTTACCCTTTCAGGCTGTGCCCGCCCGGGCCCCATGGGTGCAGGCCCGGCCACCAGGCGCTCGCCTTCGAGCCCCACCACCAGGCCTGGCTCCAGTGGGGGGCCCCGGTGACCCACGTCCGGGCAAGGGAAAACGAAGTCCATTGTTTGTCGTCATCATTAGGGGTCTTTGAGTCGTGCTTTGAGAAGATATATGGTCTTTAAAAAAATTTTTATCGTGACATGCCTAGTGTTGGGGGTCACTAGGTGCTTTCACACTAGCAAGATTTAGTCCGTTGTAATCAAGTTAATTTTACCCCGTACAAAGACTACCCAGAAGAGGTTAGAATGAACTGGGCATGATTAAATTTTGGTAAAAAAGAAATTTCACCTTGATCCACTAACAACTTGCAAATAACCCAATCGGTTTTTACCTTAAACGGCGTAACTACAGGTTGGAATCGGATGCAAACATTGACTTACTCGGCATGTCTTCAATTTAGTGTCTACAGGTAGAATGGTTCATTAAACCCCAATTCCAGTGAAGTTGGGACGTTGTGTAAAACGTAGATAAAAACAGAATACATTGATTTGTAAATCCTTTTCAACGTATATTCAATTGAATAGACTACAAGGACTTAATGTTCCAATTAATTTGTTTGTTTGTTTGTTTTTTGCAAATATTCTCTCATTTTGAATTGATGACTGCAACACGTTCCAAAAAAAGCTGGGACAGGGGCAAAAAAAACTCACTTCTGTCCTGATTCTAGCCTCCACTACTCTTTCCCATAACTTCATTTTGTGGCTCATCAACTTTATTCCTCTATAGTTCCCACACCTCTGCACATCACCCTTGGTCTTAAAAATGGGCACCAGCACACTTTTCCTCCATTCCTCAGGCATCTTCTCACACGCTAGAATTCTATTGAACAAGCTGGTCAAAAACTCCACAGCCACCTCTCCTAGATGCTTCCATACCTCCACAGGAATATCATCAGGACCAACTGCCTTTCCATTTTTCATCCTCTTTAATGTGTTTCTAACTTCCCCCTTACTAATCATTACCACTTCCTGGTCCACCACACTTGCCTCTTCTACTCTCCCTTCGCTCTCATTTTCCTCATTCATCAACTCCTCGAAGTATTATTTCCATCTATCAAGCACACTCCTGGCACCAGTCAACATATTTCCATCTCTATCCTTAATCACCATAACCTGCTGCACATCCTTCCCATCTCTATCCCTCTGTCTGGCCAACCTGTATAGATCCTTTTCTCCTTCTTTAGTGTCCAACCTGGCATACATGTCATCATATGCCACTTGTTTGGCCTTTGCCACCTCTACCTTTGCTCTATGTCACATCTCAATGTATTCCTTTCGCCTCTCCTCGGTCCCACTTATTCTTAGCCAACCTTTTTCCTTTTATGATTACCTGTACAGTGAGGTTCCACCACCAAGTCTCCTTCTCTCCTTTCCTGCCAGAAGATACACCAAGTACTCTCCTGCCTGCCTCCCTGATCACCTTGGCTGCAGTGGTCCAGTCTTCTGGAAGCTCCTTCTGTCCACCGAGAGCCTGTCACACCTCTTCCCGAAAAGCTGCGCAGCACTCGTCCTGTCTCAGCTTCCACCACATGGTTCTCTGCTCTGCCTTTGTCTTCCTAATCTTCCTCCCCACCACCAGAGTAATCTTACACACCACCATCCTATGCTGTCTAGCCACAGTCTCCCCTACCACTAATTTACAGTCTGTAAACTCCTTTAGATTACATCGTCTGCACAAGATGTAATCCACCTGCGTGCTTCTACCTCTGCTCTTGTAGGTCACCCTATGTTCCTGCCTCTTCTGGAAATAAGTGTTCACTTCAGCCATTTGCATCCTTTTTTCAATTTCAAGTTTCAGCCTCATCACTCGATCTGATACTCTTTTCACCTCCAAGACATTCTTAGCCAACTCTTCTTTTAAAATAACCCCGACTCCATTTCTCTTCCCATCTACACGACGCTAAAATATTTAAAACCCTGCCCCTAAACTTCTAGCCTTACTGCCTTGCCACCAGGTCTCCTGGACACACAATATATCAACCTTTCTCCTTATCATCATGTCAACCAACTCCCGAGATCTTCCTGTCATTGTCCCAACATTCAAAGTCCCCGCATTCAGTTCTAGGCTCTGTGCTTTCCTCTTCTCTTTCTGCCGAAGAACCCGCTTTCCACCTCTTCTTCTTCGACTTCGACCCACAGTAGCTGAATTTCCACCGGCGGTGGCGGACGTTGTTAACCAGGGCCATGACCGATCCAGTATGGAATTCTTTGGATGAACGCTCATATTTGTTTGGCAAAGTTTTAAGTCGGATGCCCTTCCTGACGCAACCCTCTGCATTTATCCGGGCTTAGAGTTTGCACTGGCTTGTGCCCCCCATAGGGCTGCATTAAAAGGGCAAATAGCATTAAAAGGGCAAATAGTATCTGGTGTGAAAATATGCACACCATGTAGTATGTATACTACATATACTATATATATATATATATATATATATATATGTATATATATATATACATAGTATACATACTATATATATATATATATATATATATATATATATATATATGTATACTACATATATATATATATAGTATATATATGTAGTATAGCATGTGATACTTCTAAATGTTGCCAAGACTAATCAACATGCCCCCATTACGGCCCTGCTCCAGCGAGCGCTTCATCGTAAAGCCAAAGGGCCAAGTGTGTGGTCTGTGCACTTGTTGGTGGGGTTGCGCCTTGAAATGGGTCACGTGTCAACACCCGAGCACAGATGGTGGAGCCGACAGTGTGGTTGATTGAGAAATTTTCCAACCATACTTCCTTTGTCAAACCTCATTCAGTGTCTGTCTCAATGACTTATTACTGTGTTCATTCATTTCACATACTTGACCTTTTGCAATCGGCGCGGGGGAATTTATAACAGATTTAATCATTGTAATTGCTTCCACTCCTCCATCTCCTCGTTTTTGTTCTTAATGTCGTTTATCTCCTTTCTGGAGAGATTTCCTCACATCCTTTTGCTCATGATTCCGTTGATTCCAAGATTGAGACCAATGATTGAAACCAATGGCTCTTGAGCTAACTGGTGACCTGGATTAACTTTCTTTTTTTTCTGTGCAGACTTGTGTGATCCAATTCTGTTTGAGAGAGACTTGAGATAAAATTAGACTTTGGATGTGCCTGAACAAAGTTTCAAGTGTTTGAAAGAAATGCTTTGACTGGATTCCTTTTTTAGTACTCAGGTTCTTGCACAACACTCAGCATTATCTCAATTTGATCATAGTTACATTTCCATATATCTCAGTTTTGTAACCCCCCTATCCATCCATCCCTTACCTCACTCTTGATCAATTTTTCACTTTTCAACACTTCTTTATTTGTCATTCTCTTTTAGTTAGTTCCTTCTGTGTTTGCTTCTCTGCAGTGATTCTCAACCGGTCTGGTTACTGCAATGAATGGTAACACATTCCATCCAGTCAGCACCACCACGACAGTAGGAGGCAGCCCAGGCGTGGTGGCACCCCCGCGAGGCTGGAGGGAGTTCTGCGAGCTGCATGCCATCGCCACAGCACGGCAACTTGCAGGACACTACTGGAACTTCGCCAGGGAGCGCCCCCAGCATGACGTTCTCCCGCCGGAGACGTTTTCCAAGCAGTTCACCGACATCTTCCAGCAGCACTTCAGCTGCGAGGTCGACAAGGATGGCACGCCTCTCCAGCAGAGCACCTGCTCCACCGCTCCTGGCAACACTACCAGCACTAGTCCGGCGGTTCCTCCGGTTTCATCGCAGACCATGATCAGTCGATTACGAATCACTGCTTTGTCCGGGGTGCAGGACTACCGGGAGGCGGGTCGACAAACTGGAGGAGCCGCTCTCTTTACCGTCGTGTCGCCAAAAGTAGAGCCGGTCGTGGCGAGCAGGGAGCAAGAGCAGCCTCTGCGTTGCACGGCGGGAAACCCCCATTCAGGAAACCCGGTGCTGCTCAGGGGCTTGACCCGTACATTCGGCAGCGGGTCATTATTGTTCCGTAGCCGTAGTAACGAGGAGCTGTCTGGCACAGACGGTCGACAAGTAGCCAACCCTTCAGCTTCGGGTCCATCACATGACGTCACACACTTCTCTGTCAATCAGATTCGGCAGTCTGTCAGACGACTTTTTAAGAAACGGCCACTTCCCAGGCCGCCCTCGTCCCAGGACCTGTCTGCCAACAACCTCACCCATTCGCTCACCTGCCCCGCTAGCAGTGCGCCCTTCACGTCTGAGCAAACATTACCCTCTTCTTCCACACAAACACCCTCTTTGCTCAACTCTGAAGCCACGCCTCCGGCATCGTCACCGCTCTCTGGAGTAGCCTTCAATTTCCTGGATCGTTTCCGTTGGTTACGCGGCGGGAGCATGAGGCAGAGGAGATCAGAGGTCAGCAGCTGCTGTAAAGAGGGCCAGCTAAGGTACTTGCAAGTTGACGACACCATTTCAGACTCTCTGCCGCGATGGCAGCGCTGCCGCCTGCTGGTCAGGAGGATCAGGGACGCTGAAGGCGGAGGAGGCGAGGGCTACCAGTTGGAGCTTTATGATCCTCCAAAGGTACAAACACAGTCACACACACGAAAATTGACTGACTGCTTATCTCATATTATGCTTGCACATGCACCATGAAATCCATGCCTGCAATAGATCCCAGCAATTGTTGAGAGTCAGGTTGTATAAGAGAGGATGTATCCTAAATCAGGAGCAGCGTAACCCAGAAAAGGTTTTTAGTTTTTTTGCCTGTGTCCGTACACAAAATAGCAGCAGTTTCCACTACCTTATAATATAACACACACAAAATCCAGCTCTCACACACACAGCACAACACACACAGGGGCACTGTCATTTCCTGCATCCAGCTGTTTTTGTCGCAGGGGTATCCACCATCCTTTTTTAAAATCATTTCCAGTTTCCTTTGTCCCTTGTTTGTTTTCCTAAGTGAATGAAGTGCAATGATTTTTGCCTTGTGACCAAACAAGAGCAGAGCTATTTTGGCATTTATGTTCACATTTATTTGGTATCCATTTTTCTCTTCTGCCTTCAGTAACTGATTTAGCATTTTAACTAACACCCACTCAGTGCTCTATGATGTTCAAGAAGCTGTGGATTTCATCAAACCGATTGAACATTAGAACATCCAGAGTTCTGCAATGCTCTTTGACTTCCTTTTGTTCAAATTCCAAATGGAAATAAAGTTTTTCATTTCACAGCAGCGCTAACTGTCACATAATAAAACCGTTATTACCTGTTTTAAAGTAAAGTTTTAACATTCTTAACAGCAACACCGAGTATAAAAAGAAGTTCCTCCTTTATCATCACGAATCGATCAAATGCTCTCACGAGCCAAGACCGAGAAGCGGGAGTTTGCTGACCCCTGCTTTAATTGCTCATTGAGCTGGGGTCTCTCCTGATATGGGGACTTTCTCACGCAATATGATGACGGTTTTAAACTCCTTTTTGCCCGTATACTGCGGAGAGACCACTCAATTTTAATCAATCTTCTGGGCGTTTACACTAAACTCATCAGTGCACTCCATAAATGTATTTCACACACATAGTGTAGCTAATTAGTCTTAGAACCTGGGTAAAGAAACCAAAGGAAACAGAGTGGCTATAATAGATCAGAACTAGTTTGCGCTCATGTCACCGATTACTGTCACACGCTTCCTCGTTATGCGGTCTATTGTTATGCATATATGTAACAGCGTTTCACCACTTTAGCACTTTTACTGTGTGCTGAATTACTTCAAAGAATATGTGAGAATTCATGTCCTCTTGCACTCTGGTGAGTAGAAAAACCTCCCACGCTGCTTCCTGTTTGTTTGGGGCTTACTTCAGCCACATGCTCTCCCAGTGTTTACATGTGACTCCGTTCGGACTCTAATACGAAAGTCACGTTCATGCGTCAGGTTTTTGGCTGAATAAACAAGCTTGAGGTTGCACACCTTGAAGTAGCACAGTGCATCGCAGTCACATCAGCAGTCTTTTTTTTTCTTTCTTTCTTTACTCATGCATGAGCTCGTGTTTGGCTCCCAGCGTAATGGGAGAAAACACTGCAATTTTTCAAGTCGGTCCAGCTGCAAGGCAGCTCGTGTTTGCACACCCACTCCCCCAGGAGCTCAGAACCAGTAATCAAAGTGGCTCACTTGACTATTGTCCCAGCCACAGCCATCTGTAAGGTCACTGGAAACAGGGCTGCATCTCGCCTCTGGGTGTGTGCCAGTTTGTATCCTGGCCCACACACTTACGCTAGGTCAATGAGAAAGAGGTTGCATGTGTGCGCTTGGTAGTATTTTATATTTAGAAGCCCTCAACCTCTCTGCCAGCTGCGAGGCCGACCGCATGCTTGAAGTAATTGACTTAATGATAGGGCCGAAGCTGCGCATGTGCCCGCGCATACGTGTGCGTTTGTTCACCGCGGCGAAGGCCCTGGCAGGATTTTGCCCACTCCACTGCAACGCCAAAAGCATCAGGGTTCTCTCACTTTATGTTTGTGCACGTGTGTGGAATCTTGGCAGGGCAGAGCGTTAAGGGCCCCGAGAATGGCCTTAAAAGGAAGGAGAGCTGTTCACTATCATGCACACAATTTAAGGCTCGTGAGGAAAATTTGTTTGCCAAACTTTTTCTTTTTAATCTTCCAATAAATCTGAGGACCTTCGCAGTGTATGAGCACAAATACGGCAATAATAACTATATCCGGTTTTAGTGACTTGTATTTATATCTGTGCTATGTCTTTTGTGTGAAACGGTATTATCAGCTAACTCATTTAGCTAAAAGAGGAAGCTGCTTTGGAACTGATAATGTAGTTCCAGCCATGACGCACCTGCAACAAGTCCAGAGAATTGATCGGAAAATGCAATAATCTCACCAGATGATGTCTGATTACACAGCCTGAGGTGACAATTGGGTTAAAATGTAATGGCAACAGTAAATAAAAGTGCATCAAGTGTGCTTTTGTCAATGTAGGCAAAACCGAAGACTGTTTCACTTCTGCATTGTCTAAATTGAAGGCCACATAATGGAACATTGCATTGTGTAATGAAAGTATGTGCCCTCAACAGTACTTACATCTATTTCCCATAGGATCCATCCATCCATCCATTTCCTGAACCACTTATCCTCACTAGGGTCGCGGGCATGCTGGAGCCCATCCTAGCTGACTTCGGGCGAAAGGCGGACTACACCCTGAACTGGTCGCCAGTCAGTCACAGGGCAACACGGACAACCATTTGCACTCACATTCACACCGTCACTGAGTGGGAACTGAACCCACGCCTGCACCAAAGTCAGGCGAGTGTACCACTACACCGTCAGTGATTCCCGTAAAATAAAATGGAAAATAAATTTATAAGTACCAGAGTCAAAATGAGTCAAAGTTATTAATAGTACAGGCAAAGATTTAAGGAACATTTTAATGCAAATTTAAAAAAAAAAGAATAATAAAACACGACACACAGTGTGAATCGACTGAAGTTTAGCTGACTTAATGATAATTTTTTTTCTTTTTCTTTTATATTTATTGTCAAGTCAGCACGATCAACGAGTGGTTACCACAACTGCATGTCCACAGTTCAGGGTTCGAATCTCGACTTCAGCCTGCCAGTGTGGCATTTGCGTGTTCTCAATTTGCTTGCGTGGGTTTTCTCCAGGTACTCTGGCTTCCTCCCGTATTCCAAAAACATGATGTTAGGTCCAATGTAGACTTTAAATTGTTCATCATGGGTGTAAAATGTGAGTGTGAATACTTTTTTGTCTATACCGTATGCCCCGCGATTGCCTGGTGACTAATACGCCTCTTGCCCAATATCAGCTGGGTTAGGCTCCAGCTCACCAATGACCCTAATGAGAACAAGAGGTAGGGATGGATGGATATTATCACGACCCATATTGTACTGAGCAGCCAGGACAGACATCTGTGTCCCACTTTTCTTCTTTGTAATAAATTCCATTTATGGTTCTGTGGTTTCTGTCAAATTTTCCTGTGGTGGTATCTTTAAAAAAGCAAAACACGTTTTTGTGAGATTTATCTCTCTGTCCATTTTCTACAGTATTTTGTCCTCATTGGGATCACAGTTGAGCTGGAACTCATCCCAGCTGACTCTTGGGCGAGAGGTGGGGGACACCCTGTACTGGTCGCCAGCCAAAACATATTTTTCAATGCCCCGACAATGGTTTATCTGTGTGAACCCTGGAGCAATAACCAAAGTAATTTGTTTATCACGACTACTGTAATCGGTCATTAAAGCAGGTTTAAGGTCTGTTTTTCTTCTGCATGTGTGATGACAAAACAGTCAGGCCAAAGATGCTTCCCTGCAGAAGTGAATCTTGTCATTTCAGCTGAAAGGACGGAAGTCAGGACAAAGACATTACTGACGCCAACATATCATCGCTGTCAATAGCTTCAGTATCTTGAAGAGAATAAACTGACCCCCGCAACCTGCATACAATTTACATTTCGTTCCGCTCAGTTTTAGATTAATTGGTCCGTGCCTCTCGGAGCAAATGTGCGACATGAACTCGCTGCAGTTTCTTTAGCGTGTTTAGCCTTGAGATTGTCGTCTGTCAGATTTTGACTCGCTCCCTCTGCAGCACGAACGCTCGTTCCTTTCATCTGATGCGCGCGCGCACGTACAAAAAAGGCTGCCG
Organism: Phycodurus eques; assembly: GCF_024500275.1. Classification (NCBI taxonomy): domain Eukaryota; kingdom Metazoa; phylum Chordata; class Actinopteri; order Syngnathiformes; family Syngnathidae; genus Phycodurus; species Phycodurus eques. The sequence goes on along the minus strand of NC_084527.1, from coordinate 10,188,857 downwards.
ACAAGCTCAGAATGTTGCCAGGAAAGTTGCGGTGTCGCTCCCTTCCAAAAGTCACTTTAGTTCCCACAGACGGCTGAAAGTCTCACAGCGGATATGTTTCCTCAGACCTCCTGTAGGCTTCGTCCTAATCACATCTCAGCTGTGTGTGTGTGTATGTTCCAGCTTTTCTCGTCTTAATCTTTCCCACATGGTTTCTCTTCATGCTTTGTTCTTGACTTGTCATTCGCTGTCTGTCCGTGTTGTCTTCTGCACTTATTTCATGTCCTCCTGTATATTGGCGGCATATTGGAGCCAATTAGACTGGCATGGTACCTTGTCTTAATGCTCTAGTGTCGAGACAAAAAAAGATTCTAAGCGACTGCACAAATTTGGAGTAGCTCTAGCAATGCAATGGGCAGGATGACTGGAAAATGGGTCATACGTTAACACTGCAACTGGGATGCTCGTTGACCTGTTAGTTGATCAGAGTTCTAATAATCATTTTATAAGAAATATGTTGCATAATAAACATAATATAACTGGTGGATGCACAGGATATAGGAAACTGGAGATGAGACTATTGCTAAAGGTGAGTTGACTCAGGTGTCATAGAAGTGTAAAAAGAAGTGAACCTCTGTATTGTAAAAAAAATTGAGTTAGACTTCTCACCCCTAAAGGGCAGTTAAAGGTGAGTCTGCACTTTAGCGTGTAAAATAACCAACTGCATAACAAAACTTAAAATAACTTATGCATCCATCACAGTAATGACTGGACTGCTTGTGCATGGGAGGTTATAATTATCATAACATCTATGCTAATTTCCGTTTGCCTGTTTTTGGAGTTTTGCATTATATGTTAGGAATAATCTACCACACTTCCGTTAGAGGAAATTGCATGGTTTGTTTGAACATTTTGGTCTTTAAATAGGCAACATTCAATTTTCTTTTGTTTTATGTGTCAGTTTTACAATAAACTTCAACTTGGAGTGACAAACAGCTTGGAGCAAGCACACTTGGCCTCTTATTTGGAGAACTGTGTGGGCGAGTAAGGAATTCAATGTTTAAAGAGTGCAGGAGGGGTAAAACGATTTTTTAAAATATGGTCTTTCTACATATATCGCAGAGTTTCACCTATTGCGGGTGGGTCGGGAACGTATCCCAGCCATAAATGGAGCTTGTAGCCCTTTAAGGTCTTGGACATGGTAGCGTTTTATGTGACTTTTCAATATTTTCCCCAAAATTCTGGCTGTATTAAAGAATCAGAATCATCTTTATTTGCCAAGTATGTCGAAAAACAAAGAAGGAATTTGTCTCCGGTAGTTGGAGCCGCTCTAGTATGACAACAGACAGTCAATTGACAGAGAACACTTTGGAGACAGAAAGACATTGACAAAAAAAAAAAAAACAGTCACTGAGCAGTAAAGAGTTGCTAGTTATTTGGTAATGCCGGTACATTTAAGATGCAGAGTCCTCTTGCAGTTGGAGCAGTTCGAATGACTAATTTTGCAATAGTCCGGTGCAATTCTAAAGAGGATGTGATTCAACTTTAAAGACTCCATTGTAGTTGCGGGTGTGCTTTTCCACACACCTATGCAGAGGTTAAGAAAAGGCATTCTTAGCATAAGTGGAAAGTAGTTTTTGATCAGCCCGACTGCCTAGTCTATCTGTTGCGTATTACTTGTGCTTTAGTCTCTCATTTGGCAACATGCAGCATTATGCCTGGATCAGACTACAAGACAAATTTGGTCTTTCACGATTGCATGTCAGACTACTACCATAAAATCTTGCCGTATATTGGTCAAAAAGTGGCAACACTACACGATATGTATTCCGATACCACCGCATCTCGATAACAACAATGGATGAATTGTGTTGGAGGGAAAAAGAATAAAAAGAGAAAAAGCGCACCGGTGCTCGGGAGTGGGCTGTCCATTCAACAGGAGCTTGAGGTATGTTCACATACTTTTAATACAATGCGGCTCGCAAGCAGGCAACATTTTGTTATGTAGCCTAGCAAGCTAGTGCTAGCACTAACGTTTGTATGTAAACAAGCCGGCGTTCTGTCCAGTCATGCTCTAAATCTTCAGTAAACATTGGTTTGTGCTCGTTAATAAATATTGACAACGGTGCACAAGAATGCTGACAACGGGAAGCACGGGAGGCGATGCGCCGGTCACAAAACGCAATCCTATTGGTTGACGTCAAGGTTCGCTGTCGGAGAGTTGTCGTTGATATGTCACACTACACGGAAGAAATCCCAAAAAATCAAACATGCTTGACTTCATTTTGGCGTCGTAGGGCTATCGTAGGGCCAGCTCGTTGGTTGTGGATTATGTCACAGTACAAGACATAAATATGACAAAATATGTCTGGGAAATCGCCCACAATAGCTAATCGGGTCAATATCGGGGCTAAAATCCTGTAGTCTGATCTAGGCATAAATTTGCCCTTCATCACATTCCACAAATAAAGCTCTCCGCACACATGGGCCCAGTCAGCTGTACCAGAAACCAAATGGAACCAGCCGAGAAGAGACACAGGAAATGCAACAGTGAGAGACATGAGAGACACAGGCGGCAGCGCTAAGATAGGAAAGCCAGGAAAAGGAAGGGGAACGACTTGGGTGTCTGTTTAGAAGTGTTGAATTTGAACAAGTCTTGCATAATCTCATCTCACAGAAGGCTTATCTCACAGAAGGCTCTCTTGTATTTCAGTGTTGATATTATTACCTAAATGTTGGATTGATATCTAAGGCTCACTTGACCTTTTACTTGTCAATAGTGCTTGTGTAGAAAATGACTGGTCCAGGGGCTACCTCTGTGAGCTAGCCAAGAAAATTGGCGACACATGCACTTTGTTTCGTGCCTGGACTATTGCATCAGAATGGAAAAAGTCATTGGTAAAGTTCTCGCCAATATCAGCCAAAGAAAAGTGACGTGATGAGCCGAGATGTGGCGAGCAATTACACTTCAAAGGAATGTCGTATTTTGCTTCATTTGATTTCATTGAGTCACAACCTCTCGAACCTCCGCAAAATTACTCTCACAACTATGACTGAGCTGGGATCTTAAGTTCAACTGTTGAAAATGCCTTAAAAGTGCATGTCTTTCAGTTTGCATGTGTGTTTTGGTGTGACAAAAATCAAGAGAAACATCTAAAGGAAGTGAAGTGGTTTGAGTCATGTGGTCAAGATGCTTGTCAGATCTCACTGTCGTTTCTTTCGAGTGTCTCTTTTTGCAGGAGTGGGTTGTCAAGCTGTCTGCCTTTTTAATGTGTAAACGCATGCCCTTGCTTCTTTCATCTATTTTTGATTAATTCGGTTTAATTTCTTCTTTTGTGTGGTTGTGTGCTAACCTAGGACCAAAACACCAGTGAAACACAACCCTCCCAAGTTGCATGTGGAAAGCCCTCACAATGCAAAGCTGTGCAACAGCCTCAATCAGCAGTTTTCCTTTGGCCTTATTTGCATGCAGACAAACATGAAAATGCCTCAAAGCACTAATAATTACTAAGTCCTTAACTATACAATATCAAAACCAAAAATCGCAATACTCTATGGTACAAACCTGTGTTGCCTTTGAAATTGCAGAACCACGAAACGCCCCTTCCTACTCCCAAAGTGTGTGTGTTCAATCCAGAATAGATAAAGCCATCTGAGAGCACAGTGCTAGCAAACTTAATATAATTAGTATTATTTTAATACTAGAGATTGGACTCGCCACCTAATGCCCCAATGGCTATTCGCATTGACAGTAGTGAATGACTAGCGAATAACAATAGAATCGTAACTCCTTGTACTTCCGAAGTAAAGATGTCATGGTCCAACAAATGAAAAATCCATTTTGATTATTGAAAACTATCTATAACCCCCTGGTTAAGTCCTGGTCGCATTTTTTTGGGGGGGTGGGGTGGGGGGGGATGGGTTGCAGATTTTTTTCCCAACACCAAAGAAGACAGCTGACGCATTTTAGCTGACGCGTTTTAGCAACAGCTTTTCCCTCCGGAGAAATCTGTTGGCAAAATGCTTTTTTTTCCAGTTTGAAATGGCTTACTTTAACCAGGATCCCTTGCCGCATCACGGCCATGGTCTGTTGTATGCCGGTCTCAGTCCTGTAAAATGCGTAAATACTAAGCCAGCTAGTTAACTTAGCTGCTAGTTAGTGGTAGCTGGCTATGTCTCATCAGTCATCTGCCACAATATGTTGAATGAATCTTTCATAACTTCATCCAATTCATCTACCATAAACATCCGTGCAGCTCCTCATGGCCATCGGACGCGTCGTTCCGCGGAAAAGATGGTCTCGGGGGAGACTATGGCTCCGTTTTCCACGTGATCTGGTACAACTATGGGCACAATTGTGCATATGCACATGCACAGTTAGTCAAAATGGCGGCAGAAGGAAAACGAAGCATTGCACCTCTTGTCAGAATAAAATACGTTCCTTCATTCGTTTTCAGTCGAATGGGGAAAATTATGATTCGGGATTCGTTTTTTTCAAGCAGACACGCGAGTGAATGCAAATTGCCACTCATTTGTTCGTAGCTCTAGTTAATACATAGAAGGAAGCTCTAGTTAAGACATACAAGGGAAACCATAAGTTGTACAAGTTGGAGTTCAACCCAAAATTTTCTCATGTCTCTAAAGTTGTGTGTATATTTGCGTATTCCTTTTCATATTCACACTATTTTACACTATTCTTTCATTGTGAGGTAGCTGCGTAACTCATCCCTGTGTAAGGCCTGCTCCTCTCGTTCGCTCAGGTTTCCATTACATTGGTGTCAATTATTTATTATTGCGTGCCTCTCACTTGTAACAGAATGTTTAAGAATCCCCATTGCCAGTGGAACGTATTTGCCTCTCACAGAAAACTGCCTTTTAAACATTTTGGCAGAGTTTGACCTTGGATAGTCACGTTTGGCATTGACGCTCGTGTGGAAAATGTTATCACGGCTTGATCTCACTCCCAATGCAGGCTGGCTTCTGGCTCAGCTGAACCTGGGAAGTGAAGTCAGGAAGAGCAGAATTGCATTACAATGTTTGTTCAAACACGCCAAACAGGAAAGAAAGGATCTAGGGGTGAACCTCTCCCTTCATCAAAAAACACTGACAGCACATTCTCATGCCTTTTGGTTTGTTTTAATGGAAATATTATTAGAATTTTCATAGGGGATTTGCAGTTTTTGATCACCTTTCCTTGATCTAAAAATAGAGGAAATACAGTCAATTCATATATATAGTGCTTAGCAAATGCATTAAAGTTAGATCATCCAGCATAAAGAAATACTTTGGTGCGGACTTCAGTGAGCTCTCGATGTTATACAATTTTTAAGTGAGTGAAGAATTTGAGCCGGCTCACTGGGCTTCTCTCAGAAGTCAGAAGTTAATCAAACACATAATTCAAACCTTCAACAATTATTTGTGCTTTACTCTTTTTTCAATGAATCAATGAAATTGATAAACATCAATAATTGAAAGTGTTGGCAACGAATTTTGTTATTATATTATTATATATTATTATTATTATATTATTATATATTATTATTGCTGTTCCTGATGTGTGCGACTTGGGGTGTTCGGGGCAGTGTGGCGCACACATACAGATAACACAACTTCATCAGATAAAAGTCGCGCTTGAACGGCATTAAATGTCAGAATCAGAATCAGAATCATCTTTATTTGCCAAGTATGTCCAAAACACACAAGGAATTTGTCTCCGGTAGTTGGAGCCGCTCTAGTACAACAAACAGTCAATTTACAGAACACTTTGGGGACATAAAGACATTGACAAAAAACAATTGTGCAAAAAGATGCAGAGTCCTCTAGCACTTAGAGCAGTTCGAACGACTAATATTGCAATAGTCCGGTGGAATGACCATTGTGCAAAGGGCGCTGAGACTTCAAGGAGTGTATGCGGTTTAAAGTGACGAGTAGTGCGATCATCTGGGACAATGTCGGTTGTGCAAATGTTACAGATACTCCTCAATCAGTGTGCAAATGGAGCAGATGCTACTCTGGCATGAGTGGCCAGTATATGCAAATAGTGCAGCATGGCGAGACAACTACAGTGAGTGCACAAGTAATACATAATTGGCCCCACAGAAATGTGACAACGAACTCAAGTCAAAAAATTGCCAGCTTGTTGTAATGGAATTATAGGTTAGGTGTTTAAGAAGTTGATCGCAAGAGGGAAGAAGCTGTTGGAATGTCTACTGGTTGTAGTTTGCGTTGATCGGTAGCGCCTACCTGAGGGAAGGAGCTGGAAGAGCTGGTGACCGGGGTGCAGACGGTCCGAGAGGATTTTGCACGCCCTTGTCTTAGTTCTGGCAGCGTGCAAGTCCTCAATGGTGGGTAGGGGGGTACCGACAATCCTTTCAGCAGTTTTGATTGTCCGTTGCAGTCGGAGTTTGTCCTTTTTTGTAGCAGCACCAAACCAGACTGTGATGGAAGAACACAGGACCGATTCGATGACCGCTGTGTAGAACTGTCTCAGCAGCTCCGGTGGCAGGCCGTGCTTTCTCAGAAGCCGCAGGAAGTACATCCTCTGCTGGGCCTTTTTGAGGACGGAGTTGATGTTGTTCGCCCACTTCAGGTCCTGAGAGATTGTAATTCCCAGGAACTTGAAGGTCTCGACGGTTGACACAAGGCAGCTGGACAACGTGAGGGGCAGCTGTGGCGAAGGATGCCTCCTGAAGTCCACGATCATCTCTACCGTCTTGAGCGTGTTCAGCTCCAGGTTGTGTCGCCCGCACCACAGCTCCAGCCGCTCCGCTTCCTGTCGATATGCAGACTCGTCACCGTCCTTGATGAGGCCGATGACAGTGGTGTCATCTGCAAACTTCAGGAGCTTGACAGTCGGGTTCGCTGAGGTGCAGTCGTTCGTGTAGAGAGAGAAGAGCAGCGGAGAGAGGACACAACCTTGGGGCGCCCCAGTGCTGATGCTGCGTGTGGATGAGGTGGCCTCCCCCAGCCTGACCTGCTGTGTCCTGCCCGTCAGAAAGCTGTAAATCCACTGGCAGATGGCAGGTGAGACGCTGAGCTGGAGAAGCTTGGTTGAAAGGAGTTCAGGGATGATGGTGTTGAACGCTGAGCTGAAGTCCACGAACAGGATCCTCGCGTAGGTCCCTGCACTGTCGAGGTGTTCTAGGATGAAGTGCAGTCCCATGTTGACTGCATCATCCGCAGACCTGTTCGCTTGGTAGGCAAACTGCAGGGGGTCCAGCAGGGGACCTGTGACACTCTTGAGGTGGTCCAGCACGAGACGTTCAAAGGACTTCATGACCACAGATGTCAAAGCGACAGGCCTGTAGTCATTCAGACCAGAGATTGCAGGTTTCTTGGGGACTGGAATGATGGTGGAGCGTTTGAAGCAGGGTGGAACTTCGCACATTTCCAAAGATCTGTTAAAGATCTGAGTGAAGACTGGAGCGAGCTGGTCCGCGCAGACTTTGAGGCAGGATGGGGATACATGGTCCGGTCCTGTTGCTTTGTTAATCTTCTGTTGTTTGAAGATGCGTCTCACATCCTGTTCATGGATGGTTAACGCAGAAGTCAGAGGTGTGGTTGTGGTCGCGGGTGCGGCCGGGTGGGTGTGTGGAGTGAAACTGTCCTTTTCAAATCTGCAATAGAAGGTATTCAAGTCGTTGGCTAGTGTGCTATTGTTCTCAGCTTGGGGGGATCGTCGCTTGTAATTAGTCAGCGATTGGAATGCACGCCAGACTGATTTCGAGTCGTTCGCGCTAAACTGTTTTTCCAACTTTGCTGCATAGATCCTCTTTGCAATGTTAATTTCTTTAGTAAGCTGTTTTCTAGCTCGATTATACAGGGCCCTGTCCCCGCTCTGATATGCATCTTCCTTAGCTTGGCGAAGCTGCTTAAGTTTAGCAGTGAACCACGGCTTGTTGTTGTTGAATGTCCGAAATGATTTTGTTGGTACACAAACCTCTTCACAGAAACTGATATAGGATGTGACAGTGTCCGTATATTCATCCAGGCTGCCAGCTGAATTTTCAAAGACACTCCAGTCTGTGCAGTCTAAACAGCTTTGAAGTTCCATCTTGGCTTCATTGGTCCACTTTTTGACTGTTTTCACTGTAGGCTTCGCACATTTAAGTTCTTGCTTGTACGTCGGTATTAAGTGAATTAAGCAGTGATCAGACGAGCCCAGGGCTGCACGAGGTATAGCACGGTATGCGTTTTTTACCGTAGTGTAGCAGTGGTCTAAAGTATTATTTTCCCTGGTAGGACAGTCGATGTGCTGCTTGTATTTAGGGAGTTCGTGGTTGAGTTTAGCTTTGTTAAAGTCCCCGAGAATAATGAGGGGTGAGTCAGGGTGTTTTTTCACAGAGTAGTTTTTCACAGAGTAGGAAGAATATATGAATATATATATATTTTCTTATATCATCTTTCTGTGTATCCTGGTGCAGAGTTTGTGTGAATATTGGTTATTTGGAGTTATATTAGTAATGCAAATTTGGCGCTAGTTCTGTTATCCTGTCAATAGTTTTAGAAGCATTGAGTGTTAGTGTTAGTTGGCGATGTTTGTAAAATGAAGTATGCGTTGTATTAAAATATAAGTGATTAATTATTTTTTGTTGTGTGTTTAGTTTCACAGTCAACTTCAACTGGAGTGTCAATAAACAGCTTGAAGCCAGCAAAGTTGGACTATTTATATGGACTGTTAGATACCTGGCAAACTTCACTGCATTTAAATGTATTGGTATTGAGCAGATTTTTATGTATATGTACACACAATAACAAGTATTGAAGCCATAATTAATGATTATGATAAAAGAGTAATGATTATGTTGTGCAATTGCACACTATGCAGAATTATTTTACACCTATTATGTAAAATACTGCAATAACTATTCCCGGTTATATTATTGACCTAATATTAAAAATATGGAAATTCAGACAAATTGTTTTGGAAGTGAGATTCCATAGGTTGGCAGCTCTGCAGCCGTAGCCATGAATGTGTTTTTACTAATAATTGGCATAATAATTTATTTTCGTGTTTCAGTTTTCCGCCCTGGTTACTTCATTTTCGGTTTTTGCTTTCGGCCAAGAATTTCTATGTGGGTGCATGATTTTTTTTTTTTTTAATTAGTCATATTTTTTTTACTTTAGGAGCTTTTTGAACTTTTGTGCAATGCCAATTTGAGATAATGTGCTTTTTTTGAATAAAGGGATGCAAATTAAATGTTCTTAATCCTATTCATCGATTAATCAAAGAATAATCGACCAATTAATCAATTATTAAAATAATCGTGACTTGCAGCCGTCGTTTTCTGGTGAAACAGTAAACAACAATACAGACATACAGTACAGTATGAGATGGTCACGATTGCTCAGTAAGCCACAGAAATACTATTCGTTCTTCGCAGACGATAAAGAATATATGCCTGTGAGTATTGTTATATCATCTGTCTACATGTGTTGTTCTGTCATTTGTGTTCAAATATCAAAAACAGGCTTTTGGAGTTAATCCTTTCGATTATCTCTGAGCTGAAGACTCACAGCCCTTCCAACTGCAACTGAAAGATTTTTCAGGAGCGGTCACATTCAGAGGTTCCACTGTATATCATGTTTTCTACGTATGTTGTACGAAGCTCTTGTTTTCAGACACAATGGCAACACTTCAAATTGTCCCTCACAAAATGTTGTTGTCTTTATTGAGCAGTAGCATTGCACGCTGTTGTCACACAAACACATACCCTTAACAAACACATTTGTCACATGTGGACACACGCAAGCGACTTCCGCAATTCTGTGGGGTGAATTGTATGAAGAAAAGTTCCTTTCTGGAACGATGACGATGATGTTCCATGCTGGCATATGTGCGCAATAAAATGAAAAGTTTATGGCATTTTATGTCAATGCCACGAATCTTTCCTGGCAAAACCTGTCCTGAGTATGAAAAGACAGTCATCATAAGGTTAAATGAGTATTTTTTTTCTATTTTCTGCTATTTTTCTACATTGTTAATGCTGTGCTCACATTCACACAATCTGTTTATCTTCCATTCTCCTCTCTTCTTGCTATTCATACTGCAACACTTTTTTGAATCATTTGTCCTGGATGGACCTCTAATCCTCTACCAAAATGTTCCAAAATGATGCCACCGAATTGATTCCACAGGGCGGAGGTGCGAGATGCTGGTTGGCTTCCAAGTTTCTTTTCATTACAAACTGTGTAATATAAAAGAAAATTCATTAGTTCCAGGCACAAACTGTCGGCCTCATAAAACTTTTACAAACTCAGATTATTATTATTTTTTTTAAAGTAACATTTTAAAATTCACACATGCTCGTATGAAAACAAGTTCAACCCTGGATAATAAATAATAAATAATAATACATTTCAAAAATAAATTGCAGTGGTGCCTTGAGATATGAGTGACCGTGTTTAAAATATGAGCTGTCGTTCGGCTGATTTTTGTTTTTTTTCTTTGACTTGACAGTATGTAGACCGACAATAAAACAATACCCACAGGTGTATATGCTTTATCCTTTATGAAAACTGTCTTATATTACTGCTAAATAAAGTTGAGTTTACGGAGTCAGTCTTGAAACTCTTCTTCGTGTGTCTATATCTGTATTGTACTTCCCCCAGGTGGCCAAGGCGTGCACACTAGAAGGAGCAGCACAATGTCTATTAAATTTAAGCAAAATAATTTAACAAAAACTGTTTAATTCTTCACATTCCATTTATTATTATGTCATTACTGTGTTTTTATGAAGTACAATATTATAGAGTGGTATTCTTTTTTATTATTATTAAAAACACATCACAAACATTTTTAAATTTTTTTGGGAGGCTAAAAGAGATTGATGACATTTCCTTTAATTTCACTGGGGAAAGATGATGTTTACAAATTAATACATCTCTCAAGGCACCACTGCAAAACTACTCACCCAAGACATCTAATGGAGAGTGTTGAGAGTTATGTGTTATTTTCTGTCTGTCAAAAAAGGTAAAGAAAAGTACAAAGGTGTTTTTTTCGTTTGCCTTTTGAGGTCTGTTTTCCTAGAAAATCTTGGTTGTTGCACGACTATTTGGGAATTCCTCTTGGAAGGCTCTATTGTATTGTATTTTATATTACCGTTGTCACTTGAGTGATATCCTGGAATTGTCTTAACAGGATAATTAACATAAAGATACCTGTTTTTACACTATTTTTACGATATGCTCGCATCATTATCATCCTCATCCTCTTGGTGGTTGTATTTGAGCCAAAGATCTTGAATTGTATGACATCGTCTTTCGAGCATCTCTGGTAATACCACAGCTAGTTCACCGAAGCGCAGCTGAGTTGGCTTCTGTGAATCTTTTGTTCTTTTTCAGCTTCTGCATTTGGAGGTGATAGTAAATATGATGAGCTCTAAAGCTGTCTTGGAAGCCACAGTGGAGATATGTTTTTCAAATATACTCACGAGACTCTTGATTGGATCCAATTTAATGAGAGCCCATGGAATAGTTGTGTCAAACAAACCTGTTTTTACAAAGATAATCATATTCAGTTTTTATTGACACAATCAGAGCGATACTCTTCATTTAACAATATGCTTAATTCTGTGGTTGTAGTTTTCAGCCTAAAAAACAAGTGAGTATGCAGTCTGGTGATGTTTTAAGTAACATTGCAACAATCTTAACTGTTGTACAAGAACTCTATAATAAATTAAAATAAAACCAAAATAAAGTAAAACTACCGATACTCTCCTTTTGATGCCACCTGACTGATGTTTACTTCATTTCAATGGGAAGAGAAGATTTGACATACACATGTTCTGAGATACAAGCATAGTCACTGAATAAATTAAACTTGTATGTCAGGGCACCAGTGTAGTCCTGTATAAGTGCAAAATAAAAAAGATTGATAGGCAGCCTGGTGAATTAGTAGTTAGCACGTCGTTGTAAGAATAAGTCTCCTTGATAACCCCTTTGAGCTTGGGGAAGAGGGGGAAAAAAAATCACACAGCGCCAAGTCGTGTGAGTAGGGAGGTTGCTCCAGCACGGCTATGTTCTTCTCAACCACTAACTGTGGGATGTTCATAGCATTGTTGGCAGGCGCGTTGTCATGGTTAAGGAGCCACGAGTTGTCCTGCCGCAGCAAACGCTGCAGGATCTCTTTGTGGATGTGCTGGTTGATCATCTGGCCCTCAGAAATATGAGACACCAGTGCTGGAAGCTTTCTGACACACCTTGCACATATGTATTCAGATTGCATCGCCTCCTTAGAAAGAACTCTGTTGAAGCACCTGCAGTTAAATGTATTGATCATATTGTAATGCGCAACCAGACACATGGACTTTTGAGGCATAATTTTCCAGAAAATTCTGATTGAACTCCAAATTATACAACTTTTGGGGTGTTCAATTTACATGTTCCACTGTATAGTTTGAACAATGTGGAGTATCTTTAGCCTTGTAAAAACAAACACAGCAACATTCTCCTCTTGACCCCTGGGAAGCACTGACAGATGTGTCGATTACGACGTTTAAGGTCAAGGTCTCCTCAGCCCCCAGCGGATAGTGTCATACAGCGCGTGCGCACACACACTTAAATATATATATATATATATATATATATATATATATATATATATATATATATATATATATATATAGAGACATACACGCACACACACACACACCGGCACCCTGGAAGTGTAGGCCACAGCACCCCTCATAGGGATTGCGGAATGCTGCATGTCAGTCAGTTACCATGGCAATGGCCTTGCAAGAGGGACCCTGGGAATGTCATCTTGGACTCCTAACATCCTGTGTGTCACCCAAATGTGGGTGTGCACGCTCAGTACTGTATACGTGCACTTAGGACGAAGTGGGCGCGAGGTCGTGTGGTCACATCTGTTGCTGCGTCTATATTCAAGCTACTTTCATCCATGGCTATGCTGTGCGAAGGTGTGCGCGCGAGGAGGAAGTGTGAGAGTGTGTTTCTTTGAAGGCCGTAGTGAAAGCTGAGTCAGTGTGAAAAATAAGAGAAAAAGAATAGTCATAACAGGCTCGTAATATCAGTAGCATGTCAAAACAAACCCTACCTATTATAAAATTTTCTCATCTGAATATCATGCTGCTGTTTTCTTTGACAGTTTGCAATTCTTAGAAAAGAGAAGCAGTCTCTTGGCATTTAAATGTACTGTATGTACAAGCTGTTTTCATATTTTTTAATTATTAAGACTTAATTCACCAGTTGATCTAATAATATACTGTAAAGTTTAAGCAAAATATGCATTTTATTGCTAATACTGTATGTAGAATGATGTTTTAAGAACGCATTTTACTTACTTTACATATAACATCCAGATTTTAAACTGCTTGCAGGGCAAAAGTACGGCGCACAAGCACACATGGGATCAGTCATTTGAGGCGCTAATAAAAAAAAAGTCCCACGGGGGTTTCATACTAGCTGTGCCTTGATATCAGTCTGAGTGTTTATGTGTGTGTGATGTCAGGTAATATCTGCAGAGAGTTTGGGAGCATTTATTCTTCGCCATCTCTCGTGGCGTAGCACTCCTGTGTGGCCACTCCTCTAATTTAACTCGCCATCAACCCAATTAACATAATGACTGTGTATGTGACCATTTGTGTGCGTTTATATAGAGATGATCACTCATCACCATGCGCTGACCTCGCTCCCTCAGTGGAGTTGATTCACCAGTCAGATCTGTTGTGATGTGTTGTTCAACCGCAGAGACATCTGCTGCTTGTTTCTTCTCCTCCTCCCTCTTCTTCTTCTTTTTCCTCTTCACGCAACATATGGTTCCTCAAAGTCATCACAGACTCATTCACATTCTCACAATAAATTCCTCTCCGTGAGTCACTCTCGCAAAGACAAAGATCTCGTTAGCTGTTGCACCTGCGACAGCATCGTGTGAAGACGCATGCTTTTGCTTTTTCGATTCCCCACATCCCCAAAATTGGTGTATTAGTTTTTGCTTTTAGATGTTGATGTTCAATTTACAGTATGTTATATAGTATGAAAAACAAATAGTATAATAGTTTCAAATGTTGTATTAATCACCTCGTAGATAAGCAAGAAAATTAGGGACCATAATTTAGATAAAAGTCTAATTTAAAATGAAACGAGGGGCCACATACGATAAAATGTAAGACAAGATGGGGGTCCACTTCATCTTGTGTTTATGAAACGTGCTTTAAAAAAAACTTTAATCTCACAAATCTCAGCTTTGTGTTATTAGTGAGAAAGCAAAAAGTTTGTCCAAATAAAAAAAAAAAAAAATCCTGTTACATTAAAATTTTGCATTCTAAATAAAACAATCTTGTAACAATCAAATGTGGTTAAATTTTTATTTTTATTTACAAAAATTAGTACGCTATCATTCAACCTTTAACTTTTTCTCGCAACCTTTTGATGTAAAAAACGTGAATCCCGAATGATAATTTTTAGCATTTGAATAAAAACAAACCAGTGTATTTTATTCTGACAAGAGCTTCAATGCTGTGTTTACTTCTGCCACGTTATGCACATATGCGCAGTTGTAGGACCAGTTGTACCCGTCATGTGGATCACAGAGCCTTACTCTCCCCCGAGACGATAATCTCTGCGGAACAAGGCATCCCAAGGCCAGAGGAGCTGCACGGATGTTCATGACAGACTGCGAGCGTGGCAGATGAATTGGATAAAGTTCATTCAACACATCGTGGAAGATGATTGACGAGAGCTACCGCTAACTAGCTGGCATAGCATTCACACCTACGGGCAATTTAGAGTTGTCAATTAACCTACCACGCTTGTTTTTGGGATGCGGGAGGAAACCGCAGCACCCGGAGAAAACCCACACAGGCACGGGGAGAACATGCAAACTCCACACAGGCAGGGCCGGTAATTTTACATGTTGTGCCTCTTCAAATTGTGAAATTGTGACCTCCACTTCATCATTCACTTGTAGAAGAGCCTCCCCTCAAATAGATGCCTCCATTTTCTTTCCCTCTGGAAAAAAGAAAAACAGCAACTGTAATTATTTCAATTCATTGACACTAAAAAAGACCAGAGTGCTCAGCCCAATTGGACTTAGTTTCTAACCTAAACAGTATATTAAAAAAAATATTAAAAACAAGAATGAACGTTTTCTTAAATTAATACCTTTCAATATCTAATCAAAACTGATTATTACCTTATTACCTTCGTAAAACCAAAATTTGGTACACCTCTATTGGATATTATATTGTGTTAGTGACCAATTCTGTGGCTGGTTAGTCACATTTTTATGATGTGTAAAAATCAGGGTCTCACGCCTAAACTTGGACCCCAAATAGATTCCTGGTTCTCTCTGCAGTGGAGAAAATAAACCCCCCTGGCCACTCTGAGGAAATGGTTGCGTTAATTGAACAGAATGTTACCTTCCTCTCCTAAGAGAGGTTCCACAAAACCAACAGTGAAATTCTCCATCCATCCATCCATTTTCTTTACCGCTTATCCTCACTAGGGTCGCGGGCTGCTGGAGCCTATCCCAGCTATCTTCGGGCGGGAGGTGGGGTAAACCCTGAACCGGTCGCCAGCCAATCGCAGTCAGTGAAATTCTTCTTCGTATTTAATTAATTTAATGTTTTTTCCTCTTTCAACAGGGATATTTAAAGGAGGCAGATAACTTCACTTTTAGTCACTTCCTCATAGTCACATTCGATGAAATGACTCATTTCCCTCCCACCACTCTCGTTGATGATATTAGACGCTGTGGTTGAGACACCCGACGACGCGACTGATGGCGTCCATTCACAATAACTGGCCATCTGAGGAAATGCATGGGTCATCTCTTCTTTCGTTGTGCTTACGTGCATGTGTGTGTTGGATTAGCATAGACATTCCTCAGGCTCACACAATGTCACATGGACTCAGACGCATCCGGCGCACAAAAGCCCTGGAATCTATCGTCCCTCTGCTCTCCATCACTCCCTCCCTCTCGCCATCACCCCTCTTCCCCCCCAGCCGTGTCTATCGCCGTCTCGTCTGTTTCCTTTTGACGCTTTTGTTCTCTCACGCCAATCCCCCTCCACCCCACCCCCCTTTACATTTCTTTGCCGCGCTCCCCGGCGCACAGCATGTCGTCCCACGGGCTCCCGTGTTGATTCTAGAGAGGCATGCGAGCCTTGTCTGTGCTCCATGTTTGGATGGGAGGAAGTCCTAGCCGAGGGGTGACGGAGCGATGAATGGTATTTGAATTTCACAAGTTAAATACACTCAAAAGAAGATGGCTGTAGATACGGTAGATAGGTACTGGAAATAGATATTATGGCTGGATGGATGATTGGATGGATAGATGGATGCCATGATCTCTTTCAACATAAAAGTATTTTTTCTGGAAGTATTATAACTATGGTGTAGAAAAACAATACACAGAAGAATACTTTTGAGAAATTGATTACGGTAACAGTTCTTTGGGGCTCGACACAAGGAACTATTACGGAACATTTGTGGTGTAGAACTGGACAGGATATGTGGTATAGAAAATGGATAGATGCCTTAACTGCGTCAGCGTATAGGTTAGTGATATACCAGGGCATATTCCACTCTGTGTACAAATTGGGGTTACGTTGTCACCGTAGGAATGGAACTCTATCGTAAACCCGAGGACCCCTGTGTAATCCCTTTTATACAGCTGCCTCTGTTATTCCTCTAATACTACCGCTAAAGTTACAGAACACAAGGGCAAGTGGCCGTGAAAAGGCCGGCTTTGATCGGGAGTGAGAAAGGGGCTATAGAGGGAAAATTTGGGGAAAATGAACAATGTTGCAATGTTAACAACAACAACAACAACACCAGATGCGCACTTAGCAAAAATGTATGGTCTTAAAACGTTCCTCTCCGTTGTTCGTAAGCTGTCTCATTTAGTTTGGTGCGTTCATTGCAGCGGTTTTTTACAGTTTCTCCACAGTCCCTATTATTTCAATGTTGAAAAACAAATCAGTAAGGCTTTCACTTTGACAATAAACTAAACTAAAGAATATTTTGACAGGTATGTGATCTGTAAATGCTGAAAATGTAAAGCTCATTTGAAAGTCATTGGAGCACCTACAACCACCCTTGGGCAGTCAAATCCTATGAAGGCACAATGATTCATATGGAGGTGAAGGCAGACCACGATGGATACAAGAAAGCCAAAAATGTGTATTTTTGTAAGAACACACCGGCGCGACTCAAATGTCAGCATCGCTGTTGAGCTGCCGAGCCCACACATCCAATCGAGCGCCAACATGGCCGTCGGCGTAAACACGCACACGGATGGATGAGTCGGTCAGCCGGGCGTGCAGGCCCGCGGCCCCCCTGTGGTGAAAGGTGGCAGCTGACAATAACGCGTGCAGGCGTGCAAGTCAGACAGTCATGAGAGGTTAAAGTGTGTTATTCATATGTTTGGTGTCGTGCGTCCGAGCGCACGGCGAGAACGACGGGTGTGGGAGGCGAAGGAGGGGAAGTTGCCAGGCGATGGCGATGATCAACAGTCATCCGCTAGCTGACATCTTTCATCACAATCATCATCGTGGTCATCATAACGGAGGCCTGACAGTGACCAAACTGGTGGGATGTTCTCACTGCACACAATGGAATCCTTCCAACTAGAGGTCTTTGTTTGTTGTCTTAGTTGTACTCAGTGCAGCCATGTCATCACTGTTCCATCATAAGCTCCTAAGTCTACGTTGTGATCATTTAAATTACGATCATTTCCCTGATGGCTGCATACAGAATTTCTCACCTTTTAATGTACTAAACACTAAAAGCAATCCATGTAGGTAAAGATACTGTATGCTAAGCAATTATATGTGTTTATGTAAATATATTTATTTTGAAAAACTGTTACTTGACAGTTTACTGTCCATTTCCACAATCACAACCAAAGAAGAGGATTCTGCAGTAAGATGACAATCTTTAAAGGAGTGTTTACTTTATTTGGAAGGATCATTAGTGTTTGACAAATGACACAGAGCACAAAGTGGCAATAGCAATTCACAATTTTCTTCTGAAACTTTATTTATCAAGGCATTATAAATGGGCATTTTTTTACGATTGTAAATAGTTAGTTTTTTTGTGATTGCATATCAAGTAAAGCTTTGTCGAAACCAATCAATTATTATTTGTTGTAGTAGTAGCACCCTCCCACCACCACCCTGCCACCCCCTTTAAAGAAAAACAAAAAAAAACGCGTATTGGGTCAAATGTTATTTTTATTATACATTGCGCGCTGCTAAAAAACAGATGGCACGCCGCAAATGACCCCCGTGCCGTATTTTGGACACCCCTGAGTTTACACATTTTAACTCGGGGTAAAACGGTACGGGGCGTCCTCGGTGCACGATGTACTTCTGTTCCTATGACAGCGCCGTAGCCCAAATTTGTATGGAAGTCGGAACATGCCGCAGACCAAGCTTTATTGAGCACCCATTTGACGTTAGACAAACCTCCAAACAAAAATGTCGCAAAAAGTATGAATTGTAAAATTATGATGATTTCTCAGTTTGCTATCAAATTTACTTACTCAGCGTAAAATCTGGGCCTGTTTAATTGAACACAAAGCTAATATACTCGCAGGAAGAAATGGTTTATTAATTACATAATTATTACAATTTATAATCTCAATAATATTTAGTATTTATTGGAGTATTGTATTTAACATTTATCTTATTGTATGCATCTTATTTTAGAATGTGTCATTTACTGCTGAGAATTTACTGCTAGCACGTTGCAGTTTTTTTTATTTTAAATGTCATTAAGTCTGCTACTTTATCTTTTGCAGTTACTGTACCCAATGTGAACCAAACGGTGACTTTAAAATCAAACTATGTGCCCAACTGTGAATTTTACGATAAATAAATCCTGATTGCTCTCCTGCATGTGCTGAAACAAGTGATTCCCAACCAGTAAATTGAATTAGATCTATGAATTTTCCCAACTGAAAATTATTTATTTACTCCAAATCATCATGTATCTTTGTTCGACTATCTATGCCAGTGACGTATAGTGACAGGCAGAACAAGCAAATTCTCTTATACTAGATGGCATAAGGTACATAATTACGCTGTGAAAATTATTTATTTACTCCAAACCTTGTATCTTTGTTCAACTAACTATGCCGGTGACATATAGTGACCAGCAGAACAAGCAAATTCTCTTATACTAGATGGCATAAGGTACATAATTAAGCTGTGAAAATTATTTATTTACTCCAAACCTTGTATCTTTGTTCAACTAACTATGCCGGTGACATATAGTAACCAGCAGAACAAGTAAATTCTCTTCCACTAGATGGCATAAGGTACAGTACATACTTAACCTGTGTATCTACTTTTTTGTGCCTTTTTGTCGAGTGTGCCCTGAGATTTTCTCAAATGTAAAATTATGTGCCTTGGCTCAAAAAGGTTGGAAAATGCCAAGCTTAAACCATCATGACAACATTGGGTTTGTAGTGAGTCTCCCCATTGCCCACCAAAAACACGTTCTCTTACTTCAGACCACCAATTGACATTGTGAGCCACCAAAGCAACATCACTGGTGAGCTCCTATCGTGCTTCACACAGATAAAAACGCCAAGGGCATGTATGCACATACTGAACTCGTTTGCTCGTTTACACACAAACAGTGCCACGTGGTTCACATTAATTTTTTAAAATTATTATGCATTTGCTGCATTTACTGGGCGAGCTGTGCCGCGTCTTCTCTGCCGCATCTCGGTCATGTGGGGACCTTCACGGTGACAGGAATGCAGGCGTGCAGGCATCCATTCTCGTTTAGCTGTTTGCTGACATATTTACATTCGTGTTTGTGTCTCCTAGGCCTCCGGTCCCAAACTGACGACTCACTGCTCAGATATCCAAGAAGTCCGTCGCTGCAACCGGCTGGAGATGCCCGACAACTTAAATACGTTTGTTTTAAAGGTGTGTGTTGGTTTATATGAGAGCCATGCAACACTTAAACAGTTTATTACGTGGGTGCATTTAAAAAGCCTCTTTGTCCCCCGAAAGGTTAATCGAGGCAGTTTGATATTTGAGACGGACAACGACCAGCAGGTCAGCTCCTGGACTACAGAAATTAAAGAATGCATCAACAACAGGTGGGACCAACATTGCTACAAACCGTCAAATCTCGTAAACTGGAATCATACATAAAGTGGACAGCCATGCAGCGTGTGCACGTGTATCCGACTGCAAAAGGAAGTGTGGGGGAGGTCTGAGAATCATTTCTGCAGATGTCCAGTAGACGCACACACACAAACACAGACACACACACAAACACACACACACTCAAGAGGTCAGAGGTTTCGAGGTCATACTTGTATCCTGTGTAAAATCAGATTACACCCCAAGTAGAGACACAAGAGTCATGAAATATTTACGAAAGAGAACCAAGCAGGTGCTATGTGGAAATCAGAGGCACTTATCTGTTACATAGCCTATACCTTTTTGTAAAACATTTATAGTAATTGTGACATATAGTTTAGAACGGCAGTTATTTTGGTATTAGGTTTTCTACTGTTGTTGTATATGGTCATTTTTTACGACAAAACAAAGCTGCTCAAATTGTCACTGGAAACTGTGAAAAACAAGCCATATTGAAGTAGGGCTGAGCAATATGGCTTTAAAATAAAATCTCATTTCTGATATTAAGAGATTATTTTGTTACTGTTATTCTATATGTTATTCTGTAGTAAGCACTTGACAAATACATTATTACAAACAAGTTTTGTTTTTTGTTTTTTGTTTTTACTCCTTTTGCGATTGCTTTATTTCTGCTGATGCCAAAGGTTTTTCCGCAGTATTAACTTTCTACAGAAATAATAAATGTAAAAAAATAAATATTTTTGTTTCCTTACAGAAAAAGTGAAAATAGGTTCTTTGGGGAAAAAATCCATTTTGGCAAAAAAAAAAAAAAAAAGTACAATATGTAAACATGATCCTCGATAAATTAACATTTTAAATGTTCAACAATTCAACATAACTACATAAGCTGTCAAACTGCATGGCTTGGCCTCTGCGTTTGTCTGTTGCCAGCTCGCACTTACAGTTGTACAGGTGAGACAAGGCGAAATATTAGCGGGTCCGACCCACCGTCTCTTAGGTAATGTTCAGCGCGATGTTTGCCTTCCGCCGGGCTCCTTTCTTGTAGCGTTGCAACTAAGTGGAGACTGTGGAGCAAATTGTTAATTGTTTTTTTTTAATGGATTTCGCTTGAAAACAACACCCATGAAGGAGCGGCAGAATGGCATCTGAAGAACTAACTCTATGTGTTATATGTGTGTAAGAGTATGAAGTTGGCTCACTTCCTGTCTGTGTTTGCTGCTGCTGTTTTCAAATACACACTCTCACTTAAACATAAACAATTTAGCACCGCATACTTGAAACAGTTTCACCCAAATTGGTATAAAATTTAATTAAAAGTGTGCCGCTGAGCAACATTCATGTGCAGCAAATGATGTAGCGTATATGTGTGTGTGTGTGTGTGTGTGTGTGTATGTATGTATGTATGTGTTGTTCAGGTTGGGGAGTGTGGATCTGGAGCCCCTCCCTTCCCCGGTTGATAGCGGCATCTCGACCAGTCACAGAGCAAGCTCCGAGCCGGGAAGTCAAAGTGATTGGCGGCCCGGTTCCTCCCACCTGGCTCCCCAGACGCGACCCGTCACAATTAGCTGTATGTATTTTTCCTTTAATTCATGTCACAGTTTCTGAGTTTGTCAGTTGTACAGTTGGAATACACTTTACTGTAGTTGTTCAGTGACTGATGGTGACATTTGCCTGACTTTGGTACAGGCAACGTGGGTTCAGTGACGGTGTGAATGTGAGTGCGAAATGGTTGTTTGTGTCTAAATGTGCCCTGCAACTGACTAGTCAGCTGGGACGGGCTACAGTGCCCCGCGACCCTGAACAGGATAAGCATTATTGAGAATGGATGGATGTAGTTGTTTAATATATCAATAACACAATTTTCATATTAGTTGAACGTCGGATGTCAAAATTCTAGGAATTTTCAAAGTCGCAGGCACAGATGATTTCGAGAATGTAGACTTTTTTTTTTTTTTTTTTACGGAGAGGCACTTTTCATTGAACATTTTGAATGGAACTTTATTGGTATTGAATGAGGGCGGGGTGGACGGGTTGGGTTAGGGGGTGAGTTGTATTGAACTCAACATTCATGTTTTTGTTCTTCAATGAAAGAATTGATTGTTCAAAAAAATCTCTGAAACATGATAATGTTCAGCCTTGAAATAAATCTGTTACAGTGCCATGCTTTTTAATTGTACAGTGGAATAGGAATTTTGAAAACTGCATTGAAATAACTTTTTTTTTTTTACCCCAAAAATTATTGAATAAGCAGGGATACACAGCCACTAAGTGTTTTTGGGGTAAAAAGCGGGGGGGAAAATCGGCGGTGGGAATTTGAACAAAAAATGTGCAGATAGGTGAATCCGCGGGTGCCAAACGCCGAGTATGCCAGGGTCCACTGTATTACTTTGTATGATACCTTTCCAAAATTCCCCAGCTTAACTTCCTATTTCTTTCCGGAAATTTACTTTAAAATCCCCCCTGTAACCCTATTTGCTATTGAGAACTGTTATTGGGTGTAGCTGTAGACCACTTACCCTGTTCCTCCTCCTCAGGCCCAGTCACCCTGGGTCTGCCAGAGCCGCTCATCCACAAGACGGATCACTTCCTCTTCTCCTACCCGTGGTTTCACGGGCACATCTCCCGGGTCAAGGCGGCCCACCTGGTCCAGAGCTCGGGGACCGAGGGCCACGGCGTCTTTCTGGTGCGTCAGAGCGAGACGCGGCGAGGAGACTACGTCCTCACCTTTAACTACCAAGGAAAAGCCAAGGTGGGGCGGGAACCCTCACGGGACCGGCGGCGTGATTATTCAGGGTACGCTTCTGACTTCCTGTTTGTGTGTGTGCAGCACCTGCGCCTCTCGCTGACCGAGTGGGGGCAGTGCAGGGTGCAGCACCTGCGCTTCCCCTCCGTCATGGAAATGCTCAGCCACTTCCGCCTCTTCCCCATCCCGCTCGAGTGCGGAGCCGCCGGCGCCGTCACGCTCTCCAGCTTCGTCGTGGCCGGCTCCAGCCCCCCGTCACAGGGTGAGGACCCCCTTCTTCTGCAAATATTAACCATTATGGGATGTTCATTTTCGGCAGCCTGTTATTACATACAGTGGTGCCTTGACTGACTCATTTAATCGTGATTTAGATTTTGGCTTCTCTAGATCATAAAAACATAATCGAAGAAAAACGATTAATGTGCTGGACGGCGTGGCTGGTGTATGAAAGTTCATGCGTTGTAAAAGCACCCTGAATGCACCAATACTCTAACAGAAAGCATGTGACCTATTTTAAGCATTAAGCTGTTTGGAGTTGGAGTTTACTGTAAATTAAACACGCAAAAAAATGAATTACACACATTTTATATTTTAATACAAGACAGTTTGTTTCAGAAACATCGCCATCTTAATGTAGCACTCAATGGAAAACCCTGTTGACCGGCCAGTAAAAATTAGCATTTGACATCATGAGAGGAATTTACCTTCAAATAACAAATAATCACACATAAATGCAGTAGTAACACATACAGACAGATAATATCACAATACTCAAGGGCATATATTCTTCCTAATCTGGGTAAAACAGGTTACATAGATAAAGTGCGTTGCTTTCTTCTTCTTCTCTTTTGATCTTAACATAAGTGCACCACATTGCCCCCAAGAGGACAAGGTGCACATAGGTTAGGTTTAAAACAGGGTTAAGGTTTCAAATGAGGGTTTTAAAACAGGGTTACGGTTTCAAAACATGAGTAGGGTTTGAAAGTAGGGTTTCAAAACAGGGTAAGGGAATCAAATTAGGGTTTCAAAACATGGGTAGGGATTCACAACATGGGTAGGGTTTCAAAACAGGGTTAGGGTTTCAAAGTAGGGTTTAAAACAGTGTTAGGGCTTTAAAGTAGGGTTTTAAAACAGATTTTCTGTTTCGAAATAGGGTTTCAAAACAGTGTTAGGGTTTCAAAACATGGGTTAGGATTTCAAAGTAGGCTTTCAAAACAGGGTTAGGGTTTCAAAGTAGGGTTTCAAAACAGGGTTAGTGTTTCAAATTACCGTTTCAAAACAGCATGAGGTTTTCAAAGTAGGGTTTCAAAATATGGGTTAGGGTTTCAAAGTAGGTTTTCAAAATAGGGTTAGGGTTTCAAAACATGGGTTAGGTTTTCAAATTGAGGTGTGACGTTTCAAAACATGGGTTAGGGTTTCAAATTAGGGTTTCAAAACAGCGTTAGGGTTTCAAATTGGGGTTTCAAAACAGCGTTAAGGTTTCAACGTAGGGTTCAAAACATGGGTTAGTGTTTCAAATTAGGGTTTCAAAACAGCGTTAGGGTTTCAAATTAGGGTTTCAAAAGAGTGTTAAGGTTTCAAAGTGGGGTTCAAAAAATGGGTTAGGGTTTCAAAACAGCATTAGGGTTTCAAATTAGGGTTTCAAAGCAGGGTTAGGGTTTCAAATTAGGGTTTCAAAACTGTTTGGGTTTCAAAGTAGGGTTTCAAAACAGGGTTAGGGTTTCAAATTAAGGTTTCAAAACGGGTTAGGGTTTCAAATTAGAGTTTCAAAACAGGTTTAGTGTGTCAAATTAGGGTTTCAAAACAACATTAAGGTTTCAAAGTGGGTTTCAAAACATGGGTTAGGGTTTGAAATTGGGGTTTCAAAAGAGAGTTAGGGTTTCAAAAGAGGGTTAGGGTTTGAAATTAGGGTTTCAAAAGAGAGTTAGGCTTTCAAAAGAGGATTAGGGTTTCAAAGTAGGATTTCAAAACAGGGTTAGGGTTTCAAATTGGGGTTTCAAAACAGGGTTAGTGTCTCAAAGTAGGGTTTCAAAACAGCGTTAGGGTTTCAAAGTAGGGTTTTAAAACAGGGTTATGGTTTCAAAGTAGTGTTTAAAAACAGGGTTAGGGTTTCAAAGGAGGCGGCAGTTGTGAGCCATGTGCACGCCGAGTCATCGTGTCACTAGGTTTGCTCTTTATTTGCATGAACCACATTCCCGAGCAATAATCTTCTGGAAATTATTTGGCGACATAATGGAATATAAAGAATCAGAATGATACACAGCTATAAACTCAAATGTCAGTAATTATTAGAATTTTTTACCGAGAAGTCTGGAAATTAGGGCCGAGAAAAGTATGGATGGAAGGTATTTTAGGTTCATCCTGAAATTTCCCCTGAAAACAAACTTTTTGTGAGAAGTGTTGATTCCATGTTGGCTCCATGTGGTTTTCCCTGTGCCAGGTCAGCTCTCTGGCGCCCTCTTGGTGCCGTTCTCGCTTCACCGCTGGAACTCTGAGCCCAGCTTGGCCCACTGCGGCATGTCTCGCGGTTGCAGCCAGCCGCCCTCCTCTTCCTCCTCGTCCTCCTCCACGTCGTCCTCCTGCGCCGCCGCGGGCGCTGCCGGCCCGCAGCCGCCCCAGCACGTCGCCCCGACCCCGTCGCCGTCGACCGGCGCCGCCGTCTCCGCTCCCCTGCGCCGCAGCGAGTCGGCGGGCCGGCGCCCGCTGCTCCGCCACGGCAACCCGCACCCGCCCGTCATCCCCCAGCGGGACTCGGACTACGAGCTGGAGCCCGAGCGCGGACGTAAGCGGGCCATCGACAACCAATACATGTTGCTCTGACCTCCCACCTGCTCTATGAGATGCACGCGTTTGATGCAGGGTGTGCGGAGCAGACTCGAGACCCCCACAGCCTCCACACAGGTGTCCACAGTGAATGTATTTTGTTGTTTGGGGTCGGGGGGAGCCGACAGGTTGTCTTCAAGCCAAGCGAGCAAAAACTATTTTTCTACATTTTCTAAAAGCAAACTTTTGAAGGTTGGCTTCTTCCAATGAAATGCTAGCTTAGCACGAGTCACGTGTGAATTGACCACTTTTTATTTATGTTGGCCGCCTCTCGCTGCCTCCTTTCGTAACTTTGCCGACGCTAGATCACTTTTTTACCCCCCGCACCCCCACAAAAAAAAAGCCATTTATTCTTGGCACAATGTTCCCCGGGTGGGGCCAACACTCACTTTCGTATATAAACACAAACAACGAAGCACTCTTCTTTCTCTTGTTCATCACTTTTGGGGACTTCTAATTCTTTGTCACAATATTTCTCATTTTTGTTCATTAATTTCCTATAAAAGTAGGACAATGCCCTAGTAGGTTAACACTCCTGCCTCACAGTGGAGAGGTTCTAGGTTCAAATAACGGCCTGTGTGGAGTTTGTGTTCTCCCCGGTTTCCTCCCACATTCCAGAAATATGCGGGTTCGGTTCACTGAAGACTCGAAATTGTCCATAGGTGCGAATGTGAGTGGGAATGGTTGTTTGTTTATATGTGCCCTGTGATTGGCTGGCGACCAGTCCTAGGTGTACCCCGCCTCTTGCCCAAAGTCAGCTGGGATAGGCTCCAGCGAGGACAAGCGCTAAAAAAGAATGGATGCCTTTTGCTCTCGAGGTTTAGAGACAATGTATATGTTTTATCTAAACACACATTCTTTTGTAGAGAATACAAAATAAAATATATAGAAAACATAAAAATATAAAATACAGAAAACAGTCAAGAAGCTCTGCCCTCTTTCACTTAGAGACCCTGCAAAATTGCCTCATCAATACCAGAGCCGCCATTTTTCAGCCTTTCACATCGCCTCTGTTGTGGCACTAGCCTCTTTCACAAAGAGATACTGCAAAATTGTCACATCAAAGTCGTAACGGAAGATCGGCCAGTCATCAGCTTTTTACACGAAACCCAGCTAAACCGGGATTGTGAAGACCCGCCATTTGTCAACTTTTTACACCTCTTCTGCTGTGGCTGTAGTCTCTTTTTATACAGAGACCTGGTGCATCAGTACTGTCAAAGAGCCACCATTTTACACGGAACCCAGCTTAGGCAGAATGTTTCTGCATCTGTGTGCTCTTTTACACAATTACACTTTTACGCAGGGATACGCAAAATTTCTGTGATAGAAGATCCAAAATGTATCAACCTTTGCCTTTTACACGAAACCCTGCATACCACCGCACCCTTAACCTTTCTTCCAGGCCTCATTCTGTCTGTTGTGGCATTAGCCTCTTTATAAAGCGATCCTGGAAAATTGTGAGAATTCAACATTTAGGAGCCTTTTACGCGGAACCCAGCTAATCTGGGATATTTTCAAATGCGTTTGATTTTTAACAGCAACACAGCATCTGCAATTAGATGATGCCTGGCGTGACGTAGGCAAAATTGTTGTCGGACGGCGACAATTACTCTCACCACAAAATAGCGGATTGCGAAAAAAAACCTTTCACACAGGTCTGTTACAGCTTGAGCCCCTTTAACCCAGCTATCCTGCAAAATTGGCACATCAGAAGCTCTGCCATTTGACACAAAACCCAGCTAAGATGATCTGTGTGAACTTCCATACGGTGAAACAGCACCAGCTAATTAGATTATGTCAACACTGGCGTCTGATGTGACATAAAATAGTTGTCAGACAGCCATAATTGGTTTCAACACATCCGTGTCCCGGTATAAATTTACAGTGGATAAAATAAAGTGTACACACCCCTGTAAAAATGAAAAAATAAGATGAATATAAACCATTTCAAAGCTTTTTCCATCATTAAAGTTACCTTCAACCTGTTTAACTCAGTTGAGAAAAAAGAAATCTGAGAATGGAAATAAATATAAACTGAGGTCATGTGTTTGCACACGTGTGCACACCCTCTTGGGGATAATTGGGGATGTGGCTGTGTTCAGAATCAACCACATTCAAACACGTGTGCACACACCTGCCACCATTTAGTGTGCCTCTGATTACCCCTCAGCTGTTCTCGTAGGGTTTTCCTGATATTGTTTGCTTTCGAGCAGAAGCCTGGTTTTGTGCTTTTGTGTGTGTGTGTGTGTGTGTGTTTTAAGTTTTTTTTTTCTCATTAATGTACACACAGCACCCCATATTGACAGAAAAAAAATGTATTTTTTGCTGATTTATTAAAAAAGAAAAACTGAAATAGACCCTTTGCTGTGACACTCATATATTTAACTTGGGTGCTGTCCATTTCTTCTGATCATCCTTAAGATGGTTCTACACCTTTATTGGAGTCCAGCTGTGTTCGATTATACTGATTGGACTTGTTTAGGAAAGCCACACCCCAGTCTATATAAGACCAGCTCACAGTGCATGTCAGAGCAAATGCGAATCATGAGGTTAAAGGAACTGCCTGAAGAGCTCAGAGACAGAATTGTGACAAGGCACAGATCTGGCCAAGGTTACAAAAAAATGTCTGCTGCACTTAAGGTTCCTAAGAGCACAGTGGCCTGCATAATCCTGAAATGGAAGACGTTTGGGACGATCAGAACCCTTCCTGGAGCTGGCCGTTCTAGAAAGTCAACCATCACTGCAGCCTTCCACCAGTCGGGGCTTTATGGCAGAGTGGCCCGACGGAAGCCTCTGCTCAGTACAAGACACATGAAAGCCCACATGGAGTTTGGTAAAAAAACTGAAGGACTCCAAGATGGTGAGAAATAAGATTCTCTGGTCTGATGAGACCAAGATAGAAATTGTTTACCTTAATTCTAAGTGGCATGTGTGGAGAAAACCAGGCACTGCTCATCACCTGTCCAATACAGTCCCAACAGTGAAGCATGGTGGTGGCAGCATCATGCTGTGGGGGTGTTTTTCAGCTGCAGGGACAGGGAGACTTGTTGCAATCGAAGAAAAGATGAATGCGGCTAAGTACAGGGATATCCTGGATGAAAACCTTCTCCATAGTGCTCAGAACCTCAGACTGGGCCGAAGGTTCACCTTCAAAAAAGACAATGACCCTAAGCACACAGCTAAAATACCGAAGGAGTGGCTTCAGAACAACTCCGTGACTGTTTCTCAATGGCCCAGCCAGAGCTCTGACTTAAACCCAATTGAGCATCTATGGAAAGACCTGAAAATGGCTGCCCACCAACGTTCAACATCCAACCAGACAGAACTGGAGAGGATCTGCAAGGAGGAATGGCAGAGGATCCCCAAATCCAGGTGGGAAAAACTTATTGCATCATTCCCAAAAAGACTCATGGCTGTATTAGCTCAAAAGGGTGCTTCTAATAAATACTGAGCAAAGGGTATGAATACTTAACGCTGTGTGATATTTCAGTTTTTCTTTTTTAATAAATCTGCAAAAATGTTAACAATTATGTTTTTTTCTGTCAATATGGGGTGCTGTGTGTACATTAATGTAGAAAAAAATATGAACTTAAATTATTTTAGCAAATGGCTGCAATATAAAAAAGAGTGAAAAATTTAAGGGGCTCTGAATACTTTTCGTACCCACTGTGTATAAATATATATATATATTCATTCATTCATTCATTCATTCATTCATCTTCCGTTCCGCTTATCCTCACAAGGGCGTGCTGGAGCCTATCCCACTATCTTCAGGGCGAAAGGCGGGGTACACCCTGAACTGGTCACCAGCCAATCGCAATCCCCTCCAAAAGTATTGGAACGGCAAGGTCAATTCCTTTGTTTTTGTTGTGGCATTTGGGTTTCAGAGGAAAAGATGAATATGAGACAAAAGTTAAGAATTCCAGCTTTCATTTCATGGTATTTACATCTAGATGTGTTAAACAACTCAGGACAGAGCACCTTTTGTTTGAAGCCATCCACTTTTCAAGTGAGCAAAAGTATTGGAACATCCATCCATCCATCCATTTTCTTTATCGCTTATCCTCACTAGGGTCGCACGCTTTTGGAGCCTATCCCAGCTATCTTCGGGCGGGGGGCGGGGTACACCCTGAACCGGTCGCCAGCCAAACAACCATTCACACTCACATTCACACCTACGGGGAATTTAAAGTCTTCAATCAAACTTTTTTGGGCATGTAGGAGGAACCGGAGTGCCCGGAGAAACATGCAAACTCCACACAGGCGGGGCCGGGATTTGAACCCCGGTCACCCAGAACTGTGAGGCAGTCGGCCATTGTGCCAGGAACAGACATTATTAAATTAAAGTGAATAACATTTCATATTTGGTGGCATAACCCTCACTTGCAATAACTGCATCAAGCCCATTGACTGTTGCATCAGCCTCTTTCAGTTCTTGTTTGTTTCTGGGGGTTTCTCTCTTCAGTCTCCTCTTCAGGAGTTAAATTGCATGCTGTATTGGGTTAAGGTCTGGTGAGTGACTTGGCCAGTCAAAGACCTTCTTCCACTATTTCCCCCTGATGAAGTCCTTTGTTGTGTTGGCAGTGTGTTTTGGGTCATTGTCTTGTTGCACGATGAAGCGTCTCCCTATTAGTTTGGATGCATTGTTCTGTAAATTGCCAGACAAAATGGTTTTCTAGACTTCAGAATTCATTCTGCTGCTACCATCCAGGTGGAGATGGGTCTGGCTCAAGTTGGAGGCCAAAACAAAAAAGCAAAGAAACGAGGCAAATTCAATATTAATCTTAAATTTGTACATCAACATGTACTTGAGTGGTGTAAATGCATGTGTTTCTGCATGAAGAAAATTCATTTTGCCTCATTGTACTATTCAGTCTTCCAGATTGCTTAATTTATGTTAAAATAAAAACTAAATCTCTGCGGGGGCCCAAGCCCCCCCCCAATACAATGTTGTTGTTGTTTTTGTTAATTTTTTTGGTCACCTTTTTCATGCCTTTGGTGTTTGCATGTCTGTTTACTGCAGCCTCTTTCAGTTCTTGTTTGTTTCTGGGGGTTTCTCCCTTCAGTCTCCTCTTGAGGAGGTAAATTGCATTCTCTATTGTGTTAAGGTCCAGTGATTGACTTGGCCATTCGAAGACCTTCCACTTTTTCCCCCTGATGAAGTCCTTTGTTGTGTTGGCAGTGTGTTTTGGGTCATTGTCTTGTTGCATGATGAAGCTTCTCCCGATTATTTTGGATGCATTTTTCTGTAAATTGCCAGGCAAAATGGTTTTGTAGACTTCACAATTTATTCTGCTGCTACCATCATGAGTTACAACATCAATAATGACTAGTGAGCCCGTTCCAGAAGCAGGCATGCAAGGCCAAGCCATGACATTACCTCCACCATGCTTCACAGATGAGCTTGTCTGTTTTGGATCATAAGCTGTTGTATTGACTATGGTCAAAGTTTGTGCAATAGCACTGATCGATTTTCCCTCTTCTCTCAGCTTCAAAATGGTTTGCTTTTCTCCCATACACAGCTCTCTGGTCCACATGTTTGCTGAATAGCAAATGGAGTTTTCACAGGTGAAATCCAAAGCCAAAAACAAGCACTATCTAACGTTTAAGCAATCGATCGAAAAGGCAACACCTGAGCAACTCCAGACACCCATCGGTCACATGTTCCAATACTTTTGCTCACTTGAGAAGTGGGTGGCTTCAAACAAAAGGTGCTCTGTCCTGAGTTGCTTAACACATCTAGATGTAAATACCATGAAATAAAAGGTGTAACTCTGAACTTTTGTCTCACATTCATATTTTATTTTGATCTGAAACCCAAATGTCTTCAGTAAACAACAAAAACAAGGGAATTGACCTTGCTGTTTCGATACTTTTGGAGGGGACTGGATACATCATAAAAACCTGCCATTTGAACAGGGGTGTGGAGACTTTTTTAATCCGCTGTATGTTGTTCCGGCTCTAATACTACCTCGCCCGGTCGACTTGTTCACCCCCATTCTGTGTCCTCTTGATATAAAACAGTGACTCTGGGGAAAAAAGGTGGAAAAATGCCAGTTTTTCCAGGCAGTGTGACAGGCTAATATGCTAAACGTCTTCACTTTGGACACGTGAAACTGGTCCAAAATCAACAAAGATGTAATCGGGAGGGACCGACACAATCATCATCAATACATTAAGGGGTTTTGTCCATTATTGTGGAATATTTCACATTTATTGAACCAAGGCACATATTTAAGTGTATGTTTAAATTATCACGGCATACCACCAAGCAAAAATGGATGCACAGGTTAATTATGTATTTTGTGCCGTGGAAGAGCATTGTATTGTTCTACCTGTCACTATACGTGGCTTGCATAGAGAGATGAACAAATATACATCAATGAATGAAAGCCCTCGTACTCAGTAAGGTTGCTATTATGAAATATTTTCTATTTTTGTGAGCCAATGTGCCTCGTGGCGCGTTCAAGTACCGTAAGAATTTTGAGCACCGCCTTTAACTCGATGACACACTTTTCTTTTTTGTTTTACACATTTCCTTTGGACGAAATGTTTTTTTTTTTTTTTTTTTAAATACATATATGTCCAACTCTACTTTTTAAATATATTTTTTAAACACACACACAGGTAGCATTAACTGTTTGTTGTGCGACGTTGTCACAACAACAAATA
Source organism: Phycodurus eques (assembly GCF_024500275.1). Lineage (NCBI taxonomy): Eukaryota > Metazoa > Chordata > Actinopteri > Syngnathiformes > Syngnathidae > Phycodurus > Phycodurus eques. The sequence continues at coordinate 10,156,553 of NC_084527.1, read as the reverse complement.
TTCATCTGCCACGCTTTATTTTGGTAACAATGGGATGTCTTAACACTAACACACGTCCGATTGTTTTTTGTTTGTTTTCTTTTTTTTTTTGTTTTTTTATTTTGGGCACTTCAACAAAATGGACACGTGTGATGTTCTTGCAACTGTAACATGTTGACCCATCACAAGTCCTCTCTTTGCTTCAAAAACAAAAGAAGCAAGTGTGCCGTGCAATATCATTGTAGTGCTTCCCATAGCTGGAATTTGATTCCACATAGCCGCAATGTTCTCATGTTTTTAAATCAGTGTTGGGGAACCTTTAGTTTTTCTATTTTGTAGTCCTCTGAGGGCCATACTGAATTAACAAACAAACATGATGCAACAAATGTGTATTGTTCAGTATGATGAGTGTTTGTTGGTTGTGTATTTTAGTTCCTCTGAGGTTTTATGTTTTAGAACTGCTCCATGTTGGGTCCCCCATCCCTGCTTCAATGCTTCTCATCAGTTGCTTTAGCCACTCATTCTTTTTTTAAATTATGACCATGATGATGATTTGATGTCATTGTGCCATTTGAGTTGATTGGAAAATGTCCCGTTAATGAACGTGTTCTCAATACTGTTTGTGTTTACCTCAGCACTGTAAAGCTCCCCTTGCCCTCCCCCTCCCATTCCAGACCACCACAGAGCTTTTGAATGAAGATGTTGTCTTTGTGTTCACAATCCCTTTTCATTCAGTTGTAAGCCTTCTAAATTATATATCAACTGTACATTGGACTCATTGTTTTGTTTTTGTTTTTTTCTTTTGTAAAATAAACCTAACCAGATTAAAGCCTCTTTCCAGGGTAACTGCAGCCTAAAGTCCTTAACATATTTGATGTACTTGAACAAAACAACAATGGCTAGCCATATATATATATATATATATACACACACACGTGTGTAGACATATGTATACGTTTTTTTAAAAATAATTTCTACAAATCTTTAATAGGTTTTTTACATTTGCCTAAGTAATTTTTCCTCGTAAGATTCTCCAAAAAGTCATCAGTTATATTTGAGAAATTTTGAGAAAAATTTATTTTACCCCAAAAAATAATTTCAATGAGGGGAAAAACTCATTACAAGAATAAAGCGACAATTTGGAAAAGTGGTAATGAGTTTAGTCGTAAGTTTACAAGACAAACAGTAAACAAGTCATTTTACGTGGGGGGGGTCCTGATATTTATCATTTTGTGAGTTTATTTTACACCAATGTAGAATAATGTGAAGAAAAAAACGCAATTTCTTTGCAACATTCATTTCCAAAGAAACACACAGCAGTCAGTTCAGTTTTTAAAACTTTTTTTTATTTTTAAATTTTTTTTTGGCTCATTTTTTTAAATTATTTATATTATCTACAAAGTAAAAGTTTTAACTTAAAAGTTACATTGGGCTTGGGTGAGAGGTGGGTTGTGATCACTGTCATTTCTTCAGGGTTTTTCTTTTTTTTTTTTTCATAAATAAACGCTCATGTTTGTTGTATTTTCCCTGTCGATGGCCATTTTTTAGTTTGGTTAGACATTTGTAGTCTTGTAGCAGCAGCATCAGCAATACAACAGTAACATTAATACTGTTCAAAATGGGTTGCTTTTTTCCCCACCCCCAACACAAGGTGCAGACAAAGTTCCAGTTTAATTCTTCGTTCGTAGATTAGTTTTCTCTTAAAACACATCACTGCATCATCAACCTGTTAACATTCTCTTATTGCCTTGTGTGCGGAAGGAGGGAGGTAAGTGGATGGGAATGGTCAGCTGGAGGACGATGAAATAAGAGAGGAGGAGGAGGAAAGCGATGAAGGACAAAGGAGAACTCCGTTCCTTCGTGAATGATAGTTCCGCTCGCTGGCGCCCTCTTTCTGCCATCTACAGCTGCTGCTGGTGATGAGTCTGCACTGCAAAAGTCACACAAAATCCAAAAGTGAACAAGGCTCAAGATCCAAACAGAGTTGTTTGTTTACCTTGTGGATGCGCCAGGTAGGAGAAGTGTGTGGTGGAAGAGACAGGGATGTGGTTGAGGGCCGTCTGGGCCATGGGGGGCTGCGGGCCGCCCGGCGGGCCCTGGGTGGCCATCAGCATCATCGGGGCGTGGGCGGGCGCCGCGTGGTGTGACGGCACCATGCCTGACTGCATGTGAGCCTGAGACAAACACGCAAACAAAGAGAGTTCACTCCATTTTGTGCCAAGCGTTGCCAGCAAAAATTTGACTAAAAATTCCGCTTCAGACTAGATGACAGCAGTGAACTTGACTACATCCGGCCACCGTCAGTTTATGTGGTGACCTCGCAGTCAAAGTATCTGTTGTGTTTGGCGCTCGCATTTTCCATTTTACGTGCAGGAATTTTGCCTAAGGTCTTTTTTTCTAACCATGGGTCCTACGGCGTGTGTGTAGTCGACTTGGTGAAGCAGCACAATATGTACTATACTGAAGCAGAAGGCGTCGATAACATTGTTTTATAATTACGGTTTGTTTCTATACAGTACAATATTGGATCATCATTTGCGTTCCTTTCAGAGGGGATCAATGATTTGAGATACGAGCGTGGTCATGTGGTTACACTCATGAGGCAAATACCACTATTACAAGGGGGGGAACATTTTTCAAAGATTACAGTTAGATGTGGAAAAGTTGTGTTACGAGCAATAAGTCATTTCGTGAGAAAAATATATTTTAAAATTTATGAAAAATATATCCAAAATTATACGAGGAAAAAACTGAATACAATCACAATTAGCCACATTCAAAAGAAAGAAAAACAGTCAAAAATATGACGAAATAAACGTGATATCACAAGAATATCATCATTTTACAAGAACATTTTTTTTTTAATAATGAGAATAAAGTCAATTTGACTAGAGCAGTCATAATATTACAAGTAAAAAAAAAAAACTCGAGAAGGCAGATAAAAAAAAATAATTTTTTTTTTAATAAATATAAGAAAACGAGTAATTAAAATAAAAATATTACAAAGGACAAGGTGTAAATATCACAAGGATAACATTATATAAGAAAAAAATTGGGATTATTTAATATGAGAATAAAGTCAATATGAGAAAAAGAATTGGACAAGAACAAGCCGGGACAATGGAAGGCAGCGGGCCAGCCAATCTGCACTTGAAGTGCGTCTTTTCCTCTTTCCTTCCTTTCTCTTCAAAACATCCCTCGTGAGCGCTCTTGCCAACCCGCGGAAGGTCGACCCGTCTGCCTTGTTTTTTTTCCTCTCTTTTTTTTTTTCCCTATGTTGTTTCCCTGTAGATTCCACCTGTTAGATGTAATTACATTTTTCATAAAATTCACTACGTGCATTGTTGTGGGTGTTTGGGTTCAAGGAACGAAACCTCTGGCCGTCTAGAACTCTTATCAAAACTTTAGAAAGTGTAGCAACCTTCAGATTACGAGACTGATAAAAAGCTTTCTCGTCACTTTCCCTAAATTTTACCCACATAAAAAGTGATGTGGTGCCCCCTTTTACTAGATAAAATAGTTTGATTTATAACGCTGTAATTTAAAATTACGCTAAACCGGAAGTAACGCAGGTGTCGCTTCCAGCTCATTCTTTTCTCCTAAATTAATTACATTTTCATTTAACCCGTATACGCTACAAGGTCATAAAGGAAAAAAAATACTGCAATGCATTTTATACGTGCTCTATCATGTGACTACAAAAATGTCAAGGAAAAGCGCACAAGAACAACTGAAATTTATTTAGGGTTAGTCAGTGGCACTTGGAATGGCAGTTTGAATGTGGTTGGTTAATTTTGAACACAGCCACATCCCAGATATAAGAGGGTGTGCGCACTTAATTAACATTAACTCAGTTTTACATCCCCTTTGGAGAATCATTTTTTCAGGTCGTTCAGGTTATAGTTCACAATGGTGGAAAAGGTTTTTGAAATGATTTATCTTGGTGTTTTTTTTTTTGTAAAATCACAAAAACCTGGCATATGAACAGGTGTGTAGGACTTTTGATATCCACTGTATAATTCCCTCAGGATTCTTCTTTTGACTACTGTTTGTCTTGTGTGCTTGCTGGTTACCTGCTGCACGTGGGCCATGTGGTTGGGGTTGTATCCATGCTGCACCTGCTGCGGGTGGATGTAGACTGTCTGCTGTGCCGACGGGAAGGACGCCTGTGGAGACTGCGGGTTGGGGCCCGGCGTCATGGAAGGCGGCGTGGGGGCCAAAGCGGAGTACATGGGCTGCTGGGATTGGTTGGCCAAGTGGATAGCTTGGGCGGCGGCCGCGGCAGCTGACGAGAAAGACAAAAGCGGCGTTAATGAACAACGCAAAAGTTAAGGAGCTCTCGGAATGTGCCGGTGTGGTCACCCGCTGCCGCCTGAGGGTGCTGCGGGTGCTGCACAGGGCTGGCGGCCGGGTGGTTGGGTGGGCCTCCGTGCTGGGGCGGGCCCCCCTGCTGCGCTTGGCCTGTGGGCGTGGCGGAGGGCTGAGGGTGCTGCTGGTGGGGATGCAAGGTGGCGCTCGGGTGTGGGTACTGCTGGGGCATGGGGCCAGGAGACACTAAGCAACAGGGGCAGCAAAACAAACAACAACAACAAAAAAAGAGGGCGGCATGAGACAACGCAGTCAAGATGCATTGTGGCACGTGGGGAGGGGGCGGGACATACCATACATGGTGTGCGTCTGCTCTGGGTACTGATTGGTGGAGGACGACACCAGGCTGGGCTGGCCGTGGGGCGCCATCATGCGGGCGCTGCCCTGCATCACAGGACTGAACACGTGCTGTGCCTGCAACACACAAAATGCTTACTGGGATGGAAATCAGATGCAACAGAAGGGCTGCAATTAACAATTATTCTAACAATCAATTAAAAGTCTATTTTTGCTATTAATTGATGAATCTGAATAGAAAAACACATTTCCATACCTTTATTCAAAAGTAGGACTATTCAAATAGACAGTGCAGAAAATGCCCAAACCAACTGCTTTTGAATTGGTCACTGGTTTGGTCAGAAACGTCAGAAAATAGGCAAAGATGTTGATCATTGCTTTACAAAGTGAAAGATGTTTGAAAATGTCGTAATCTGATGCAACACAAAGATAGTTAGCCTGGTTTATTATTATAATAAATATAATTATACACTGTATGGATAGTAGCTCTTAGAGTGTATTATAAAAAGGTAGAAGGGTCTTCCTGATTTTTGGGGCTGATTTTGGGTGTGCGTATTATATTCAAGAGCATATTTGAGAAATTACGGTGTTTTTCTGAGAATAATTTATTGAGGTAAATAAGGGAAATTCTACAAGAAATCTAAAATTTTAGAGAGAGACAGAGAGAGAGAGAGAGAGCGCGAGAGATCCAGAAAGAGAAAAGGTTTCCTAGTTTGGTGGCACAAACATTACCTGGCTGTCCCAGACGCAAGCATTCCCTCCTCCTGTGATTTTTGTTTTTAATTTTAGGAATACAGTAATCCCTCGCTTATCACGAGTGTTATCTTCCGGACCAGCTCCACAATAGGTGAAATCCGCGAAGAAGCAACTACATTTCTTTGATCGTTTATCCATATTTTAAAGGTGTATGAACTTCCCCAGACTCTTATTAATCTTCTCCACACCCCGAGTAACCTCTACCATACTCTTAAAAACACTTGAAAGGTTAACCGTGATATAGCCAGGGAACACTGTATTATGAAAAAATATCAGTGACGTCAGCAGCAACTAGCTGACATTTAGTCGACAAAAATCTGGTGCAACCATTATGGTCTGTGTATAAATGCTTCATATAAACCGACCTGAGACTGGTAATGTGGCATCTGCTGAACCAGCTGCTGACTGGGGAACTGCTGCGGGCTGCACGTGAAGTACTGGGCGGAGTAGGCCGGGCTCTGCGTGATGATCGGCGGCCCCGCTGCTGTGGCCGGGTGCATGAGGGTGGGCGTGCCCGGCGGGTGGTGTTGGTCCGACCTGCCCTGCGTCATGTTGGGCACTGGCCGAGTAAAAGAAGAAGATGGAGCCGCTCGGCATTGGAATATCACACGAGATTTATTTTCTGGTTATGAGCCATGAGGAGGGAAAGCAGGCTGTTCTCACCTTTACCTGGTCTGTACGGTTTAGACTGGTTGACAGTCATATGCGGCATCTGGACCTGGTACATCGCTGGAGACTGCACGGGAAGGACAAACGAGATGGAGGGAATTCTTCATGTGTTTATTTTATAGTAAATCAGTTAACATCACATTTTAGTAAGTCTTACAAAAAAAAAAAAAAAAAAAAAAAAAAAAAAAAAAAAACATTTTACTTTTTTCTTAACACTACATAAAAGACAAGCATGTCAGACTGTAGGCTTCATCTTACCTGGACTTGCATGCATTTTCTACTTTTTGTGTGCGTGTTTTTAAACCCTTCCCTGTCACTAAACCCCATGCACTTCTATTACTGCAGCAGAAATAAACCCCTAGCGGCTTGAAAATTATAGCTGTAAGAGATGAATTGCAATAAGAAGTTGGCAAACCAACATCTGAATGCGTTAAAACTGACAAGCAAGCAAAACATCCCAAAGCTAATTTGGCCTAGACAAAAAAATAATAATAAAAGGATAAAGAAATGGAAATTTAAGGAAAAATTCACAAACCTTCCATATTATGCTTTTCTAATGGAGAGAGAGAGAGGGGGGGAGAGAGAGAGAGAGAGCGAGAGAGAGGATGAGGAGCAGGGGGAAGAAAAGGAAAAATGCATGTCTTTACATGTGTCTGATGTTGGATCACCAAGTTGTTCTTAAAGCAACATGATACATCACATAATTTACACTAAGCGGGACATTCATGTCAAAGGCGTCGCACGCGTGTCGGCTACAAAGAGGTGAGCATCGCACCTGTACGCCGGGACTAACTGGTGTGAGGGGATACATCTGGGGGAAGCACACCGGCTGGCCGTAGACGGTGGGGGGCTGCTGGACCACAATGGAGGGGCTGGGCTGGCCCTGAGGTCGCGGGGGTGTCGGGGTGTTGGGTGGTTTGGGCTGCTGGGAGAGAGATGGCAAGAGACCAGACAACGTTCCATTACAAATTTCCACCCATTTCCTCAAATAATGGCCTCTGCGCCAATAGATGACAAGCCACAATTCTTCACTGGGTTTGTGGTTCACTTGAATAAAGTAATTGACATACCTCAATAGTGTTTTTAATAAGACAAACAGCACACCATTGTATTACGCTTTAACAACCATACAGTAACACCATAATAAAATAGAATGCAAATAAACAGCAACATCGATGCAATTTGTTAGGCAGTCTATGGCAATTTGCATTGTGAGTTAGCATTACGCTAGCAGGGCCCGTCTTTAGACAGGTGCTTGGCTATTTTAAATACACGAAGTATAGTTTGACAGTCAAATTCAAGCAGGCGTGCCAATAAACAGCTTTTAGCCTCACTGTGGAAGAATTGCTCACTAGCTGCCCAACTTCTGCTTATTGCGAAGTGAGCTGAGTTTAACTCGCTGCTACCAGCTAGCGTTTGTATCGAAAATGTTTTGCATGTAAGTCAAAGCAAAGCAAAGCCGAGCAGCCGGAGAAACTTTTGTTTGTTTTCATTTCAGTTTTTTAGTATTAAGTAGTATTATAAGTATTTCAATGCGTTCCTGTTGGATGTATTTTGTGTAGGCGCACACTACATCTCCACATTTGACAGGAGGATTTCGTTTTGTGCCGACTTCATCAGGTGCTGTAGCACAAATAAAACAACCCCAATGCAATCCTGGTGTGCGCCGTCTTACTTGAAAAAGGTACCGGTACAAAATAAAAAAAAAATTATATTTCATATTCACTTCATTGAAATATCAGTTGTGAAAATGTATTAATCATTATTTAATAGTATCTTTAACACATATTACATTATTATAATCATATATTTATATACTGATATAGAAATAAATGTGGCAAGGTCACAATATGAAGAAATAAAGTTTTTGTGTTGTTGGTGTCTATTCTAGAGGTGGGCTGCTCTCACCTGCGTGTTGAACCTCGGCTTGAACTCGTTGGCGTTGGGGTTTAAGGTGGACTTTCTCACTTGACTGCGAGAAGAAAACCACATTAAGTTCATCATTGGCATTATTTAACTGTTCCGAAAGCCACCTCCATACGACCTCACTCACTCTTGTACCGCCTCCTTCTTGTCCTCCTTCTCTTCATGCTTGGGTCCTCCAAAAGTAGACATGGCTGTCGTCTGAACACCTTGCGAGGTCACATCCAGCCCCACCCTCTTCTGCTCTGGGCCCGAAGGAGACGGGGACAGCGCGGCGGGGCTGCCGGGCTTACTCGTGTTGATGGCGCCCGTGGACGGGGTGCCACCGCCGTGCTCTTCAGGGCCTGTTGCGGCTTTGTCCAAGGAGGCAAGGTCGGTAGGCTTGTCCGCAGAGTCTCTTGGAGGCTTGGTGATCATGTGGTCGAAGGCAGGGTCAGAGTTAGAACTAGACTGCAGCTGAAGAATGAAGGACCAACCAAGAGTTAAAGGTGGCATGGAAAATGGACAGTGATTCAGAATTGCGCTAAAAGACACTCACCCTAAAATCTTCACTAAATTTCTTTAAATTGTCAAGTTGTTTCCTGTGGTCAGGTGCCAAGGAGGGGGGACCTGTGAAGGGAGGAAAGATAATTTAGGGCAGTGTTTCCCAACCGGTCACAAGAAGTAACGTAATTTCACGTGTATATTGCACACACATGTATAATACGCACCCCCAAAGTTGACCTCAAAATTCTGGAAACCCCTTCTATCCGTGTATAATGCATTTTTACAATGCACGATTTTGCTTCTACCCATATGATCAAAACGAAGTGTTATGTATTTTGTTCATTTTTTCAAATAATTATTCTGAAGCACTTTATTTGAACACGTAATACTTTTTATTTACTTCCTCTTATTTTGAAATTCACAGCTCCACTTTTATTTAGTGAATGAGAAAACACAGTTGTGCTCATATGTTTGATTACCCAGGCAGAATTTGTAAGCTGGGTACAATTCTTTAAAGAAAACATGAAGGGCCAGGCGAAACACATTTTGTTTTATTTTAATGGGATTCAAACTAAACTGTCAAGCATTTCAGAAAAGCATTATCATCAAACAAAACATAACGATAAAGAAATTAATGATGGTTGTTGTTCAGTCAGTTGTATTTAAAAAAAACAATATTTCACAAATTCTGCCAGGGTATGTAAACTTATGAGCACAACTGTACATATTATGCAGTCATAAGTAGCCCTGTCATATTGGAATGAAAGTGAAGGCTACACCTTTTTCATAGCCTCTAGGTGGCGCTGGCATATTAGAATGAAAGTGTACACCTCTCTTATAACCTCTAGGTGGTGGTGGCATATTGGAATGACTGTGTACTGCTTTTTCATAAACTCTGGCTATATAAATGTATACTCTGGTGGCATACATTTATAAAATGGGAAAGTCTTTTTCATTTTCCCCTATAACCATGTATAATGCACACCATTGATTTTTGATACGTTATTTTGGGGAAATGTGCATTATATGAGAAATTACAGTATATAGACTGAAATAATCATCTCAGTTTACTCACAAATTTAGTCTGGGACTATTTAGCTAAATACAAAGCTATTAATTATGTTGTATGAATGGCAACAGGTTGATTGCACCTTCTTTCATCTAACGGAGGATCATTTAATTGTGCTGCCTTACACTAGACGTTGCAGGCATAGATACAGTCCCCTCCAAAAGTATTGGAACAGCAAGGTCAATTCCTTTGTTTTTGTTGTATACTGAAGACATTTGGGTTTCAGATAAAAAGATGAATATGAAACAAAAGTTCAGAATCCCAGCTTTTATTTGATGGTATTTAAAGCTAGATGTATTAAACAACTCAGGACAGAGCACATTTTGTTTGAACCCACCCATTTTTCAAGTGAGCAAAGGTATTGGAACATGTGACTGTTTCTAGTTGCTCAGGTGTTGCCTTTTAGATTGATTGCTTAAACATTAGATAGTGCTTGTTTTTGACTGAGTTGCACCTGTGAAAACTGCATTTGCTATTAAACATGAAGACCAGAGAGCTGACTATGGGAGAAAAGCAAACAATTTTGAAGGTGAGAGAATAGGGGAAATCGATCAGAGCTATTGCACAAACATTGGTCATAGACAATACAACAATTTGAAATGTCCTGAAAAAGAAAGAAACTACTGGTGTATTGAGCAACAGACATCGAACAGGTCGGCCAAGGCTATCAACAGCAGCTGATGACAGAAACGTGAGAGCTGTGAAGAAACACCCAAAGACAACAATCAGTGATATCACTGCCAACCTCCACAGGGCAGGGGTGAATGTATCACAATCCACTGTTCGAAGAAGACTTCGAGAGAATAAATATAGAGGCCATACCACAAGAAGCAAACCACTCATCAGCAAAGAGAATCTGAAGGCCAGAGTGGATTTTGCAAAGAAGTACAGAGATGAGCCACAAAGGTTTTAGAACAAAGTTTTATGGCCTGATGAGACCAAGATTAACCGCTACCAAAGTGGCGGAAAGGCCAACGTATGGAGAAAGAAAGGATCTGCTTATGATCCAAAACACACAAGCTCATCTGGTGAAGCATGGTGGAGGTAATGTCATGACTTGGGCTTGCATGGCTGAATTTGAAGTTAGTTCATTCTGTGTTGTGTAATAATCCCTGACATTGCTCCGTTTAAAATGTTGCTTAAACGTAAGAGTAGTAATTGTGGATCTCCGCTCTAGAGGTGGGTAGAGAAGCCAAATATTGTACTCAAATAAGAGTACTGTTACCTGACAATAATGTGACACAAGTAAAAAGTAGGCCTCCAAAAAAAATAAGTGTAAAAAGTATACAGTGAAATAATTACTCAAAAACTGAGTAACTTCTGATGTTTTTAACCACAGAATGAACATCAATTTAAAAACATTACAAAATAAAATGTGAATGTGCAAATTGTGATGTTGCTATATTGGTGTATGCAATTTACTGCAGTGTTTTCTCAAGTTATAAGTGAGCTGAAATATCTACGTTTGGGCAGACAGTGCCACTAAAATACTACAATACATGAAAGCTGTTATTTATCTTCATCGAAATGTAAACGAGTTGCCTTCATAGTGACGACGACCTCCGCAACATGGCCGCCACGAAGACACAACGATCACCGGGTCTGGCTTATCTAGTGTTAATACCTATGCCCGGGAAGCCCAATAGAAGACGTTGTTTGAGGTCATGTGGCTTTGTCGTTCGATTGGTGATCTAGACTTAAACGTCACTAGCGCTTAAATGGGATTAGCGCAAACAGCGCTCAATGCGAAAGTAGAAATCTCATGCACGAAGTAGTTGATAAATAAGCAATAATTGATAACAGTATCGAGCGACATTTAGATCTTTGTAACGGAGTAAAAGTATTGCTACTTCTTAACAGCAGAAGAGGCGGAAGTTTTTTTTCCTGGTCTCGTCAACTCCTGTGACTTAAACAAAGCGGAGGTCACGCGCGCTCAGGTGGAAACTCACCAATGCGCTCCCATATTAGTCCGCCGCGGAGGAATATTCACAATTACATCTGTGTGTGGATGTGTAGAATGGATCTAGCTGCCAGCGTTCAAGGTGTACTAAACAGCCTATGATGATGATGACAGCGACGGCAACCACCCCCCCCCCCCCCCCCCCCCCCACGAAAACTCATCGGCTCTATACGATTCACGTAAATGGCCTATTTTGAGTTCGGAACGGGTTAATTTCATCGAAAGGCGACTGATTTGCATGTATGAGTAAAGGCCTGGAAAAGCATTTCAAATGAAGAATGCAACAGTCTGGTGAAGCCAATGGGTCGCAGGCTTGATGCAGTTATTGCATGCAAGTGTCACCAAATATTAAATGCAATCTCAGGTCTGAATGACTACAGGCATGTCGCCCTGACATCTGTGGTCATGAAGTCCTTTGAACGCCTCGTGCTAGACCACCTCAAGAGCGTCACAGGTCCCCTGCTGGACCCCCTGCAGTTTGCCTACCGAGCAAACAGGTCTGTGGATGACACTGTAAACATGGGACTGCACTTCAATCTAGAACACCTCGAAGGCGCGGTTGATCTATGCAAGGATCCTGTTCATGGACTTCAACTCTGCGTTCAACACCACCATCCCCATCTGTAGTGGATTTACAGCTTCCTGGAGACACAGCATGTGAGGCTGGGGGACACCACCTCATCTACACGCACCAGGGTGCCCCAGGGATTTTTCCTCTCTCCGCTGCTCTTCTAGCTCTACACGAATGACTGCACCTTAACGGACCTGGCTGTCAAATTCCTGAAGTTTGCAGACGAAACCAGTCATCGGCCTCATCAAAGCCGGTGATGAGTCTGCATATCGACAGGAAGTGGAGTGGCTGGAGCTGTGGTGTAGCCGACACAACCTGGAGCTGAACACGCTCAAGACTGTAGAGATGATCGTGAACTTCAGGAGGCATCCTTCATCTCACGCTGTCAAACTGCCCTGTGTCAACTGTCGAACCTTCAAGTTCCTGGGAATTATAGTCTCTCAGGACCTGAAGTGGTAGACCAACATCAACTCCATCCTCAAAAAGGCCCAGCAGAGGATGTACTTCCTGTCACAGGAGCTGTTGAGGCAGTTCCACACAGCAGTCATCAAATGAGTCCCGTGTTCATCCATCACATTCAGTTTGGTGCTGCCACAAAAAAGGACAAACTCCGACTGCAACGGACAATCAAAACTGCTGAAAAAATTGTCAGTACCCCCCTACCCACTCTTGAGGACTTGCATGCTGCCAGAACTAAGACAAGAGCATGCAAAATCACCACCTCTTCCAGATCCTTCCCTCAGGTAAGCGCTATTGGGCAACCGTGGCCCAATGGTGGGCCACCGTGGCCCACCATGTGGCCCAATGGTGGGCAACCGTGGCCCACCATGTGGCCCAATGGTGGGCAACCGTGGCCCACCATGTGGCCCAATGGTGGGCAACCGTGGCCCACCATGTGGCCCAATGGTGGGCAACCGTGGCCCACCATGTGGCCCAATGGTGGGCAACCGTGGCCCACCATGTGGCCCAATAGTGGGCAACCGTGGCCCACCATGTGGCCCAATGGTGGGCAACCGTGGCCCACCATGTGGCCCAATGGTGGGCAACCGTGGCCCACCATCTGGCCCAATGGTGGGCAACCGTGGCCCAATGGTTAAGATTATCTATCGCCAGCCACCGTGGGGGACCTAGGTTCAAAACCCCGACTGGACCATCCGCCAACATCCCCCGGAGTCACGGCTGTGGTGTCCTTGAGCAAGACACTGATACCACAAAATGCTCCCCGGGCGCTTCAGCTGCCACCTGCTCCAGTGTGTTCCACTAACATGTGTATGTGTTCACTGTGATGGGTAAAATGCAGAGAACAAATTCCACTCTCCGTACTGTGTTTTTATGCCTCAAAAGGTATTTTCTGTCAAATGGCTGTTTGTTGTCGTACTAGAGCGACTGCAACTACAGGAGACATGTTCCTCGTGTGTTTTTCACATACTTGGCAAATAAAGATGATTCTGATATTCATCTTTTGATCTGAAACCCAAATGTCTTCAGTATACCACAAAAACAAAGGAATTGACCTAGCTGTTCCAATACATTTCGAGGGGACTACAAATGAAGAAAGTTATTTGGAAGAATATACACAACAATGTTCAAACCAATTAAGTGAAATTGGATAATTTCCAGTGGTTGGTAATAACTGCTTTAGATTAGCCATCAAACTACAAAAAACAACTTGTCCAGTTTCACTGTTTCAAGGCTATTAGGACTTTGGAGTACCTTTACACACAGATCTGATGATACTGGACGAACTGTCCTTCATGCCGTCTTTGTTGGCTTTGGGGGATGTTTGTCTCGTCTCCTGGACACGACTTTCTTTAACTGTAACAATTATATGTGACATACAAGATAAAGCAGTCTTGACAGTTACTAAACTTGGAGCCTTACCATCTCCTGTCAGAGAGGCAAGCGTATTGGGGGCAGGGCTCGCAGCAGTCGGGGAGGAAGCGGACATCGGTGCAGCAAAAGACTCTGGAGGAGTTGTTCCTGTCTGAGACAGAGAAGAGGAGGAAGGGGAGGCTCCACCCATATTGCTCTGACGTGGGGAGCGTGGCCTGTGAGCTGACGAGGAAGAAAAGAAAAAAAAAAAAAAAAGACATTTTTAAGTTATGACCACATGTAAACTAAATTATTCCCCACTATAGGGTCAAAGAAATCTTTACCCACACCAATTCCATCAGTCCACATGAAAATGTTGTCACAGGCTGTCAAGCACATGACAAAGAAACAGGAGGCACTATATACTCTGATGCCCATCCATCCATTTTATATAGACGGGCCCTATGTTGGGACTGATTGCCAGACAACTAAAACTTGAACATAGAACCTCATAACTGTGAGGCAAACAAGCTAACCACTACGCCGCTATGCTGCCATTATATGAAAATTAACACTCCTATTAAGATGCGGGTCTAATTGACTTGTTTTAAAGTAAAGCTAAGCAAATGTATTTATATAGCGCATTTCATACACAAGGTAACTCAATGTGCTTTACATGATTAAAATCATTTTTAAAAAAAAGAAAAAAAACAGCCTTTAAACATTTAAAACAAAGAAAAAAATAAAATAAACTCAAAGTACAATTAAAAACAGCGTACAGTGCAAGAAATATCATTTAAAAGTCAAAATACTCTAAAAAGTCTGAGAAAAATAAATAAAAGAAATACAAAAAAATTTTTTTTAAAAAGAGTTTTTAACCTGGACTTAAAAACATTCACAACTTGGGGCTGACGTCACTTCGGTTGGCAACTTATTCCATTTGTGTGCAGCATAATAGCTAAATGCTGCTTCACCATGTTTGCTTTGGACTCTGTGCTCCACTATTTGACCTGAGTCTGTCGATCTCCGAGCCGTACTGGGTTTATATTCCATTAGCATTTCCTTCATGTATTCAGGACCTAAACAGTTTAGTGATTTATAGACCAATAGCAGAACTTTAAAATCTATTCTAAAGCTGACTGGGAGCCAGTGTAAAGACTTTAGAATTGGAGTAATATGCTCTGACCTCTGTTCTGGTTAGAACCTGAGCTGCAGCTGTTTAATGCTCTTTTTGGGGAGTCCAGTCAGAAGACCATTATAATAGTCTAGTCTACTTGAGATAAAAGCATGGATGAGCTTCTCCTGGTCTGCTTGGCACATGCAAGCCTTCACTCTGGATATGTTCTTCAGATGGTAGACGACAGTTTTAGTAATTGTTTTGATATGACTGTTGAAAGTCAGGTCGGACTCTATCAGTACACCAAGGTTTCGGACTTTGGTTTTTAAGGCGAGTGACTCCAGGTATTTACTAACAGCAATTCTCTTTATTGCCAAAAACAATTATCTCACTTTTGTTGTGGTTTAACTGAAGGGAATTTTGGCTCATCCAGTTATTTTTAGACTGACAACATTGAACTGCAGTCATCTGGAGACCATTGCTAGATATAACTGTGTGTCATCTGCATAGCTATGATAGTCAAAATTAAAGTTCTGAAGAATTTGACCCAAGGGTAGCATATACAGGCTGAACAGGAAGGGTCCAAGAACTGACCCTTGAGGGACCCCATAGGTCATTGCCATTCGATGAGATTGCAGGCTTCCAATGGTTACAAAATAACTCCTGTCCTCCAGGTAGGACCTAAACCATTTAAGGACTGTTCTGTTTAGTCCTACCCACGTTTCCAACCTGTTCAGTGGTATATTATGATCTACCGTATCAAAAGCTGCACTCAGATCCAACAAAACCAGAATTGCCGAGTCAGTATTCAACCTTATATCATGTAGCTCTTTGATAAGAACATATTCTGTAGTGTGATGAGTTCGAAAACCGGAAAATTTGACAAAAGTTTATTTAAGTTCAAGAAATTGCTGAGTTGATGTAGTGGCTTAATAAAGTGCTTGCTTTACAACAGTCATGACATACGAGGTTTCGATGCGTAAGAATAAATTTGTCACATGGCACAAGGCGAGACGAGACGTTCAGTTACCGCCGTACTTACGGTTTTACATTTTTTTTACATTTATGACCAAGAAGGGTTTTCCATACAAATATTTACCTTAAGTAGTTACGACAGACTTCAGACTTGCGAACAAATTCAAGTAAGGTCGACAACTCCCTGTTTAAATATTGATTGAAACTGAGTATTTTGTAATGAGATAAATTATATTAAATTGAGATTTGTTTTCATTTCTGACACTTTTGGGTAACAGATTAAATTGATCCAGGAACATTATGCTTAGTAAGGACGTAAAAGAAAGTTAAAGGATTTTTTAAAAATGTGCCACTTGTTTTTGTTCCCGCCGCTAAGGATAAGTTGCTCTCTGCGGCTGGTCATGACAGACTAATTTTTCTTAAGGCTGTGTCCACACAAGTTTAAGGGTATCTTCAAAGGTTTTCTTTATCATTTCTATGTTTCGTCCACATGGAACTGGCATTTTGGGAGCCAGAATAGGATAATTTTAAAACCAGTTCCAAGAGTGAATAAATGTGAAAAAGCTGCCCTTGCCTTTCCGTGTTTCCAACACATATGCATCTTTACTGAGAGGATGACATGGTAAGCCCAGTTCCAGCAACAACAGCAGCAACACTGGGTCACCATGTTGCGTTCATGCTGCAGAAGCTCCTGAGGAGCCCGATATGGCTTTTCTTTGCTTGCTTGCTTGGCATTCTCTGCCACTGTTGTATGCTTACATCGTCTGTGCGTGAACACATGCATTTCTTGAAATGATTACATGTTTACTGCAAACTTTAAAAACCGAAAAAAAAAAACATCAGCTCAATTTCCGTGTGGACATTGCCTAAATCTGAAGTGATTTTGATCCAATGTACAACAATTAAGGACTAATACTGGATTTATATGACATCGCATGTTAAACATGTATCATTATACTTTGTTTCATGGAAAGGTATGTTAACACTGCATGATATGCTGCTTGCTGGTCTTCCTCGCTGAACTCAGGAAGAAAAGGAACATTTGCACATTTCTGTATACTAATAGAGATAAGTTTGCTGACATCATGGCTGAAGACCATTAAAAGTGTCTACCTCCACTAACGACAGAAGACCAAGTTCCTCCCGAGGAGTTGCCTCTGTTGGACGGAGTCACTGGGACCTCTCCAGGGGCATTGTGAGAAATTAGATCAACTCCTGGTGGCATCCCAGTGGTCCTGCTGGGAGGTACTCTGTGAGCACGGGGCGTCCTCTGGGATTTCGGAGACATCCGTGGTGGACCTACAAGGACAGAAGATAAAAGACATTTGAGAGAAGAAATCATGAGTCAAACACAGTTACACAGGGATGGCTGGACATGCTTGTTAGTAGCAGATATGAGATCAAACCAAACACGCACACCAAACATCTCAAACTGCAGCCAAGTGAACAAAGAGGGGAACGTGGGAAGTTGGAGGGGAAAAGGTGAGGTGGTATTGAACAGATTCAATGACAAGCAGCATTTGTGCAGCTTAAGAACTAGTGACCCCTCAGTGCAAAGTACTGACAGAACTGGGGCAGAAAATAAGATTCACAAACCAGTCACACTGGTAAATCCCTAGTCCATGGATGACATGGAACATGCTCAAGGGGGGGGGGGTCGCAGACACATTATTTGCAACTTTAAGGAAATCAATCAATTTATTTACAAATTAAGTCAGAAATTCAGTGTCACTCGCTGCATTGATTTGTCATTACGGATGCATCAGATCCCACCTGCCTGGCATTCATATGGGTAAAGATGCGTACATGTATTTTCACAGGAGTTATGCATTTTAAAATAAGCCTTAAATTAAGTGCACAGTTTAGCTTTACTCTGAAATGAAACACTGTCTAGGAGATCACTGTCCCATTGTTGTTATGGGTAATTTAGGTAATGTGTTGCAAATCATTCCACAGAAAGCACTTCATCTTACACTATGTTCCACACTAGACCTGGGCAAATTTACTTTTGAAAGCAGTTAACATATTAACTTTTAGGACATGTTAAGCCAGGAGTTAGGCGTCACTATGGTTAAGACCAATCCATCCACCTTCAACTCATGCCTTTGCCCAGGTCTACGCCACACGGATGTGGGTACCTTCTGAAGACATGCGTTTGGGCAGAGTGGAGGCCGTCGACGAGGGCCCGTGGACAGGAAAGGGAGATGAGGAGGAAGAGGAGGAGGAGGGATAGGATGAATGAGAGTGTGGCCTGGAAGGTCGAGAGGGGGGTCTGGAGGGTGGCCTGGTGGGCGTGGTGGCCCGAGGAGGCAGGGAGGAGGGGCCGGACTGGTAGCGAGGGAGGGGACGGGAGGAAGGAGATGGACAGGGTGAGGGCCAATGGGATGAACCTAAAAGAGGGAAGGACAAATGATCAAGGATGTCACACAGCGGACAATAAGCAACTCAAATGGAAAAAGTAGAGTAGAACAAACATAAGCGCACATGCCATTCATTAATTAACATAACACAGAACAGCAAGGGTTTCAAATAATGATATACCGACCAAAAAGGCATTCCTAAAATAACTGCAGCACAAACACTTCTAACGAGAAATACATCGACGTAGTAGACTGTCATAATGTATCCAACTGGGCATATTCCCTTTGACAATTTGCCGAAACTGAAAAGGGGTGATATCTTCTTTAGCCCATGATGAGACCTAGAACCCTAGAATTCCAAATAAAGGTGATCTGTGGTCTGCACACAACAATATATCTGCAGTAACCAATGTAAGTCTGGTGGGATAAAATAAGACAAACTGACCTGCTGCTGTGGCCCTCTATAGGGCAAGAAACCATATTTATAATTTAAAGTTGGGTAGAAATGAATGCCAGACCCTTCACAATAAAGGCAGTAGAAACAATCAATGTAATACATACTGACAAAGTGAGATCACAGATGCGCACACTGTTCCATGCATGCTACAGTTCAGGGTTCAGGTTGGTGCGCATTGGTCC
Source organism: Phycodurus eques (assembly GCF_024500275.1). Classification (NCBI taxonomy): domain Eukaryota; kingdom Metazoa; phylum Chordata; class Actinopteri; order Syngnathiformes; family Syngnathidae; genus Phycodurus; species Phycodurus eques. The sequence continues at coordinate 10,137,572 of NC_084527.1, read as the reverse complement.
ACGCATCCCCGCTGCACGCATGCACATTTATGATCAAAATGCCGACCCAGCGAAAGCGAAAAATAAACAGAGCTCCTGTGTTGTTTGTTGTGGCTCAAGAGGATGAAAAAGTCAAACCGAAGATGCAATGTACAACTACTGAACGAGAATAGGACCGAAGACTGAAAATTCAGCGCACTGGTGCAAAAAAACTGTTTTTGTACCATCTGGCTATCTTCATATTCCTTTAAATTTGTACTGAATTATAAAGATGGGGATACCAGCGGACGTCTTCACAAGTGCTTCTCGAAGCAGGCGTCCGTCGCTGTTGTTGTTGGTTGCTCTCGTGCGTGCATGGTCGGCACGGTTATACGCGTTCAGTCCGTGCGGTCACAAAAATTTAGTTGCACGTGGTCGACCATTGCGCACAGGGGTGGATAACTATATTTACGTCACATGGACCAACGCAACACGCACCCTGTGGACACGGAAAGCATGAATTTAGCCTAAATTGGATTGTGACTAGGCTTGACACGATCAGGACTTTTGGGACCGATCAGCAAGTTTAAAAAAAAAACAACCGATCACCGATCCGATCACAAGATGGACCAATGTGTCTATTTAAATGACTTGTTCATTTACTGTATATACTATACTACTGTAAGTACTTAATTGCTCAAAAATTATATTCACAATAATGTATTTTTGTTCCTCTATTTATGCCAGTGAGGCATAGTGACAGACAGAACAAATGAAGGGTCTTCTATTAGATGACAGGACGTATATACAGTAATGAATGTATCAACTGTTTTTATTTATGTTTAACAAGGTCCAAACTTCATTGGAATTGGGGTTGTAATTGAATTACTTCACACACACCAAAATTTTAGAGCATGATTCGACAAAACGCCTGCATGTTCGCTTACAACCGTTAGTGCTAGCACAAGCTTGCTAGGCTACATAACATTTTGTTGCCTGCTTGCGAGTGGTATCGTATTAAAAGTACATGAACATACCTCAAGCAAGCCTTAAACGAACGTCCTCTCCCGAGCACCGGTGACCACCAACACACGTTTTCCCCATTTTGTGAGGATAAGCGGAACAGAAGATAAATGAATTTATGTTCTTATAAACACACGGCTCGATCTATTAGTGTTGCCGTTGCCATGGTAACGAGTGTATCCGGTCACGTTTGAGTTGACAAGATGAAGCCCAGTGATCGTAAAAAACGGGATGCAGCGGTATCGGACTACAAGATTTCTGACAGTGCAATCGTGAAAGACCAAATTTGTCTTGTAGTCTGAGCCACGCATTACATGTCTGTCTCAAACGTGTCGTCTGTCCCACATCGCCGACGTTTTTTTTTTTTTTTTTGGGTAAATATTATTGGTGGTCAGATATTTACACTACTACGTCAAAAGACACGCGACAAGGCTAAAAATGAACTAGCTTTTGGATTCAAATATACTTTACACGATGGTGACGCAGAGTAAATGTCTTTTGCGGAGCCAATCAATGATCGGTGAATTATGACATTAAAGCCGATCAGTCGATAAGCATAAAATGCTAATTTACGGCCGATACCGATCAGATTGGTGTAAAGTCTAATTGTGACGTAGTCTTTCACTAACTTACGCTAATGCAGTAGTAACATAATTACAGTAAATATTTGTGTATAAAATAAATTAAAAAAAAAAAAAAAAATTAAACTCTTCTAGCCCATTCATATAAAACTAAATAAAAATTAGTAAGTATGGGGACGATCTCAGCATACATTTTAGGCTGCGTGATGACGTAACTGAGCGTTTCCTCCAGTGATGATGTATTCTTACGCCATTGCACAAATAAACCACTTCATTGTGCTGAATCCGTAACCTTGAAACTTTTGTCTGGACGGTCGTAAATCCCCTGTATTGTTATTGTGAATATGATAGCATTAAAAAAATAATAAATCATACATTTAAGGGGTCAATATTTCTTTATTCATTGTAATTTTCTATGACAAACTTGTATTACTAAAGGAAGATGGAAAACAGTTGGGAAAAGCTGACCTGAAAATGTTTAGGCCATTTTCCAATGAAAACATTGGCTACAGGGGAGCACAAAGCATCCTAGGTGTGTGTGAGCTGGATCATCGGTTACCTCCGTTCACCACCCTCTGGTCGCCACCTGGGCTCTGATTGTAGTCATGCAGTCCCGCACGAGCAGCCGAAGGCCCTGCTGAGTTCGTAGCCAGACGTGGGGAATTCTGCCGTCCAGACCCCCATGACATTGCCTCCCTGTTTCTCTGGCCAGGGGGAATGTACTTGTTCTCCCTGCACGCAGATACACAATCAATATGATGCCGACTTCGACCCAGTGAACCCGTCACCATGTGAACTAAGTATCACCTGCTCAGTGTGTGCATCTCTCTTTCCCCCCGTACCACCGCAGTGAATTTCTCTTCCTCTGAGCGCTCATCATTCTCTAGGGCCACACGGGCCTTGTAAGTGGAGCTGGCTTCTATCTCCTCGGCCAGCTGGGCAGCTCGCGCTTCCCTCTTGAGGAACTCCTCTGAGTTGTCGCGCTCAAGGGGGACCCTGGGAAGCAAGGACAGGTTGGAATACAGCAATGGACTGATCTGGATTAGTAAAATCAGTTCTTACCAATTTTTAATGAAAGTTTGGCCAATTTTTATAATCGCAATTTTCACCGTAAAATGAAGGTGGGGGGCATAGACCAAAGCAGAAATACAACTTCTTTCTTGGCAGGGTCACCCATATCAAACAGGTCCAGACAAAGCACGGCTCACAAGACTCCTACGATGCATAAAAACACTGGAAAATGTTTTCCCTTGCCCGGACGCGGGTCACCGGGGCCAGGCCTGGAGGTGGAGCTCGAATGGTAACATGGGTCCCCCTTCCCATGGGCTCACCACCTGTGGGAGGGGCCATAGGGGTCAGGTGCAGTGTGAGTTGTGCTATGGCCAAAGGTAGGGACCATTGCGATCCAATCCCTGGCTACAGAAGTTGGCTCTAGGGACGCGGAACACAGCCAAGGCGTAGAGGGGGTCCGGTTTGGTGGCCTCAGTATTGCAGCTCTGCTTTTTGCAGATGATGTGGTTCTGTTGGCTTCATCAAGCCGTGATCTCCAACTCTCACTGGAGCGGTTCGCAGCCAATTGTGAAGCCGTTGGGGTGAAAATCAGAAAAGAGAGAGAATGAGAATCAGCACCTCCAACTCTGAGACCATGGTCCTCAGTCGGAAAAGGGTGGCCTTCCCTCTCCAGGTCGGGAATGATATCCTAACCCAAGTGGAGGAGTTCAAGTATCTCGTAGTCTTCTTCACGAGTGAGGGAAGAATACAACGGGTGATCAACAGGCGGATTGCACCGTCTTCATTGATGCGGACTTTGCATCGGTTCGTTGTGGTGAAGAAGGAGTGAACCCGAAAGGTGACGCTCTCAATTTACCGGTTAATCTACGTTCCTAGCCTCACTTATGGTCACGAGCTGTGGGTCATGACCGAAAGAACACGATCCCGCATACAAGCGGCCGAAAAGAGTTTTCTCCGCAGGGTGTCTGGGCTCTCCCTTCGAGATGGGGTGAGAAGCTCGGTCATCCGGGAGGGGCTCAGAGTAGAGCTGTTGCTCCTCTGCATCAGCAGGAGCCAGATGAGGTGGCTCGGCCATCTGATTAGGATGCCTGTTCCGGGCATGTCCCACTGGGAGGAGACCCCGGGCACGACACAGGACACGCTGGAGAGACTATGTCTCCCGGCTGGCCTGGGAACGCCTCGGGATCCCCCCGGAAGAGCTGGATGAAGTGGCTGGGGAGAGAGGGGCTTCCCTGCTAAAGTTACTGCCCCCGCTACCTGACCTCGGATAAGCGGAAGAAAATGGATGATGGAAATTAAAATATGCACGCAAAAAAATATGCAAATTGGTTAATTTTATCACTATAAAAATTCTAACAAATCATGCGAGTGACTCGCTGTGGTGACCCCTGACAGGGGAAACATCCATCCATCAATCCATTTCCTGAGCCGCTTATCATCACAGGGGTCGCAGGAGTGCTGGAGCCTATCCCAGCTATCATCGGGCAGCCAATCGCAGGGGAAACCAGTTCAGGGACACCCTGAACTGGTTGCCAGCCAATCGCAGGGGAAACATCTCATTTGTTATTAATAAAAGTAGTATTATTTTATAAAAAAAACAAAATACATGTACTTTTGTTTGTATTTTGAATGTATTATTTTCAATAAATAAATTGACCACTTATAAATTAAAGAAAAAGAAAAAACTGTGAAATGCATTTACTTCACCAATTTTGGGGAAACTAAATATCGGACTTCATCATGTAAATGCTCTGTGGATCGGATTAAAGAACAAATCTGGCTGCATGTGGCAAACGGGCAATACTTAGCCAGGCACTGTTATATAGGCAATGCATCCTTTGTTTACATGCTGTATACGTTTAGGGAGCAATAAACAGTCATGCTACAATAATAAGATTAGCTGAAATTGAAGTATTAATAGACCAAAGTGACTGATTCCATGGGAAAAATGTCATGACTTCATCAAAATTAAAGACAAAAAAACCTATTCAAAACAGAACAGATGCAAAAAGGTTAATGCAACAAAAGAAAGACATATTCTTACGTATATGTGGACAGGCTGCTGTCATACGTAGACAAGACTCCATACTTCTCCTCGTTGTACTTGAACATATCATTGGGGTCCCAGCCGTTTGACTAAAACAATATACGAGGTTAATTCATCTGGTTAACACATTGGTTAGTGTTTGTTGTGGCTTTGAATCTTGTTCCTCACCACATCAGTATCCAGAGATTCGAGGCTGTCAGAATTGTGGGTTTCTCCGCCATCCCACGGCTCGAGATCTTTCTCTTTATGCTCACCATTGATCCTTCCACTGACTGCGGAGTCTGTGAAGTTATCTGAGACACGCAAGGATATACCTTTATGCTCTGCAGACACACAAACACAGGCAGGGAAACCGCACGCTTATTGCTTATGCACCAAAGCACACATGCCTTCAGGATTTTTGTCACAAGGTCTCTTAGTGGTTTATGTAGTCATCAAATAATATGTGCAAGCCTTACACAATTAGAGTGGCTCAAATATCATTGTGGCAAAAAAACAATTCATTACGTCTTAAATGTATTAATGAACCATCAAGGCAACATTTTAAAGGAAAAATCTGGAGGGAGGAAAGTTTTTAGGTCCACTCGTAATATTAAAAGCAAGAATCAGGATGGTTAAAGTATCTGCTATATGTTAGCAGACCTGGCCGACATGCTTTATGAGCACTGTCCATCATGGAAGTTGCACATACAGGGTGAGGCGAAGCAAGCATGTGTTTAGTCTGCAGTCAATCAGATGGTTGTTGGAAAATTCTGACATTTGAATCCGATTGTTAGAGAGCAATTTCACTTTTTTTTATGATTTAAGAGTAACTGCACAACCTGTTGCTTTCAAAGGAAATTAAATGTTTGGTTCACTATCCCAGGTGGCCCTAATCTCATCTGTTAACTGTTGGACAGTTTGAAAAATATCTGCTTCATGGTTAGCCTTGTATTGCTGAACCAAAACTATAACTAAAAAATTTGATCGAGATGGAAGCATGATGGCATGAGCAAAAATGTCTAATCTTCACAGATGTATAAACTCTGTAGGAGTCTACAGAAAATGCTTCATGGTGGAAAATTACTGATCTTCCGCTGAAAGCAACAACAAGTTCAACTACAGTGGAACCTCTTAAACTGAATAAATCTCGCTCTAGGACACTGGTTGACCTTCAATATATTCAAATTTAAATTGTAAAAATGGAAATAAACCATTCCAGGGGCCAACAAAAAGTGTAATAACATCTTTATAAAACACAAAACAAGTAAAACTGTCAATAAATAATCCCAACAGTGACAAAACTTTTAAACTTGAATTTAAAGTAGTTACCCTGTAAAACCAAATTACAAACAACTTTTATAACAAGTGATGCATGTACAGTAATCCGGCCCTGCCGCGAATGGCGAAAAACCACAATTGGCACACCCGCTCCCCAAAGTGTTTATAAATGCCCATATCAATAGTTGAAACTGTAAATATACCACTATCATCATCTTATTTCAAACTCATTTTACATTACCCTTAAAAATTTGCTTAGATGATTTGACTTACACCAAAGTGTGCATGTACACAAGACTGCATAACTGCCACTAACAACCCAGACTACACTTAGCTCCTCCCCAAAATACAAAGCTTGTCTCTAAAGCGAGATGTATCACGTCAACATACTTCCTTGACACCAACTCCTATTGAGACAGGGTTTTGGCAGCATTTTAAGGCGTTTCACTAAGAGTACAAAAACTATGAATTCGCTGAAGATAAGTTCCACAGACAAAAAAATGCAAATAGGTGAATTTATTAATTCTGAACAGATTACTGTAATTGACACTTGAGTTTTACCGCTTTGACTGGAAGCCATGTAAATTTCGGTGTTTGATAACCATCTCGTCGAGTTCTTCTCAATGTTGAGGTGTTGTGTTAAATATTTTTTTTAAACGGACAGAATTTGTGCTTTGACGGTTGCGCCGGTAAAGTCTCATGAGATATGCTCACGTTTTGTGAAAGTAATTTGTAAGGTTGGCATCGAGAATCAAGAACCGATTGGAACCGGGACTAACGTTCCGGTTCTGTACTCCTGGAACAGGGACTAACGTTCCGGTTCTCCCGGAACCGGTCAAATTAAAAAAAATTTGGTTCCCAGTTTTGATGCCTAGTCCTCCACCCGCGAAGAAGAAGTGGCGAAAAGCAACGAAAAAGCGTGCACGATGACGTGCTTGTGCCCAACGGCAAACAAAAGTGTGTCTTAACTTTGTTAAAATGAATGACCAGTCGCCTCAGTGCAAATAAGAATTGGAATAAGATTATATTGTGCAAAGGAATTTTTCACCATGAAAAGAATACAGGGGCAGCTATATAGCATTGTTAAAATAGTTATTTTAATTATGCTGTCAGTGAAGTCAACTCTCAGTCAACTGGGTGAGTGGAAAAAAAAAATAGTTAAAAAAGTTAAAATAACTTTTAATAATGCTATATTTAACTTTTAGCTGAAACAATGAATGAATATTAAGTCAATTGGGTTATTTCCACACACATTGCCTTTTAGTTCATACGAGTCAAATGTTCATTTTAGTCTATGCTGCGGGCTGCTAAGAAAATGGATCTTCATAATTTGGACACCCTTTATATATACCATGTAAACCTTTTTGACCCAGCCCCCTAAAATAATCGGAATCGAGAATCGTTTGGAACCGGAGTCGAACTAAGTAACCGGACTCCGAATCGCTCAATTTCAAACGATGCCCAACCCTAGTCCTTAGCACAGTATCATGCAACTTTAGAATATTTTTCTCTAAGTTTGGTCGTACAGAGAAAAAAGATGCTTCACTGTGAGGGGAAATAAAGGATATGGCCTCAAGGGCAGTAGAATTTGGAGGTTCCACTGTTTTTGATTCTTATTTTTAAGCTGCAAGCTAAAGCAGCCGAATCCCTGACAGAATTACCATACAGGGCATGAGCAGCAGCATGAGCGATTGCAACAGGTTTAATTTAGAAGTAGAGACAGTCTGTGCGACAGAAAGATGAGAGGACAAAACAGAAGTAATTCATTACCTGTGTCTGAGGAAACTAGACCATGGGAGAGCAGAGACAGAAAGATGACAAAAAGTCAGAAGATGGACTGACAAAATGACAGAGTGGTGAACCACTCAATTCCTACAAGACACAATATGATAAACAGCATGGCTTTGTAAAACTAAATTTATAGGATCATATACAGGAACATCATCAAGTCAGAAGGTTTGCAGTCTTTAATACTCAAATTCGGTATGATATTAGCAATGATAGTATACAATTGTGCACTTCAACAGGTCAATTAATATTGCATCACTATCTGTAGCTATCACACTTCACACTGTTACACCTGTTCATTTTCAGACAACAAAAGCCCAGTCAATATTTCTCAAAGGAAAACTGTCTGGGTCAAGATGAATTAGACGGCGTCATTCAGTCTTTATTGAGTGCTCTCGCTGCACTAGGGCTTCGGGCCAATCGATGGATGCATTATTCTTCAACGAGCAGCCTCTCAGAGCAGACACATGACAGAGTCCCTGCTTGGTAGTTAATACGGGGCAGATCAATACATCGTGTGTATGCACTGATTCACTCAGCCATGTGTTTATTTGTGAGTGAATTCAAAGTGACAAAGTCGCCTTTTCACATTGTGAATGCTTCATGAGTTTTGTACGTATAGGAATCACGTTGATGACTCAATAATATGTTGCGTACCTTTCCTTGCAAAGTTAAGGTCAACGTCTTTGAAGGACACGGCGACAACATCGACTGCCTTGAAGACAATGCTCTCCACAATGTCCTCTTTCCTGGGGCCCACGCTTAGCTCTGGGCTCTTCCTGTGGGCTGCGTCCAACACCAAGTCACACTGGGGGACATCAAAGAAACTCAGTGTAAATTAGAGGTCAGCTTCGTAGGGCGTAGACCTCAGTAGAGGTCAAATCCATTAACAAAAACGACTTGTCTGTCCGTTTGTTAATTACTCATACTTATGTATCATCATCAAATGGTGAATTGTGTGAATTAAGTAGTAATATCTGAAGATGTTTAGTTACTATTCATGGAATGCTCTTTTTTACCACTTCATTCTGGAATACTCAATCAAAAATTGAGAAAAGCTCAATATCTTTTGACTGATTTCAAACAAAAAAATGGCACAAGGATTCAGAATCATGACAAAAGATCACATTTCTGTGCTATAAATGAAAAGTATCAGCATATGCCACTTGCTCTGAAAAGGTGCTGGATAAAGCCAGGAGCATATAATATAATGGCTGATTTTTAATAATCCTGTCCATTGAGTGGAATGTATTCCAGATTAATCGTGTCTTGAAGCAATGGAGTGCACCTCTTGGCTGCAACATAGCACAGGCGCTGTTAACTAAAGACTCCCTTTGCAGTCTAAAGACAATATAATGTCAGCTATGTAAATTGAGCTACAGCCACACCATGCAACACCTCTTACAGCGATATTATTCTACTTAGTATGACATTGGTGTCGAAAAAGGAGTTCAGAACATGCAAAGACTCACTCAATCCAATAAAATAATATTTAGCAATTGGTTAATTTTCCCCAAAATCAAAAAGTCAGTTCAGTCAAATTTTCATCTCTCATAAATTCTCTATTTAGCATTTGTTTATGTTTAGCATTTAATTTGGTGAAGACAAAATGGCCTCACAGGGGTTGCACCAAGGAGAGTGACAATCTAAAAGGGAAAGAGAAGGGCCAGACTGAAAGAATTGGACTTTATCAGCACCACCTCTGCAGTGAGCCTGAATGACAAGAGACTGCCACCTTACCTCTGGACCATAGGTCTTGAATACTCCTTCATAGACTGCTCCATTTTTCACCTTCAGTTCACACTTGGTCCCCTGTAATCATCGTTCATGTAATTAAATTTGGTGAACATTTATTCACGCATACACTGAATCATCAATGTCAATTGACATGCTCTAAAGACACATTTAGAAACCATCTGCTGTAAAAGACTGATGACTGATCAATGCATTTTGTTAAAGCAAGCAGCTACCTAAGCAAATCGCCTGGGCTTTATTGCCGTGTGGACATTTTGAGGAAACTACTGCATGACTAAGACAGACAGTAATCATGAGTCACAATGTTATCTTGTACTGCTGGCTTTGCTGTGTCAAGGTTAGAGACTTTTTTTTTATTTTTTTATTTTTTATAAATGGAATTCTGCGGAAAGCATTCGGTTATCTGGAAAGTGAACATACCACAACTGATGTCAAGACGTGGACCATCCTCATGTTCGCATACACTCCATTGAAAATGACCTGAAGAGGAAATAAATACAGTAGTACCTTGACTTGTGAGTTTAATTTGTTCCGTAACCAAGGTCATAATTCAATTTACTTATAACTATCCCCCATTGAAATGCCATTTAATCAATTCCAGCCTCTCCAAAACGAAACCACATTTTGTCATTATGTTTTTAAATGAAGAAAAATAGCATCACATTGTATAAAAATATTAGAAAACATAAATGAATGTAAATAAATAAACAGTTTTTATAAATTGTATCTATTGTACATGTATTTATGTCTTAGATGAGTGCCTTTAAGGGACGTGGCATCAGGAGTTGGAGTCGGGTTGGCTGGTTAGTTAATTGTGAGTTTCTGGGCTTCAGTTATGGTCTACAGCAGTACTTGCGAGTGTTCTTATTTTGTATTTGTTCTGTTCAATCAATAGCTGAAGGTGCATCAATGACTGTGGCTCTCCTTACCCAAGTGGGGGCATAAAGGTAACCCGATTTTTTTTATTTATTTTTTTTCCCCACTCAAGCGGCAACATTATCTGAAGCTTGCATGCAACTAAGATTTTGACTCGCTCTTTATAGCTAATTTTATTATTCATGTTCCCATGCTTTACCCCAAAAATATTGGGTTAATTAGTAATACAACTACATTCAAACAGCTTCACTAAATTACTTTGAAAACAGCAGAGTAGCCACTGACTAAATCAAAGTGTTCAAGCAGGTTACTTACCGCTGCAGGACCTTTACCACTGTGTCTTCCCCTGTAAAATAAAAATGTCACAGATGACATGTTGCTTCTCATGTTCTTATGAGCAAAGTGAAGTGATCGTAGTTTTCCCGTTAGATGGAATGACAGAAATTCCAAGAAACCAACACGTAGATAACTGACTGAGATTGAAGCAGCGTGGACCACATTCACACACACGCAATAAATCCAGTTCTAGTAACAGCGTGCAGTCCATGAATGCAACATGGCAGCTCAAATTTCCCACAGCCCTTTTTGAGTGAAGTGTCTAAATTAAGAATAGAACAGGTTTACTGTCATGAAAACATTTTTAACACATACATAAAAACGAACGCGTTCATAGCAGTAACACTATGGTGATCGAACTTGAAGCCTTTTAGTTACAGAAATCATTGAACAACTTGTCCACAGCTGGAGGTCAAGCATTGTTTAGCCTAGGTGTTCTTCCACTGCGTCCTACAATTGACCTTATTCTCCTATGTACAGTGCTGTGAAAAAGTATTGGCCCCCCTTCTCAAATTCTTTGATTTTTGCAGTTTCCCCAACAAATGTAAATATCAGACAAATACAACCCAAGTGAACTTAATGTGTGTGTTTTTAAATGGTGATTTCATTTATTAAGGAAAAAAACTATTCAGTTACCTGGCCTTGTGTAAAAAAAGTAATGGCCCCCTAAACCTAATAACTGGTTGGGCCATCCTCAGCAGCAGCAACTGAAATCAAGTGTTTTCTATAACTGGCAATGAGTTTTTCACATCTTTGTGGAGATATTTTGGCACACTCTTCCTTGCAGAATTGCTTGAATTTAGCAAAAATGGAGGGTTTTCAAGCATCATCGGCCTTTTTAAGGTCATGCCACATTGCAATCGGATTCAAGTCTCGACTTTGACTTGGCCACTCCAAAACCTTAAAATTGCTTTTTTAAACCATGCAGAAGTTGACTTGCTGGTGTGTTTTGTATTGTTATCCTGCTGCAGAACCCAAGTGCGCCTCAGCTCAAGGTCACAAACTGATGGCTGAAGATTCTTCGACAAAATTTTCTGTTAAAGAGCAGAATTCATGGTTCCATCAGTCACAACAAGTTGTCCAGGTCCTGAAGGAGCAAGCAGCCCAAGACTATTACACTACCATTACCATGTTTGACTGTTGGTATGATGTTCTTTTTCTGAAATGCTGTGCTACATTTACGCCAGATGTAACAAAACATACACCTTCCAAAAAGCTCAACTTCCATCTTGTCAGTCCATATAATATTCTCCCAAAAGTCTTGGGAATCAGTCAGATGGTTTTTTTTTTTGCAAAAGTACAGTGGGTACAGAAAGTATTCAGACCCCCTTAAATTTTTCACTTTTTTTATATTGCGGCCATTTGCTAAAATCATTTAAATTATTTTTTCCCACATTAACGTGCACACAGCACCCCATATTGACAGAAAAAAACTGAATTGACGACATTTTTGCAGACTTATTAAACAAGAAAAACGGAAATATCACACAGCCATAAGTATTCAGACCCTTTCCTCAATATTTAGTAGAAGCACCTTTTTGAGCTAATACAGCCATGAGTCTTTTTGGGAATGATGCAAAAGGTTTTTCCCACCTGGATTTGGGCATCATCTCCCATTCCCCCTTGCAGATCCTCTCCAGTTCTGTCAGGTTGGATGGTGAACGTTGGTTGGCAGTCATTTTCAGGTATTTCCAGAGATGCTCAATTGGGTTTAAGTCAGGTCTCTGGCTGGGCCATTGAGAAACAGTCACGGAGTTGTTCTGAAGCCACTCCTTCGGTATTTTAGCTGTGTGCTTAGGGTCATTGTCTTTTTTGAAGGTGAACCTTCGGCCCAGTCTGAGGTTCTGAGCACTATGGAGAAGGTTTTCATCCAGGATATCCCTGTACTTAGCCGCATTCATCTTTTCTTCGATTGCAACAAGTCTCCCTGTCCCTGCAGCTGAAAAACACCCCCACAGCATCATGCTGCCACCACCATGCTTCACTGTTGGGACTGTATTGGACAGGTGATGATCAGTGCCTGGTTTTCTCCACACATACCACTTAGAATTAAGGCCAACAATTTCCATCTTGGGCTCATCAGACCAGAGAATCTTATTTCTCACCATCTTGGAGTCCTTCAGGGTTTTTTTAGCCAACTCCATGCGGGCTTTCATGTGTCTTGTACTGAGGAGAGGCTTCTGTTGGGCCACTCTGCCATAAAGCCCTGACTGGTAGAGGGCTGCAGTGATGGTTGACTTTCTAGAACTTTCTCCCATCTCCCGACTGCATCTCTGGAGCTCAGCCACAGTGATCTTTGGGTTCTTCTTTACCTCTCTCTCCAAGGCTCTTCTCCCCCAATTGCTCAGTTTGGCGGGACGGCCAGCTCTAGGAAGGGTTCTGATTGTCCCAAACGTCTTCCATTTCAGGATTATGAAGGCCACTGTGCTCTTTGGAACCTTAAGGTGCAGCAGAATTTTTTTGTAACCTTGGCCAGATCTGTACCTTGCCACAATTTTGTCTCTGATCTCTTCAGGCAGTTCCTTTGACCCCATGATTCTCATTTGCTCTGACATGCACTGTGAGCTGTAAGGTCTTATATAGACAGGGGTGTGGCTTTCCTAATCAAGTCCAATCAGTATAACCAAGCACAGCTGGACTCCAATGAAGATGCAGAAAGTTTTTTTCTGTCAATATGGGGTGCTGTGTGTACATTAATGAGGAAAAAAAAAAATAACGTAAAATTATTTTAACAAATGGCTGCAATATAACAAAGAGTGACAAATTGAAGGAGGTCTGAAAACTTTCCGTACCCACTGTTAGACGAGCCTTTATGTTCTTTTTGGTCAGCAGTGGTTTTCACCTTGGGAACTCTGCCATGGATGCCATTTTTACCTAGTCTCTTCTTTATTGTTGTGTCATGAACACTGACCTTATCCGAGACAAGGGAGGCCTGCAGTTCTTTAAAAGTTGTCCTGAGTTCCTTTGTGGCCTCCTGGATGAGACATTGCTGTTCTTTTGGGGTAATCTTTGCCGGCAGGCCACTCCTGGGAAGGTTCTCCATTGTTCCATGTTTTCTCCATGTGAGGATAATGGCTCTCCCTATGGTTTGCTGGAATTCTAAAGCTTTAGAAATACCGTATTTTCACGACCATAAGGTGCACCGTATTAAAAGGCGCAGTCTCAGTTACCGGCTCTATTTTTGTATTTAACACATACATAAGGCGCACCGAATTATTGGGCGCAAGCATGGTAAAACATACGCTAGCTTAAAACATACGGTAGCATGCATGCACACTAAAACATTGTTTTTAAAAAGGCAGCGGGAGTAAAACTGAGTTCGGTTGTACTTTATTGAAGTATTTAACAATGTACTCACGTTATTTTTTGATCAATCCTCATCCACAAATCCAAAGTCCTCATCTTCCGTATCCGAAATGAACAGCTGGGCAAGTTCTCCATCAAACACGCCAGGTTCCCTCTCGTCATTGTCGGAGTCAGTCTCGTTGCCGTGCGGCTCCTCAGAAATAATGCCGGCTTTTACAAAAGCTCGAACGACAGTGCAAGTAGACACGTTCGCCCAAGCATCCACAATCCATTCACAAATTGTGGCGTAACTCGCCACTAGCTGCCTGCTAGTCTTAGTAAAGCTGTGTTCGCCATCTGTCATCCATCGTTCCCAACTTCACTTTGAACACCCGGTTTACAGCGATGTCCACCGGTTGGAGTTCCTTCGTCAAGCCTCCCGGAATGATGGCAAGCTCAGAGTTATTGCACTCAGTCGAATGGTGACTGTAGAGACGCTTCTCCCGGCTGCCCTTTGTTCATTAATCCATTGCTCGAGTTTGTCTTCCAACTTCTTCTTTGCCTTGTTTCCGCGGAAACTCAGCTTCGTCTTCTTGACTTGGCGAAGCTCGTTTTCCTGTTTCCTCCACTTGCGAACCATGGATTCGTTGATCTTGAATTCTCTCGCGACTGCTCGATTCCCATCTTCCTCCGCGTAACTGATAGCTTGCAGATTAAACTGAGCTTCGTAAGCGTGTCTCTTCGCAGGTGCCATTTTCGGGGGTCCTTAGCCAAACCGATGTTTTGCACAATGCACATACCGGCGCTATATACCTACTGGGGGCGTGCCTTTAGCATCCTCCTTCACGCGCACCCTTCCCCCTTTAACGTCCGCATGCTGTCCTCAGTTACATCCGCCTTTCCTCTATATAAGCAGCGTGTCGGCAGGAAATGCTCCCAATCAGTCAAGCGGAGCACTCATCAAAGTTACAACAACATTTACAGATTTTGGAACTCTGTGCACACAGAAGGCGGGCCACATTATAAGGCGCTCCGTCCATTTTGGAGAAAATTTTAGACTTTTAAGTGCGCCTTATGGTCGTGAAAATACGGTAGCTTTTGTAACCCTTTGCAGACTGATAGATGTCAATTACTTTATTTCTCAACTGCTCTTGATTTTCTTTACATCCTGTCATTTTGTTGCAGTTTACTTCTTTTTTTGTCCGACTTGGTTTTGTCAGGACAGATTTTGTTGAAGTGATTTCTAGATTGAACAGGTCTGGAGGTAATTAGGCTTGGGTGATATCAGTGAAAAATACCAAAAATTTAAATTAGCCACAATTAATTCATGATTTAACAAGGGGGGGGGGGGTAATTGCTTTTTCACACAGGGCCAGGTAACTGAATTTTTTTTCCCCTTCATAAATCAAATCACCCTTTAATAACAGCATTTTAAGTTCACATTGGTTTGATGATCTTCAACATTAAAGTGGGGAAACTATGCAAAAATATAAGTATTTGAGAAGGGGGACAATACTTTTTCATGCCACTGTACTGTATGTACAACCCCAATTCCAATGAAGTTGGGATGTTGTGTTAAATAAATAAAAACTGAATACAATGATTTGCAAATCATGTTCAACCTATATTTAATTGAATACACTACAAAGACAAGATATTTAATGTTCAAACTGATCAACTTTATTGTTTCGCAAATAATTATTAACTTTGAATTTTATGGCTGCAACACGTTCCAAAAAAGCTGGGACAGAGTCATGTTTACCACTGTGTTAGATCACATTTTCTTTTAACAACATTCAATAAACATTTGGGAACTGAAAACACTAATTGTTGAAGCTTTGTTGGTGGAATTATTTCCCATTCTTGCTTGATGTACAGCTTCAGCTGTTCAACAGTCCGGGGTCTCCGTTGACGTATTTTACGCTTCATAATGCGCCACACATTTTCAATGGGAGACAGGTCTGGACTGCAGGCATGCCAGTCTAGTACCCGCACTCTTTTACTACGAACCCATGCTGTGGTAATGTGCAGAATGTGGTTTGGCATTGCCTTGCTGAAATAAGCAGGGGCGTCTATGAAAAAGACGTTGCTTGGATGGCAACATATGTTTCTCCAAAACCTGTATGTACCTTTCAGCATTAATGGTGCCTTCACAGATGTGTAAGTTACCCATGCCATTGGCACTAACACAGCCCCAATACCATCACAGAAGCTGGCTTATGAACTTTGCCTCCATAACTCCTCTTTGGCCCGGAGGACATGACGTTCACAATTTCCAAAAACAATTTGAAATGTGGACACGTCGGACCACAGAACACTTTTCCACTTCGCATCAGTCCATCTTAGATGAGCTCGGGCCCAGAGAAGCCAGCGGCGTTTCTGGGTGTTGTTGATTAATGCCTTTTACTTTGCATCGTAGAGTTTCAAGTTGCACTTACGGATTTAGAGCCAAACTGTATTTACTGACAATGGTTTTCTGAAGTGTTCCTGAGCCCATGTGGTGATATCTTTCACACATTGAAGTCGGTTTTTGATGCAGTGCTGCCTGAGGGATCGAAGGTCACGGGCATTCAATGTTGGTTTTCGGCCTTGCCGCTTACATGCAGTGATTTCTCCAGATTCTCTGAACCTGTTGATGATATTATGGACCGTAGATGATGAAATCCCTAAATTCCTTGCAATTGTACGTTGAGGAACATTGTCCTTAAACTGTTCAACTATTTTCTCACGCACTTGTTCACAAAGAGGGGAACCTCACCCACCTTTGCTTGTTCCCAATTAGCCTGTTAGGATGTTCCAAACAGGTGTTTGATTAGCATTCCTTAACTTTCTCAGTCTTTATTGCCACCTGTCCCAGCTTTTTGGGAACATGTTGCAAGCATAAAATTCTAAGTTAATAATTATTTGCTAAAAACAATCAAGTTTATCAGTTGGAAGATTAAATATCTTGTCTTGTAGTGTATTCAATTAAATATAGGTTTAGCATGATTTTCAAATCATTGTATTCTGTTTTTATTTTTGTTTAACATCCCAACTTCATTGGAATTGGGGTTGTATCTTTGTCATGTCTCTCATCGTGTCCTAGAATATATATTATTCTTGAAACGTCCGACATTTACCTTGTTATAGTAAAATGTACTGTTTCTTTCACCATGTCAGATAACGTATCTTTTTCAATGACCATGTCAGAGAATGCACGTTATTCTTCTAGTAAAATGTACCACATTCATTTCTCACATCCTAAAATACACCTTATTCGTATAGTCACATCCTATAATTCAACTGACTCATTAAACATGTCCAAGAAAGCCCCTTTTCTGGATCTAGTCATGTGTATCCTCACTAGGGTCGCGGGCTGCTGGAGCCTATCCCAGCTATCTTTGGGTACACCCTGAACCGATCGCCAGCCAATCGCAGGGCACAGAAACAAACAACCATTCACACTCACACCTACGATGTGATTGTCGCAGGACTGAGGGACTGGAATGGGAAGTAGAACTGTGAAAGGGGGGGGGGGGGGGATAAAAATACATTGTTGTTGTTGTTTTTTTTTTAAAAAAAGCTAACCAGTCAGGGGGCAGGTCATGCCCCCTGACCGATGACACACTTAAGAGAACTGAGGTGGGAGGAGGACATCAACGTGATGCATGTTCAGTGTGTATAAATACTACCACAATCAAACTTGCAAGAGTAACCCAAGGCAATAGTTACTAGACTTTACGCCGATCTGATCGGTGTTATTGATCGGCCGATAATTAGCATTTATGCTGATCGCTTTCATGTCATAATTCTCCGATTGGATCAATGACATCATCGATTGGCTCTGCACAAGACATTTAACGCCGCGTCGCCGTTGCATTTCAATTCAAAAGCTAGTTTATTTTTAGCCTTGCCACGTGTTTTGTGGCGCAAAACGAACTATCTGACGGCCAATAAAGTTTTTTTCAATCTTGTCAGTTAAAAATAAGTCATCAGTGTGGGACTATTTTGCGGTGTCTCAGACAGACAACACGCAAGTTATTTGCAGTCTGTGCACAACTGAAGTACATTGTGGGGAACGTCATCTAAATGCATCAACACAAATTTGATCGGGCACCTGAAGAATGTACACAAGGACGAAAATGCCGCGTTCAAGCAACGCAGCGTGAAAAAAAAAAAGGGAAAAAAAAGGCAAACTCTGGACAACACAGGTCCATATAGCTGGGACAGTGAGAAAGTTAGAGTAAGCATGTCATTAACAGTATTTATTAAAGTAATTTAATTGCAGCAAATTAATTTAAAGTAAGTTAGCAGCCATTATTTATTTCATGTTGCAATGTTGATCTGACCTAAACTTATGTCAGTGGCCAATCTTTGAATGCCCCCTAGAGGTCATTGATGTTTTAACTTTTGTCTAAAATGCTAGAGAATAA
Source organism: Phycodurus eques (assembly GCF_024500275.1). NCBI lineage: Eukaryota > Metazoa > Chordata > Actinopteri > Syngnathiformes > Syngnathidae > Phycodurus > Phycodurus eques. The sequence goes on along the minus strand of NC_084527.1, from coordinate 10,119,240 downwards.
TTTCGAGCTGGGATGGGCTCCAGCACGTCCTCGACCCTAGTGAGGATAAGCGGTATAGAAAATGGATAGATGGATGGATACAGTACTCAGTATACAGTACACAAGTAGATACAATAAATAAACAACTCATGTAAATGGACACCATCTTGTGATCGGATCGGTGACCGGTTATCGGTTTTTTTAAACTTGCTGATCGGTGATCGGCCCCAAAAATCCTGATCGTGTCAAGCCTAATAGTTACCTTCGAGTCCGGTGTGAATGTAGCATTATAATTATGACGTCCCAGAATGCACTTTATTGCGCATAATCTAGTATAGACTTTACTCTTCCAGTAAAATGCACTTTATTCCTATAGTCACATACAATACACTACAATAAGACATCATTCCACATGTCCTCGAATGCACCTTATTATTCTTGTAAAATGCAGTGTATTTTAGAAGTCGCGTCTAACAATGTACCTTATTCTTAAAGTTACGTCCAACAATGCACCTTATTCCTATAGTCACGCCTAAGAATGCACCTTATTCTTATCGGCACGTCCAACAAAACACCTTATTTATTGAGGATGTCCTAAACCTTATCCTTTCTGTAAAATACACTTATTTCCTATAGTCACATCCTAGAATACACCTTATTCTACGTGAAAATGTGTGTGTACTCGAATACACCTTATTCTTGTAAAATGCACAGTACTCTTGTCACGTCCAGCAATGCAGCTTATTCCTATAGTCACGCTCAATAATTCACCTTCTTATAGTCACGTCGTAGAATGCAACTTATTTATTGCGCATGTCCTCAAATGCACCTTATTCTTCTAGTACACAGATTTATTTTTGTTACATCCTATAACACGTCATTCATTGAGCGTGTCCTCAAATACACATATTCGTCCGGTAAAATACACTGCGTTCTACTTTAATCACATCCTAAAATTTATCTTATTCGTTGAGCATGTCCTAGAATGCACCTTGTTCGGCGGCTGGAACGTGGCCCGGTATGCAATCACATGCAGGCTAAAGTGCCTTCCGTCTAATCAATAGATATTAGCTATCATTAAACATATTGAACTGAAAGATTGAGCATAATTTTCCACCAATATCGGCTCGTATAAATCCCCTGGACAAATAGAATGGGATGCGTGTCTAAATGTAGCTTTTTAAAAAAAAAAAAAAAAAAAAAAAAAAAAAAAAAAAGGCTGCCTCAATGAAACGCTACGCAGTGAACAAACAGGGCGTACTGTGCTGTGCCAGTGACCAAGTGAATAAGGAGCCGTGCTCAAATGAATTAATTTCGCTGACAGCTCTGCGATCACCTGATCCTTCGGGCATTGCATTTAAAAGTCACACTTGAAGGGCATTATTATTATTTCACATGAGCGGGGCGACGTCAAGGTTGACAGACAGCGTACTTACCATTTCTGCACTCTCTCACACACACGCCAACACTCCTCGTTAGTGTATTAAAAATATATACTATAATACACATGTGGCAGCATCGCTTTACATGTTACGATGCGTTCAGGTGACAAGCGTCTGATTAGCTTAACCGAGCCCAGAGCGTTCAATTACGAGATGGCAAAAGGCTAAATAACCCAAGCTAAACCAACATTGGAAGGTGGTCCGCACACAAATATGATAGGGGTGAAAATGTCTTAAATACATGAATAAAGTCGTATTGGTGACGTTAATGTGCAATACCCGGAGCGAGCGGACAGGCCGCGTTAGCTCGGTTGCTCCCTGGGTGACCAACACGTCGCAAGGCCCTCAGCACTCCCGTACCCCACAAAAACGGACACAAGGCGGGTATGTCATCTCTTAAAAACGACACTAAGATTAACCAAATGTGATCTCGTCCGGGAAACAGGCCACAGTACGCCTATCCGTCGTTGTATTTCGTCGCTAGGTTGAACGTTTTCGATTCGCACAGACCTGCCCAGATTCTGTCGTCCCCCGCCGCTTCCTCCGGCACCAGCGGCGTTGCCACCGCCGGGCTTGCTGCGATTTCCACCGGCCTTCATTGACATGGCGAGCCCATAAAAGACGGCGTCTTAAAATGACCAGCTTGACACCGCAAATTCTCTCGTCGACGATGAGACCACTGTGTCTGTGGTTGGTTGACAGTTAGCCGCCGCTGTTAGCACTCTGGTGGCTAGCAGGCTAATGTCAACGTTCTAGGTTAGCCCAATTATCAACCTGTACAATTGCTTTTAAATCAAGAGGAGGGGCGGGGGGGGGGGGTACGCTTTAAAAAAAGACAACACGTGAAAACGATTCTCCTAAAATAAATGCGGGCGTTGAACCTCTTGCCAACGTGCTGCGTTAATCCGAACGAAATAATTTTGTAATCTGAAAATTGATTTTGAGTGCTGTCTGGGGCTGTTTCCGTTGCTAACATCGAAAAGACCAAAACAGTTTGAAAGGGGACAAAAAAACGGCGGAGGGATATTTGACAGGCGTAACGGCCCTTGGCGTCCGAAGCGCACACACAAAAAAATCTCTGTACATTTAACGACAACGCACGACTACAGCAAACAGACTGTTAAAGACACGATTATATCAAACAAACACGGTGATAGTTAAGTGTTTGAAACAAAAGCGCTACTTTAATGGGACTATTTTCAGGAAATCCACCAAGGCTGTGTTGTGGCATCCACGTGAGCCGGCGAACACACCGCATACACATGCGCTTCCATCAAACCCAAAGCCGGAGAAAAGAAAGTCTGGACAGTGACAAGAGAGGGCGCCATATTGTTACCAGTTTGACACAACGTCACTAGACAATGCAATGCGACGCAAATGACTATTTCCAAAATTGACCATATATAAGGGATATTTCCCACAGAAACCTCACACTATACGTGCTTTATGGTAATCTAAGATTATCATCATGGCCAGTAAGTGAACTACAAAAGAAATCGGCTCATATTATGAAAACAACATATATATATATATATATATATATATACATATATATATATATATATATTTTTTTTTTTTTTTTAAACAGGGCTTGCGTTGGCGAGCACCCCTGTTTAAAATATATACATAATTTTTGACACAAAATAAATTTGTCATCTCTTAAATTTAATCCTAGATTGTGTTTAATTATTATTCGGTTAATATAGGGTTTACCTCCCAAAGGCGTAATCTTTTTTGCATCCGTATGGTTTGTCCGGGATGTGTGGAACAGCTGACACCCACAAAGCCAACCTTTTTGCCAAAACTCGCCAAAAGTGCATTTAAAAGGCCCAAAACTGTCCGAAGCTAATGCAAGTCAATAACGGGATTAGAGACAACATGGCGTCCGTAAACCATGTGACGTGGGTTTAACCAATGTGGTGCAGTGCGGTGAGTTCAAACAGTGTCCAGACTTTTTTTTTCCTACGCTTTTGATCATACTGAATACTCATTGGGCCTCATTCACTAACCTTGTATACGCACAGATTCCACAAATGTCTAATTCATCAATGTGTTCGTACTTGTTTTCATACTCTGCAAACAAATTTAGAAGCTCTTCAGACCGGGCGTATGCACAAATATATTGTTATTATGCATGTTCAAATGTGATGTAAATTTATCGAATCTTACACCACTGCTGGCGTGATTGCTTGGGACGTACCTCCGACCGGCATATGTCTCATATATTTTCTGTGGCTTCCAACAATAATTTCATGAATTTTATCAACTACAAATGCCTCTTCGTTGTGCTATTTATTCCTTACTATTTATTTTAACAATGTATGCAGTATTGTTTTACTCTCGGTTCGTAAGTAGTTTTTTGTATATTTTTTGAGCTGTATCCTCAAATTTTACTTCAGGATTAAGAATTATTAACAAGAATATATTACAGTATATGTTGTCAGTTTCTGTGTTTTACAAGCTTTCTGATGATACAAACGTTTTGAAAATAGGATAAAGATGAAGAAAGTTGTTAAAGTTTTGAGATGCGTCAGACGGACGCCATTTCATTGGAGACGGGCACGGTTTATGCAGATTGCAGCTCATGGGCTCGAGCTCGTCATTTAGAATGATTGACTAACATATACACAGTGTTGCAAAGAAAGTTGGCCTGTACGCCCTTGTCAGGAATCTGACTGATTTTGCGTTTACGCTCAACTTGTGCACAGAGTAAGAACGTATTTTACGCATTTATTAGTGAATGAGGGCCATTGAATGCGTAGAATCAAATATTAGACATTAACTACGTTGTAATTGTACATTAGCTATAGTGCTACTAACTACACGTATATGATTTCATAAACTGCCTGACCATGTTAAAATGTCATGAATACATTCTCCTTGCATGGACAATCGTAGGAAAATGTGAATACAGCACTGTAAATGTCATCAAGATTTAAGTAAATGCTGCCATATTTGATTTTCTGTTGCCATCCCATTTCTTTAGTAGATTACATTATTCATTCATAACAAAATAAATAATAGACAATTTATTTCCAAGTAATCCCTACTAGACAATTATTGGCTGGGCCAATTATCAGCACAGCTATTCGGTATTTTGACGCATAATGGCAGCTAATGAATGCTGAATCCGACGGCCGAGAAGCGATCACTTTAAAACTGGGTAAACTTCATGGAACTATTAATTTATTTTTCAGTTAACTTTATTGGCGATGCTGCTGATCCTGGGAATTCCATCCATCCATTTTCTTAACCGCTTATCCTAACTCGGGTCATGGGCTGGCTAGCCTATCCCAGCTGGCTAGCCTGTCCCAGCTATCTTTGGGCAGGAGGCGGGGTACACCCTGAACCGGTCGCCAGCCAATCGCAGGGCACATAGAAACAAACAACCATTCGCACACACATTTATTCATTTAAAGTCTTCAATCAACCCACCACGCATGCTTTTGGGATGTGGGAGGAAACCGGGGTGCCCGTAGAAAACCCACCCAGGCACGGGGAGAACATACAAACTCCACATAGACGTGGCCGGGATTTGAACTGTGAGGCAGATGTGCTAACCAGTCGTCCACCGTGCCGCCTGGGAATTCCATGCACTTTTTTTTTTTTAACTTAAAACAAAGATAAGTCAAAGATGAACACTTTAGTTGTACTGACATTTTGGAAAACTTTATTTACTCTGACAGTGTACCATTTCTTCTGTCACATGTCAGCCAATCGCCTTCTACTAGACAGCCAATCTGTCAGCTAATCATGTTCTACTAGCCAGCCAATCACATCCTACTAACCAGAGTCAGTGACAACTTCCTATTTAAGGCCTTGTTGATGATGCAACCAGTTAGAATATTTGACGAAGACACAAGCAGTTCCGCCTTTTGAGGTTTGCCTGTTCCTGTCCCTGTGGCTGTTGGGGATTCTGCAAGGAGTGCAAGGTCCTCATTCTGCTCTATGTGAATCATGGATTAAGACAGTAGTGAAATATAAGCATTTCCTGACCTGCTATCTGTGGATTACAAAGTATTGCATCACTTTGGCCGATCTTCAAAGCCTGGCCCTCTCGGCTGTCACGTGTGAAGCGACTGCCCTTCGCTAAACTGTATGCTGGCTTTGATTTAACCTGTCCCAGTTAATCCAAATATTTTCTATCTTTCCAGGTGTGCTGCATTTGGGTCCTAAATCACAGTCGCCCGTGTCAATTTAATTCACCGATCCGATCAATGACCTCACTGATCGGCTCCACAAAAGACATTTACTCCGCGTCGCTGCGTGCACAGTATATTTGAATCCAAAAGCTAGTTTATTTTTTGCCTTGTCGCGTGTCTTTTGACATAGTACTGTAAATATCTGACGGCCAATGAAGTTATTTATAAAAAAAACAAAAAAACATGTCGGCGGTGTGGGACAGATAACACGTCAGAGACGGACGGGGAACAAGTAATGCCCGGATAAGATTACAAGACAAATTTGCTCTTTCACGATTGCACTGTCAGACTACTGCAATAAAATCTTGTATTCCGATACCATCGGATCCTGTTTTTTACGATCATTGGGCTTTATCTTGTCAACTTAAATGCGACCGGATACACTCGTTACCGTGGCGACAACAACAAGAGTGGAGCGCGTCGACTTTGTATTATAAGGACAATATGGGGGAAAACGTGTGTTGGTGGTCACCGGTGCTCAGGACAGGAGAGGACGTTTGTTTAAGGCTTGCTTGAGGTATGTTCACGTAGTTTTAATTCGATACGGCTCACAAGCAGGCAATAAAATGTTATGTAGCCTAGCAAGCTAGTGGTACCACGAAGGGTTGGATGTAAACATGTTGCCGTTCTGTCGAATCATGCTCGAAAGTTTCGGTGTGGGTGAAGTAATTTAATAAAAAATCATTTAATTACAGTAGGTTAGCACCCATTTTTTCTGTCATGTAATGTTGGTTTGACCTGACTGACTAGAATACACGATCTGACTAGCGCAGTGATTTCTAACATTTATGGAGCCAAGGAACATATTTTACAATTGAAAAATCTCACGGCACACCAACAAACAAACATGTCACAAAAGTGGATACATTAATTACTGTATTTACTTCCTGCCATCTAATAGAAGACCATTCATTTGTTCTGTCTGTCACTGTGCCTCACTGGTATTAATAGAGGAACAAAGATACATTATTTATTGTAAATTATTTTTTTGAGCAATTAAGTACACAAGTAGATACAGTAAATGAACAGGTCATTTAAATAGACAAATTCCTCCATCTTGTGATCGGATCGGAAATCGGTTATCGTTTTTCTAAACTCGCTGATCGGCCCCAAAAATCCTAATCGTGTAAAGCTTAACTCTGATTGTCTTAATATATTTTTTTAAAATGGCGACACTTCTGGGAAAGTGTTGATTATGTACGCTAGCTCGCAGGCTCACTGGCTAGCAAGTTGAAAAAAGCAGCGAGCTTGCCAGTATGGCGATGGCGTGTGGGGGCGCATGGCAGACACATTATCGACTGAATAAAATTAAACACTTAAGGGAAGATGTATTTTTTCGGGTTGTAGGCATAGCTTGATGACCAACTGGGCGCTTTACTGATAGAAACAGCCCAATTTATTATTAATAAGGGAGTTGCAATAGTGCAGAATAGCCACTACATGGAATAAGGGCACTTAGTACTGATACAGTCCATCCATCCGTTTTCTGAGCCGCTTAACCTCACAAGGGTCGCGGGTACTGATATAGTGTGGTGGGACGACTCGTGCTAGAGGTCTGTTTGCATAATCTGGCCTTGTTTTAGCACACACAAAAAAATCCCACTGTATATTTCATTTCAATCTTTCACAATATTGGGTCTTTAAGTGTTCGAGTTTGTATAATTGAAAATTTCGACGCCAATATTTTCAAACTTTTACTGCAAATGAATATCGGCTCCAAATATCAGTTATCGACCTCCTTGACTCCCACTAGTTGGTATCGGTATCGGCCCTGAAAAAAACAAAAAACAAAAAAAACATCGGTCTATCTCTACTCCCAAGTTTGAGACTTTAAACGACATGATCCATATGTTTTGACCTATCAATAGTTTTTATTACTTTCACCATATTAAATAAATATGAAATAAGTTTTAAAAAAACAGTTATAGTTTACATATGTTAGTAAAAGGCCCCCATTAAAACATTTTGATCAGGCAATATGGTTTACCTACTATTGTGTACCTTAAGCTGATCGAGCTGTATCCCTGGCAAGATGTTACAAGATTAGCATTTAGCTGCGTTGGTCGCCTGGGGTACTTTTGTTGGACTCGTTCCATCCCTTTGAGGCACTAATTTTGGCGGACAGCAACCGGGGGTTAATAGGCTGCCCCGGTGGAAGGATGTTAATGTGGTTTTGGCTTCCTACAAGCGGCAAACTCAACTTGTCACCTGAGCCGGCCAACTCGCTAGCTTGTTAGCTAAGCTCGAGGTCGACGACACGCTGAGGCTGCACGGGGGTTTATTCTGTCGGGAATGTTTATCTTAAGCTTTCGTTTCGGCTTAAGGTGGGGGTAGTACCGACGTATTTTAGGTTAAATTCCATGTAATTATAGCGTAGTCATTCACCCAAATGGGGTGCCATTAGGCTATATGCTAGCAAGCGAGCTAGCTGTATGTAACATCGCTCTTACTAAAAATACACCCTTGTCCTGTGGTGGGGTCGTCCGCTACATTTTTGCCGTCTCCGTCTTTTATGGTGACCTCGCCCAGTGTTTGGCACTCTACATGGTCACTACGGTGGAGCCAAGCCGACAGGAAGAGCGAGCCGGAGCCCGAGGTGGTGAGTCGGGTTGGGCTGACTTGACGCCGCATCGCACCAGCTGGAAGGTGTTGCTAGCGCGTTACTTTGTCCCCATGTCCTGCCGTTAGTGGACATATAACGAGCCCTGGTCCACACCAGGGATACAGGAGCGAGGCTTGTTGTAAGGTCAAGCATAAAGTCTTTGTTTCCACTGTCAACTGTGTGAGATCTTGCGAGGACAACCGTGCCAAGTGGATCGTCATGTCGGAAGATAACAGCGCAGATAACTTCATCAAGGTAACTTTTTGGGAAAGGAAATTTACATATGTCTTGTGTGTGTGTGTGTGTGGGGGGGGGGGGGGGGGTCCTCGGTTTACGATGGAGTTACGTTGCTGCGGAACCTGAATGTTTACGTAAATCGGAACTGCGTAATCTAGCACCAACCAGCTGTAACGCAGTAGTAAGATCTTAATTACAGTAAATATTTATTGTAGGCCATAAATATGACGCATTCAAAGGAAATAATAAGTGGTAACATGAACCTATTGTTAAGCCTCTACAGAAACCAGTTCATTGTTTGCCCTTTGTACCCCTAAATGTCTTTTATTACAGTCAATATTTGTAGGAAAAACAATAAGGGTGATAATACTGATAACGATTTATATCCCAACATAGTATTTTTCCTTAAAATTACATGTAATTATTGGCATTTTTGTATGTGATTTCCCCCCCCCCTCCATTTATTTATAAAATACATATATAGACCACACAAGTAAATGAATAAACAATTAATAAAATAAAACAAAAATGTCCAGTGGTCAAATTAATACCATTCAAAAACAACAACCACTTTTCAAAGAATGCAGTAAAGGGAAAATAATTAAAATAAATACAAACACAGTCGTTCAAGTAAAATTCTAGTATGCCTACCATTTATCCAGTGAAGGTATTCCCAAGCAGACATATTCTTGCGCCGCTTCACAAACTAGTTAATTCCGTGCATTTTGTAACCTAAAAATGGCATAATTACGGTCAATACAGGCATGGACAAGTTAGAGTTTTCAATAAACCTAACATGTTATCGGAATGGGGGAGGAAGTGGAGTACCCAGAGAAAACCTACTCAAGTATGTGACGCAGATGCGCTATTAACTACTTTACTATGCTGCCATGGAATAATTAACTTTATTCCAATTGGAAAAATTGTTTTCGGAACAGAACACATTGGAGCTCTGACTTTAGCGGTGCCACCTCACAGGGACAGTGAAATGTAAATCAATAAGCTAATCACATTTTGGCGAGAAATTTGTGCATCCTATCCTATGAAGGTAAAAGCATCAAAGTATACTTTTAGTTCTAGGCCTTAATCCACCCCAACAATGCTCCTTGCTAACATTTAGTACAACCCTGCCTCTGGGATTCCTTCCTGGCCTGCTACCGTCCATGTGTCACCAGCCTGGCATCCAAGTCAGCAGTAAAATGTGATCTCAAGGGCTTTCACAACTGGGTCAGAATGTGCTTAATGATGGGTTGACTGGGTTCTGCTCTGCTCCTGAGAACAGGAACACACACTGGAGTGTCTGCTTGAGCCATGATCACAGAGAATGTGGTGTGGAATAGAATTGCGTTGACAAAGCCACTAGATAACTTGTTCAACAACCATCAGGGTTTGGCTGACACACAAAGTCATCTTAAAATCTGTTTATGTCGAATAGATCGGACGGATAAAAATTGTCTATTCTGTGACTAACTTTTCATTATATATTTCCTTATTACAGGAAGCATCCATTCTTGAGGAATACAATATTAACTGGACACAAAAGCTAGGCGCTGGCATCAGTGGACCTGTCAGGTGAGTCTGAAATGATATAGAAAATAAGCAGTGTCAAAACCAAGTATGGTCAATCCACCAGGTAACTCACCCTTTGAATCTCTGCCCAATGTTAGCATGTGCTAGTCTAGCTTGAAAAAGCCATCCATAAGGCACTACGTGTCGGTTTAGCTGTAGAAGAGTCCACTGACGTGTCTGACAATGCTGAGCTATTAGATGAGGTTAATCAGCAAAGAGAAGAAAGTGTTCAGTGAAGACCTGTTAAGTGTTAATACCCTCCAGATGTCTAGGCTACTTCAATATACAGTATATTACAATTTAATCATAACCCCAACCGAACCAATTGTTGGAGCAAACCGGACCTCTTTAAATTTTAGCTAAATACCCATGAAATATGGGATGCAATGTTTTTGTTTAATATTCTTAAAGGTTAAACATTTCCTGCACATGCCAATTAGGAAAATATTTAACATGGTGGTGAACAGCATATACACTACTGTATTGGTGAAAAGCTGTGATTGCATAATGTGGGTTGTTATGATCTCAAGACACAAGAAGCTCAACTCATTTGTCTGATTTATGGAGACTAACAGGAACTGTATGACTCAGACTCTACTTGTCTCTGTCGGAACACCTCTGAGTCACTCCGTATTTCAACACTTTTGTTTCTGAAATTGGCTGTGATTCATGAGGCCTTACACCTAATAGGGCTGCTGCACTTTTCTGATCCAGCCCAAACAGAACATTAATGTTATCCAGCTGGCCCCCATCTGCACTGCTCTGTTAGTCACCGTTGCCTTCTAGCTGGTGAACTTTGGCCAAAGCTGAATGTTACATTGGAAATCTTTTAAGTCACTGGGTGGTGTTTTTTCTTATCAGGTGACCATTTAGTTTACGTGGCTGAGAGGAAGAGGACTGATTGGGTCCTGTTTAGCCCCGTTGCTTTGTGTGCAGCGGTGCTAACCCTAACATTAATATAGCCTTTCATTGACTTTGTATTAAACAGACTTGGGGTGTCCTGATCCGATCTTTAAGTTCAGAAATCGGTACGATGTCAGCAAAAAACAAAAAACAAACAACACAAGTATCGGATTTGACTGGATCTAAAATCTCTGATTTTACCACTCTTAAACAAGCAGTCCATTCCATGCTGCGCTCTGCACTTCCATCAGTCAGCGCCCGGATGGCCTGCAGAGCCCACGTGATCACAACAACAGGTTGATAAGGTGCTAGTATAGTAGCAAGGAGTTAGAGTGGATGTTGCTTGCTTCAGGTCATTTCCAGTTGACATTCACTGTACAATTAAACACACATAACAAAAGAATTACACCTATTGAATGTTCAAATAGATCACAGACTTAGTTTCTTTCTTCGTTTTTTGTTCACAAAAATCGCTAGCTCAAAGCTAATGCACAGTGAATGAAAAACACTAATGAAAATTAGCATCTAACTCGCGGCACTTGTATTTCTCAAAGTAATGAATATTGGTACACAAATGCTGTATAAACAGGCAATATAACCATATTCTCTGGCATGTATTCTTCGAACTGTGAGAAACGAGTTATAATAACAATATTTGATCGTGACTTCTTTTTTTTTTTTTTTTTTTTTTTACTGCGTGTATCTTATTACGTGCACCACACTCCCATCATAGGTCAAGACGGGCACACTATGTAACTTATTGGTTAATAATAAATGGGTCAGTTTTTGTCATAACTGCTGTTGCTGATTGATATTCTCTGTTAGAGTAATATCACTTGATCAAGCCCTTTCTAACATTCTATACTACCAAATAAGTAAATTATGTATGATTATTGCAGAAATTGGGTCGTACCGATATCGGTATTGGCCAAAACTCAAGGCTGCAATATTGGTATCACATCGGAAGTGGAAAAAGTTGGATCGAGACGTCCCTAGAAGAGTCACTTTAACCTTCTCTTTTATCCTTGTTAAGAGTTTGTGTGAAGAAGTCAACACAGGAACGATTGGCCCTGAAGATCCTCATTGATCGCCCGAAAGCTAGGAATGAGGTTAGACAATCACTACCTGTTTTTTGTTGCACTTGAATTCTTTTTGTTTGAGGTTTAGTGTCACTCTTGTGCTGCTTCTGTTTGTGAGGATGTAACATTCTTAAACACAGTGTCTAGGTGCTCCTTTGTGCCATTAGCAGCCTCCTACTTCTCAGGCATGCAGTCAGCATGCAAGCTCTCATGACACGGCTGGGTAAAATATGAGCAAAACATCGTCTCAGTTAAATCATGTGCTCTTTTTTTTATTATTATTATTATTATTATTATTATTATTAATCAGTTTATTTGAAAGGGGACAATGCAATTTCATAAAACACATGAAATACACATGGTTAAAAAAGCCAGAATTAGCCAGAAGGCTAGTTTTCATCTGTAGTCCCCTGGCCATGATGTAAAAAAGCAGTAAAATACATCTACAAGACAATATAATATAAAACAGGATACATAAAGACTTACTATTAAGAGAGAATAAAACCACAAATCATTTGATCATAACAAAAAAAAAGAGGAATGAGACAGTCACCTCTGACAGAGCCTCGAGTGACACGCTCAGAGCTGTTTCTTTGGCTGATGAACTCAGCCAGAGGAGCTGGAGCCAAATCATGCAGTACTTTATAAATCAAATTTAAATCTGCAAATATGTGAAGACTGTCCCAGTTTAAAAGACTGTATTTTTTTAAAATTGCACAGTGATGATAGTGCCTTGGTTTTTTATCCATCACTTTAATTGCTTGTTTGTACAAAACTTCCAATGTTTTTTTTGCATTCTGACCAGCCTGGGACCAACTGGTTATGCAATAGTTAAAGTGACTAAGAATCATTGAATATAAGTACATTTTTGCGGCTTCAGTTGACATTTCATTTCGAATTGCACGAAAATTTGCGAGGTTTAATTTGATATTTTTACACAATTTGTCAATATGGGCTTTAAAGGAAAGCTGTGAATCTATTATTAACCCAAGATATTTGTATTGGCTGACAATTTGCATTTTTTCTCCATTAACAAGTATATCGGGGTCAGGTGATACTCTATTTGTTTTAGTGAAATACATGCCTACAGTTTTAGAAACGTTTAGCTGTAGACAGCACTCCTGCAACCAAGTTGTGACACAGGACATTGTATTAGTGAGTTTAGCAGCAACAGTATCTTTGGAGCGACCATGAACAAAGAAAACCGTGTCGTCTGCATACATTAAGCACTCTGCTTCAGAACAAACAGTGGGCAAATCGTTGATATAAACACTAAATAAAAGGGGGCCTTATATTGATCCCTGAGGGACTCCAGAGGTTAGCCTAAGAGACTCTGATCTGTAGTTGTTAACTGATACAGATTGTGTTCGGTCATGCAGATATGATTCAATCCAGCTCACAGCTTTGTGAGAGAAGTTAAATTTTGAGAGCTTGGTAAGAAGAACAGAGTGATTTACTGTATCGAAAGCTTTCCTGAGGTCCAAGAACACCGCCCCTACAACTCCACCCTTGTCGAGAGAAGATTTTATTTTCTCAATGAAGAGGCATGTAGCCATTTCAGTGGAATGCTTGGATCTGAAACCAAACTGCATGGCGTGGAGAGAGGGGGAGCTGCTGTTTAAATAATGGACAATCTGCTCTGACACCCATTTTTCTGCAACTTTGGAAATGGCCGGAAGAATGCTTATAGGTCGGTAGTTATTCAGACAATTTGAGTCACCGGATTTAAAGACAGGGGTAACAATAGCAGATTTCCAGGCCTTTGGAAAGTGACCAGATGAAATTGAAAGATTAATGATTGAGGCAATAGGAGTAGCAAGAGTTGAACCTAGATCTTTGAGCATGTTCGTGTCCATTCCAAAAACATCCTTTGCCTTAGATGGTTTGAGTGAATGAATTAAATCGATAACTTTGGTCTCAGTAATATTTGTATAAAACTGCAAAATTTTCTCGAAATGTGTACTCTGGGAAAAAATATGAACACTAAACTTATTTTTAATCCCTTCCACCCATTCATTTCGTCGAGCATTTGTCTTCATGGGAGTCTTGGTTTAGCTAGACTCTATCCCAACTGACTGTGGGTGAGAGGCGAGATGCACCCTGGGATGTTCGCTAGCCAATTTCAGTGTTTTTACTCCCATTTTCCATCAATTGAATTAAGTAATTAGAGCGTTTTTCTTCAGTCTTTTATTGATGGAAGATGAAAGCAAAAAAATTAGGGTATAAATACAGGGTAAAAAAATGGATGGACAAATACAGTAGCATGTTTCAGCCCTCTAACCACTTTAAATATGGGAGATGCTGGTGTTAGTGGACAGATATGAAAGTAATGCTCCACTAAAGTCTGTTCAACTAATATCTACCACAACAAATCTAGCAAGAGAGTAGTGATTGTACAGTGTTCCCTCGCTGTGTTGTGGGTCCATCATGCTGCTACATCGTATGTTTTTTTTCTTTTTTTGTCACTTTGTCTATCACGGAAATCCCTGCAATATCACAGAAATCTGTAATGCCCTTGCATGTGGGGAAGGAGAGCCACAGTCGCCGAGGAACTTTGCAGCTTTTTATTGAATGGCAAGCTGCAATTAGCCACAATGAGCACATTCAGGCAGAAGCTGGTGTTGGCCACAGCTCACGCCCAGACACTCACACTCAGACCTCGCTCCAACTTGCTGGCATCACACCCCTCGTTCCACCAGGCCCGCCTCTTATATTGGAACATATCCAACACAGGGATTACAATATTGTACAGTATTACATTTACAGTGTGTTTACAAGTGTGTGTTAGTAAGCTGAAATGTTTTTAAAGCCTGTGGGAGGAATACAACTATTTACATGGTCTCTCTATATTACAGCTTTTCACATATTGCGGGTGGTTTTTAAATGCATCACAGACTGGATGCTGCTATGTTCACTGATTTTAAACACTTGACTGTTTTTGTCTGCAGGTGCGACTCCATATGATGTGCGCCAACCACCCAAACATTGTGCAAATCTTGGAGGTGTACGCCAACAGTGTCCAGTTCCCACACGAGTCCAGCCCGAGGTAACCTTGTCTACCCATCTGCGTCGCGTTATTTATGCTGCCTTGTTTTGAAAAGTGTCGTATTTGGCAGAGCCCGGCTTCTGATTGTCATGGAGATGATGGAAGGCGGCGAACTGTTCCACAGAATCAGTCAGCACAGGCACTTTACTGAAAAAATGGCCAGCGAAGTCACAAAGCAGGTAGGCAATGGCAGTATACATGCGCACTCCATCAGTCTCGTGATTTCTAACCAGCGTCGTCTCTACGCACGTTTTACAGGTGTTAAACCTTTTTTGTCACATGACTATCAGCAGGTCTCGCAGTCTCGTTAGCAGCTCCCTGCTTGGATTCCGCAGCTGATGTCACACTAGATCAGCGCGCCATGTGGCCATTAGCATTTGTTGAGACACACACATAAACGTGTGACATCCCTCCTCCTACAGATCAGTCAAGCCTTGGAACACTGTCACTCCTTAAATATTGCACATCGGGACCTGAAGCCAGAGAACCTGCTCTTCAAGGATAACTCTTTGGTAATTGGAGGAATTTCTCCACTTACTCTTACACGACGATATTGTTTGTGCCATGTTTTACTGTTGTTGTTGTTTTACCACATTTTCCTCAGGATGCTCCCGTGAAGCTGTGTGACTTCGGCTTTGCCAAAATAGATCAGGGGGACTTGATGACACCTCAGTTCACTCCCTACTATGTAGCTCCTCAGGTAGAAAACAAACAGAAAAATAAACATTAAATAGAATGCATATCAAACCTGGTTGTTGCACTGCAGGTACTTGAGGCTCAAAGAAGACACCAGAAGGAAAAGTCTGGAATCATACCTACCTCACCCACTCCTTACACCTACAACAAGGTGAGACTTGAACAGGAAGTGATAGGATAGGCAGTGTAACTTGAATCAACTCTCATTGTCTTTCTCCAGAGCTGTGACTTGTGGTCTCTGGGCGTCATCATCTACGTGATGCTGTGCGGCTATCCTCCATTCTACTCCAAGCATCACAGTCGCACCATTCCCAAGGACATGAGAAAGAAGATCATGATGGGCAGCTTTGACTTCCCTGAAGACGAGTGGAGTCAGATCTCAGAGATGGCAAAGGACATCGTGCGCAAGTAGGTTTAGTTACAGTAGCTCCCTTGTTAATGCCCATAAAATAAACAAATAGAATCATTTACTTGTCATTGTAACACCTATATTAACTGCACGAGCAATATTTAAAGTAACATTTAAACTTCTTAACTGTCATAGAAGTGAAGAAATAAATTATTTGCAGTACTATCAGCAAAAAATAAATAAAAAATCATGACAGACGCAGTGACGAACATGAAGAAGTAGGGATGCAAGTTGTTTCACATGTACTTCTACAGTTAGATTATTGTTTACATATTGTTGGGTAGTGCAAAATAATACTGAACAGCCTTGAAAGAGACTGAATGTACCGAACGACTGACCGTCTGGTTTAATTTTGTGACTCGGTGCTGTGTTTCTATTGCTTGCCAACAGAGTAGACAATAAGAGTCCCCTTTTTGTTTTTTGTTACATATTTAAAAAACTGTTTCCTTTGTTGTGGAAACAATTAGCCTCTGTAATATAGAGAAGGATTCTTTTAAAGACAAACAAGCTTGCACAGTTTCTTATCTTAGCAAAGTGGTTTCATGGTATTTGGCCAAAAAGACATTTCATGCTGAGGTCGTTATACCCCCCACGTGTGAGCAAATAAAGCAAATACAACAATCAGAAGATACAGCACATTGGGTGTGGTTGATAGCATCAGAGATTTGCAATTGAAATTCAAGGCAAGTCAACAATAGAGGAAGAAACAATACATTATGTGTAGTTAAAAAACATCTCATGGCGTCTTGGTCCTGCTCAGGCATTTGGAAACCTTTTGTATTTTAATTAGGAGGCATAAGGAAAAAGAACATAGATGAAATAATCGTAACCCAGCTCTCATGTAATTTTATATTTGAATGGCTAGAGTTTTCTGGCAGAGATTACTGGGCCTGCATGTTGTTGGACACAAATATCTCCAGTCCTTATTTCTAGTCCAAAACTTTTTACCAATACCAAGACTACCGACTATGAGTTCATTTGTGAATCACGCTTCCCTTCCTTGTTGTGCTCCCTGCAGGCTGCTGAAGGTGAAGCCAGAGGAGAGGCTAACCATCGAAGGAGTCTTGTCTCACCCGTGGCTCAACTGCACCGAGGCCCTGGACAACGTGCTGCCCTCGGCCCAGATGATGATGGACAAGGTGGGCGGGGAGGGGTCAAGACACTGTTGGAGTCGTTTTAAATGAAGATGCAATGACACTCGGGATGTATCTCAGGCGGTGGTCGCAGGTATCCAGCAGGCCCATGCGGAGCAATTGGCCAACATGAGGATTCAGGATCTGAACATCAGCCTGAAGCCACTCAACTCTGTCAACAACCCAATCCTCAGGAAGAGGAAACTCCTTGGGTTTGTTTGCTTATGTTCATGTCAAATAAATGAGCTTTTAGGGGCTTTTGTAGCCTACGTGCAACACAATTTACAAGCATACCCTATTTCTGCAAATAGCGGCTGGGGTTGTTTATTTGAGGCCTTTATTTGTGCAATTCTATTTTTGTAATACTTAATGTTATCAGTAGAGATTTTCGATACCACTTTTTTTTGGGCTGGTACGGGTACTCACCAAAGCCACCAGTACTTTTGATACATAAAATTTCAATTACTACAATGACAGAAAATTATGAACAAAGTTCTTTCTTTCTGATGCACATGATGATTTGCCGCTGTGTTAAACCGCCGCAGTGTAGTGCCCACTACTGGTGAGGAGAACTTACTTGATGTCAGATTTTTTTGCCTTAAGTATCGGTGGCAGGTATCGGCAGCCTTCGCAAGTACCCGATACCTGGAAATAAGGCCGGTATCGGCGTGATACTGATACCTGGTATCGACACTCACCCATCCCTCCTCACCAGTATATTGTAATTCAAGCGAAAGTTGAGTTTAGAATGCAATTTAAAAGGATTATAGAGCAAGAGGATTATACAGCAAAACTGCAAGAACTGAGGCACACAACCCAACTTCGAGCAGTGATCACACGTCGACTTTAAAGATGCTCTCTCCACATAGACATAATACTGCCCTGGAAACTCGTTTACAACATGCGATAAGACTGCACACTCCAAATTAATTTGAGACATGCGTTAGTAGGTGCTGATGGTTTGGCTTGCAACAGTGTCTAAATGGGCTCTATGTCCGTGTGTGAACAATAGCAGCTATTATTAGTTACATTTACTAACCATTTTTCTGCTTGATGGGAAAAGGGAAGCAGGAAGGGTCACTCGACTTGCACACCAAAGAACTGGGTCATGGCATTTATTCGAGGCACCACCACCAATAGAAGAAATGCAGCAAAATGTTCGCATTTGGCCATAACTCCTGTACCTTTTGTTGTACAGGTATATGGTGAGATCTTTGACAAGAACTATAGTAATCCCCGCGTATTTGTCCATTTATTGTGTATAAATTCACTTATTCATCTTTTTTCTGTGGAACCTACTTCTAATTGCTGAAAGGTTCACCTGTTGGTGATTTTTGTTCTTTCTGAGATACCACAAGATGCCCAAAGCCTATCCAAAAAGGAAAGTAGTACAATAATTTGACTGAGGAGGGGAGGAACTACACTTAGCCTGGGTTGTTAGTGGAAGTCTCCGTGGAGACTGGTGGAGCGTCTCCACCGCATGTGCACATGCAGTTGTGCACTTCCAACCGGGTATTTTGGGATCATAGTTCGTGGTTTATTTACTCTTTAAACTATTAATATTGGCAATTATAACAAGTTTTGCGGGATCAGTTACTTGTTTTGTGTTACGTTTTGGCAGCAGGGCTCCGGATGAAGTTATTTTTGAATTTTTTTTTTATCACTTATTAGTGTCAAAGTTTGGAGGAGTGCAGCATGGTTGAACAGTATGTGCCCTTGTTGTCTTTGTTCCAGCCCCAAGCCCAGTGACGGTTTCTTCATTCACGACCCAGAGAACGGAGGTGAGGACTCCAACGTAGCGCTGGAGAAACTACGAGATGTCATTGCACAGTGTATTCTTCCACAGGCGGGTCAGTAAACAAAAACACAGAGAGGAACAAATTTGGAAATGTTAAATGATTAAATTTGAACTCTGTGTGTGTGTCCGTTCAGGAGAGAATGAGGACGAGAAGCTGAACATGGTGATGTATGAAGCCTGGCGGTTCAACAGAGACTGTAAACTGCTGCGAGATGGCCTGCAGGGCCTCAGTTGGGACGGTCAGTGCTCACTTCTGCTGCTTGACTTTAAAGTTTTAACTGGTGTACACGTACCAAATTCTCACACCTTATCCTATTTTTCAAAACGTGAGTGATCCCACATGCGACGACAAAAAAAATCACTGCGGTTTTGGAGATGACCAGCAAAGCACACCACACACATAACGTTACTGTAGATAGAGACTGAGCCCTGTCACGAAGAGCAAAAAATAAATAAAAAATGCAATTGACGCCCCTCAAAATATTTCTGATAACCTATGTTAATAGTTTTTAAACCATAATTATACCACAAACTCTGATCCTGAAACACTTTCATATCATTTCAAAACTCCTCTTACAACATTACCCTTAAAAATAAATGGGTCGCAGAAAATATGCACCAGAAGTGCGCATTCATATATCCGCCTGTATGTGTGCAGTGCATCTGCAATGTATTCACAGCACTTCACCTTTTTCCACATTTTGTGTTATGGCCTTTTCCCCAGAAATTACGAATTGATTTTCACAACACATTTTAAATTCTTGCTAATTTCCAATGCAAGTCCTTTTTGTCGACGTCACCATTCTACAACACTCCCGCCTCCTGTCCCTTCGGCAACACTCAGAAAACGTCGGCGCAATATATCAGAAATCAGGCTTTCAAAAATAAAAGCATACCAGTAAAATAACACAGTTCACACACCTGAAACACAAAGTCCGGTGGACCTCCGAAATGGAGGACCAGCTCGTGGAGCTGTGGGAAGCACGAGAGTGCTTATTTAACATCGCCGACAAGTTTTTGTACCGTCTTTTTAAAATTGATTTATATTTATTTGTTTTTGGTTCAGGATTTTTTCTGTGTGTGTTCTTCGATGATGCATTGGTATGTTTCTTCTATGTTTCTGTTTGATCACATGATATCTCGGCAGACTAGATTTGAGATCAGCGGTGGAACAGAATCTTTACGTGTGGTCTTCTGTGTTGAGATTATCGGAGCACACCAGACACAATACGGCCAAAACTGTTAAATGCCTGATTTGTAATCTTCATGTGTGGGGTCTATAACAGATCATTTTTTTAGATTTGAAAAATCTTTTGTGTACCAGGCCCAAGTTTCATTTGCTGTTTTGTGTTGCAGGTCGAGCGTTTTCCGATAAGGTGGATCGCTTGAAGTTGGCCGAAATCGTAAAACAGGCCATCGAAGAGAGGACAAATCTGGAAGAGTCTCACTAGCGAATGTCTTTCTATTGATCGTTTTTTATATTATCTTTTTAACAGGGCTTTTATAAAAAGTCAAATGTGCTTTTCCTCCCCTTGGATTCATTTGCAAGGCCTATTGTACAGCTGTTAAAAAAACTTGGTACTTGCAAAGAAAAAACAACAACTATATTTTCATTTTTGAAAAAAAAAAAAAAAAAAAAAAAAGAAGAGAAAAATCAATGTGAAAAATTATTTTCTTGGAGGGAATTTTTATTCGCAGCTTGTAGTGATTTATTTTATCCCAGTGATTTCATTTCTTTTAACTTTCCAAACAGTTTTATTTATTTAAAGAAAAAGTTCCATTATTTATGTACTGTTTTTTTTGTTATTTTTGTTTTGGTAGCCTGTGAGCAGGCTTTAAAGAAGAATTCTGATTTTTATGCACATTATACGTTTTAGACCTGTGTTCATGTCAGTGTGAGTCCCTCTTTTAAAGCTGCAAAGAGACACTTGGAATAAGATCCAACCAGACATCAACCACGAAGGCTCGTTGTCCTCCCAGCAAATCAGCTTTTGACATAAAATCTTACCTACTTGAGTTGCCAACAGCATCTTGAGCTTCCTCCTTCCGGTCTTCTTTAATGTGTCACCCTACTTCTTGGACCCTTCCATGGACATACAGAAGATTCTTGTAGCTGTCTCTAGTGGTAAAGTCATGATTCAGCCTTAAACTTCTTTTTTGATATATACATTTTTTTTTTTATATATGATTTGTTTCAAACTGTTCAAGTGGAAATGTTCTGAGTTAGACATCCTGCTGCTTGACTGACTACAAAGAAATGTGTTTTCTTTGGATAGTGGACGTCTATCCTCAAATCTCAAATAGAAGTCCCTACTCTAATAGATGCCATGCCCCGATTCGTCGCCGGGTGCGTCATCCACTTAAAGCATTTAAATGACTCCCTTCTCATCTGGGTTAGAGACGCTAATGTTCACACACTGCTATGCCCATTTGAACTCTGTTAACCAAAACAGCAGCACCTACTGAAGCACTTAAGTCTATGATGAAATGAAGTACATAATTTTACTGTTTGTGAACAAGTTCCCTGCACAGTATTGATAATCTCCTTAAAACGCCAGTTTGATATAATGTACAAGTAGCATTGTTTAATAGTATTCTAAAAATGCCTTTGTACAAATAAAGGTCTGCCCCCCAATATACTCCTCCTCTAATCTGCTGCAAGTAAATAAATAAAGCCCCCAATACTATGGAGTCATGTTGCTGTGATCATATCCCTACCAAGTCTTGTCCATATATGGTCATGCCCACATCAATGTGCTAATGCCCATATTATGGAGGCATGGCCACATATGGTAGGTCCATGTCCTCATGTACATATGTCGTCGTGTCAACATAGGATAGTATGGAGTCATGTCAATTTATGGTGTGCCAATGTCCATACTATCAAATCATGTTGAAATAGTCAGTGTCCACATGTGATGTCCAAAAATGAATATGTCCAAATGTGGTTACAGCCAAGCGGCCTTGTCCATATATGGTGAGGTCCATGTGTTAATGTCCATATTATGGTGTGTACGTGTATCTCCCCCCCCCCCCTCCCCAATATGGTAGGTCCATGTCCTACATACTGTGTAGTCGTGTCCAAGTGGTCGCATCCACATTTGGTAATTTACACATGTGGTCATGTATGTGTGCTAATGTTCATAATATGGAGTCATGTCCACATACTGCATGGTCATGTCCATATCATGCTGATCACATCACCCATGAGCCAGTGTGGTGTTTCTATGGCGACGGGGTGAGCCAGCAGAACCATGCATGTCTGAATATTCACAGCTTCATTGTTTCTTCTCCATGACTTTGTTAATGGATGCAAATTATCTATATGGGATAATTCTTCCACACACATTTTCACTGGATTTTCCTTTTTCAATCTCTTGCTGTAAAAGCATGTCCAATGTCTTTGGATATGATCAGATAAAGTGAAGGATGAAATATTCCACTACTTTACCAACACTATTTTAAAAAAAAAGGAAATTATTTCTTCTGTTTACATTCATCATTAGTGAAACTTTTGTAAACCGCTTGTTAGGATTAGGATTTTTATTTCTTTTTGTTCTGCTCCATCATTTGATGTGATTATTTGGAAGATTTTTTTTTTTTTTTACAAATGGACTCCCTTTAAATATCCTGGACAACCATAACTAGAACTATTTTTAAGGCCTTATTGCACAAGCAAATGTGCCTTGGGAACTTTTCTTGAGTACAAAATTGTTCATTATTTTGTATTTTACTAAAAATATTAATCATTCCACAAATGGGCTATTTTTTTTGAATGGGTTTCACATTTCTTGGGGGAGTGTAACTCATCAAAAAAAAAAAAAACATTACAAATTGAGCTTTTTGAGCATCTGATTCAATACCATAAAATGATTTTGTACCAAAAGTATCAATGTTTTAAAAAAGTAGCACAAGCCCATCATGGAAATCTTTACATATTTCTGCCTTCTCTGGAATGTCTTCAACTTGCTGACTTTGTAATAAAAAAGACTTTTCAAGAGCTCTTAAGTCATTAATACTTCAGTGCAGACTACTGTTTTAATTCTCCTGTTGGTACCAACTTAATGTTTTTCTCAAAATGACTTTCATAACGTTTGTTTGTTATAAGATTATTACAGCTTGGGTCATAATACTGACTTACTTTATAGTCGAACATTTCTCTGAACTATGACATTTCTCCTGTACTATTACAACTATTTGTGACAGTGCAACTTTTTTTTGTAATGTTACTAGTTTTCTATTGTTTACTATTGGAATATAGGCTTTTTCTTGTTTTATAACCTCACATAATTAACCCCCCCCCCCCCTGATAATTACTTTTGTCCCAAATTAAAACCTCTCTCATGACGTTTTAGCATGTTAACCAGTTAGCTCGGCGCTGCTTGCTGAAATAAAAACATCACAGAGCAAGCTCCTCCATTGTGCATCGTTTTCAAAAATGAAAAAATGCCAGCATTTTAAGTTAAAACTCTTTTAATTTCAGATAGAAGAAACAGAAATAAAGTGTTTCATAAGAAAAGTCAATTCACAGCCACCAACAAGACAGTCTGTTCTACATACAAAAGGCACTATTTTTTCCCCTCAATCATTTGTCATAAAGCAGCAAGACTTTGCTCCTGTGATGGAATTCATGAGTATTCTAAATTAGAGTATCATTTATTCTTTTCATTTTAAACTGAGAGTTGAAAAACAAAATAAGTGACAATTCTTGGGTCATTTGTTTAATAAAAATAATGAATCACTTTTGTTTGTGTTATAGTGTCATTTGAAAATGGAAAGAACAAATGATAATGATTACTTTAGATGATTTTTACCATTTAGGAATATGTGGAATGACACTTAAATTGACGAAGGAACAAACACAAGGAAAATCTTTGCTCATACAACTCAAAGTCTGCCAACACTATCGGCAGTTGTGTGGAATCAATGTGTTTCTGCATTTTTGGTCCCTTTTGTGCAACACCATAGACAATTGTCTTCAGTTTTCAATTTGCACTGCTGTGATGCTGAGGGCTTTGTTCAAAATAGAGTTACTGTAATAACCACGCAGACGACGCAGGAAGACAACAAGGTCCATTTTTATGTCGGTGACCAAATCTCTCCAGACTCTTCGTCCTCAGTCAGAGTCCTCGTCATCCAAATATTCCTCAGCGTTGCTGTGCGAGCGTGTGATAGCTAAGGAAAAGCAAAAAAAATTTTTTTTCGGATCTATTTCAAAAAATGGCAACATTGATGGCTCTGGACTTACAACTGGCCAGCTTCTTCTTGAGCAACGAGGCACACTGCGCGTTGGTGGCCATCTCCAGAGCCAGCTTGTTCTCGTTGTTGCGGATGTCTGTACGCGGATCTGAAAGCAAAAACGACATGAGAAAACACAACTTTCATATACAGTAGTACCACAACTTCCAGGTTTTTCGAGATACGAGCCGTCGATCAGACAATTATTTGTCTTGAGTTGCGAGCAAACATTTAAGCTACGAGCGTTAGATGGTGGCTGCTAACTTCCCAAAAAAGCAGCAGAACAACTCTTCAAAAAAGTGCTTGCTTTAAGCAGTATATTGCCACTCCCAGTTGGATTTTACTAAAAAAAATTATATTGCAACATGGACAAATTGTGAACTCACTCTTGTTCAGCAACATGGCCACAATGTCAGAATAACCCTTCCAAGCAGCAGCGTGCAGAGCAGTGTCCCCAAGCTTATTCTGCAAAACAAATCTTCATTTAAATACACTTTTTTTCCCCAGTTTTAAATCTGTGTTTGTGGCTGAGCACTGAATACTTGTTCGCACCTGCTGGTTGAGTTCAACGCTGGGCTGGCTGAGTAGAAGCTCCACTACGTCTAAGAGGAAGAACAAGAAAATCAAACAGCTCACAGGGACAACGGAGGAAAAGTGTTGATATCTTACAGTCAGAAAGGAACCATGACACAAATAACTAATAGACTCAGTTTCCATTTAAATGGAAGGCAATCTGAGTGCATAGAAACAATTATTGAACCTTTAATTACCAAATACACATTGGTAAATAAATACAATAGCGTTGAAAACTGGAACATTAGGAGCTGGATACTGACAAGGTGAAATTCTGTCCTAGCTGGTCCACCAATAATATAGACCGTTAAATTAGATTAGAAATCAAGACTCGCCCTCGCAATTTAAAAAAAAAAAAAAAAAAAAAAAAAACATGATTTGTAGATAAGAAACATGTCAAACACAACAGTGACTGATGCTAGTATTTATTTATTTTTTGCTTTTGTGACACTGTAAAATAGAAAAGAACAAAAACAGGTCACAGAAAGGGTTTTCAGTGGCAAAACATTTATGTACAACTAAGAAACAAACAATAAGGGACGCACGCACTCATCGCACAGCTCAGGTTTAGTGTTATGGCGTTTATGGCAAGCCCTTTTAACATCTAGACTGGACGTGTGTTGCAGATATCTGTAATTGACTTTTGCTTAGTCAAAACAATTTCAGATCGCCGCAACTACAACTGCAATGTCACAGCAACACGCAGTTTGCACATTTAACACTGTTCTTGAATGTAGGAAATAGTATTTAATGATTCAATTAAAATGTATTGCATATTAAAGTTAAACATCTATAAAAATGTTTAAAAACAAGCTTTCCTTAAAGATTAAATGCAAAATTATTGTATTTAAGTTAAATACAACTGAAATGTACCATTTCCTCCACAAACCACTAGAGGGAGCCCGCGTACCAGACTGAGAATTACTGGGCCTCTTTGAAAAAGGTGCTTCCTTTGGAAAATGGGAAAGGACGGCACTGTTTCAAATTAATTACACTCCAATTTGCCGAACTGACGACGTTGCGCGCCGGCGAGTATTGCTGACCCAAGTCCCTAACTTTACCTGCAAAATATTTGCTTAGTAATGAAATGCAAGAAGTATCTTAAAATAATTCACAGATTATACCCATATAAAGTGTTTTTACAACAACCAAAAAATGTAGATACTAAAATTATGTCAAACTGTACATTAGGACCATTAGACACTGCGAAAGCCATTAAAACCTTGGATCCACGTTATAATGTATTTTTGTAATACGATAATCTGTCTTTTGCCACTGATTGTAGTGTGATTGTGTTTGTATGTTCTGTTTTCTGAATAAATATTAATGGGGAACGACGAGCTTGCTTTTTTTTTTTTTTTTTTTTTAAAAAACAACATTTTTTCGCCCTTTTTCTCTGCCACTCAAAGTTTCGCACATTTCTGTACTTTCTATTTTGTATACAGATTTTTACTGTATGTATAGCAAATGTTAGTTTTACAAAATATTGAGGCAAATTCTTATGGTCACATTGCTATTCTTCCCCAAGACTGTATTCCTGATGCATGTTTGTTGATATACAGTGCACTGTTCGGTACAACACATTTTTTTAAAATCAATATAAAAGTTTCAATTTTAAAGTATCTAACATGAAACTCGAGCGTCTTCGCGTGGTCTGTAAATTTTGTCAGTGGTTTACTGCTTTAAATATTGTTGCCATAAAGGATTGTGGGATTGTGGATTTCTTTTCCTATCGTAAAGGTTGGTCAGGAGTAACCTTTGCTAAAGGTGGCTTTTAGGTTGCATCGAGGCACCTTTCCTAAGCATTTTTCTAATTCGTATGACCTATCCTCCAAGTACTTCTGTCGTGTCATGTCGCTCGGATAGGACAGGAAAGGAGAGGTCCTAAGCTAAAACGAGAATCCGAAGACGCCCAGTGATTTAGACAAAAGGAGTGCTTTGTCACCATCTTGTGGCATCAAAAGGCATTTATAGACCTTTTCCGCTGTTGGCTGCAGGGCTCGTCCCTATCACTGTACCTTTATGTCCTCCGTGACATCCCCAGTAGAGGGCAGTGTTGCCTGCCTTGTCCAAGCCGTTGATTCCCACCCTGTTCTCCACACATTCTCTCAGCCAGGAAAGATTCCCTGAGCGAATTCGGACACGAGGAACTGTCACAATGAACAGAGACATTGGAACAAAAGAGGCAGCCGAGCAGTCGCCGCACCTCGTTTGGCCGCTTCGTGCATTGGGTGGTCGATAGACTCGGCATGCTCCGTTACTGAAACAGAAGACATGTTTTTTAACTTAAGATTCACAGATGAAAAGACGTGAAATGTCCTTTTCCACTTACCGTAGTTGCGTGGAATAAGTCCTGTCCTCCCCCGGCATGTTCCTTTCCACCAGTTACTGTCACTCTGAAGACAACGGGAAGATATCGAGGGGGAAAAAAACCAGAAGAAGTTGCTAACAACAACTACTACAAATACTACTAATGAATTAGTTTCATACAGAGCTTTTCTAGATCTAAAACACGAAACTAGTCATAAAATGTCTCTTCATAACGAAACGATGACTAAAGATACTTCCGTAACTGTAATACTTCATATAAACAATATATAACTGCTTGATGAATTGGTCTGAGTGTATTTAATAAATTCTTTTCCTCCCTTCGATTTTTGTCTATGAGGCCTTCCGAGTATGACGTGCCATAAAGGCTGATTCTTTAAGGTCTATCTTACTGAGTCAGAGATGTAGAGGATGTCATCTTCTTCAAAGTAAAGCTCATCAGGCTGCAACATACAAAAACAATGCGACAGTTTGACAAGCGGCTTGTTTGTCGGGGGTTGAACGCGTTTACTGACTTTTGATTAAATTCAATATGGTGGAACCTGTAAGGTACAACACTATCCGGGACATCTTGGATAGGTTTCATTTTCCAAACCATTTTTCTCCTAGGAAATAAAAATAAAATCGTTTCCAGGGTCAAACCCTCACAACAGAAAAATCAAGACAAAATATACGCCTCGAGTTAATGTTTTCATGTTTGCGGAACTTGTGATGTGCTGTACATCTCGCCTTATATGCTAATGTCTCTAAGGAGACATGTCCCTAATGTCCCTAGCATTAATACTTTGATGCTTACTGAACTGAGGTCTTGTTAAGTACGCGTCATTTTGCCCGATATGCTAACATCTTGAGTAAAATTTTGCATGTAAGTGGTCCATCTTGCGGCACGGTGAGCGACTGGTTAGAGCGTCTGCCTCACAGTTCTGAGGACCGGGGTTCAATCCCCGTCCCTGCCTGTGTGGAGTTTGCATGTTCTCCCCGTGCCTGCGTGGGTTTTCTCCGGGCACTCCGGTTTCCTCCCACAACCCAAAAACATGTGTGGTAGGTTAATTGACAACTCTAAATTGCCCGTAGGTGTGAATGTGAGTGAGAATGGTTGTTTGTTATTATGTGCCCTGCGATTGGCTGGCAACCAGTTCAGGGTGTACCCCGCCTCCTGCCCGATGAGGGCTGGGATAGGCTCCAGCACGCCCGCGACCCTAGTGAGGAGAAGCAGCTCAGAAAATGGATGGATCTTTTGGAATAAGTCACCCAAAAAACAGAAATGCTGAATAAAAAGCTAAACACTGTAATTTGACAGATTGGTGATGAAGTGGTACACCCACAGGTGAAAATCAAATCAATTCTTTTACGGGTGCTCGCTTTTTTATTTAGACTGGGCTGTAGCATGAGCACTCCTACCCATGAGCAAACCTTTAGCTCTACCCTGGTTGCTATGGTAACGCAAAGCTATACTCACGCTTGCAATGGAGGAGTGAGTAGTGGCTCCACTGCATGAGACAGGAATGACCCCATCAAAACTGGCTAATTTCAACATTTGAATTGTCTCAACTTCCGTCGTTCCGCTGTATTTAATGTCCGACCGACTAGGACAAACATAAAAATCAGCAACTAGCTGTTTTATCAGTATATACTACTTGCCGGCGGCACGGTGGATGACTGGTTAGAGCGTCAGCCTCACAGTTGTGAGGAGCCGGGTTCAATCCCCGGCCTCGCCTGTGTGGAGTTTGCATGTTCTCCCCGTGCCTGCGTGGGTTTTCTCCGGGCACTCTGGTTTCCTCCCACATCCCAAAAACATGCATTAATTGGAGACTCTAAATTGCCCGTAGGCATGACTGTGAGTGCGAATGGTTGTTTGTTTGTATGTGCCCTGCGAGTGGCTGGCAACCAGTTCAGGGTGTACCCCGCCTCCTGCCCGATGACAGCTGGGATAGGCTCCAGCACGCCCGCGACCCTAGTGAGGAGAAGCGGCTCAGAAAATGGATGGATGGATGGATGGATACTACTTGCCTGGGAGAATCAGTCACATTTATATTCGGAGGGAGCAGATCTAGCGCATACTATCATTTGTATCATTTGTTCAGAAACAAACATTGGAAAAATAAAATAAAAGGGCTCTTACCGTTCTGGGGTGAAATGTGAACTCAGCTCTGAACACTTTGACCTGGCCTGCAAGCAAAACGACAAAAGACATCAGTCAAGGTTGAGTACATGACAAACAGCAGGAGCAAATCCACTTGGTGGCCACCACAACACACTCACATGAATTACATCTTGTATGGATTATTTGGGTAATTATGCGCTCAGTGCAATGTGCTAGCACATGTTACAGGACAACACGCACACTCACACAGAGACAGGCGCGCGCGCACACACACACGGGTACATGTAGAAACACACAGACATACAATCTTGTGTTTAGTGAATAATGCTGAAGATAACGAACCCCCCCCCCAAAAAAAATCGCGTGCTACATCTCAATACTTGTAAAATATAAATAAATAAATAAAATAAATAAAAAAATCATTCAGCCCTACTCGACAGTGATGAATTAAAAATGCGTAAGTACCAACTGGATGGTAAATTAAACAGAAGGACTTCAAATTAAATAGTTAGTTCATCCATCCATCCATCCATCCATTTTCTGAGCCGCTTCTCCTCACTAGGGTCGCGGGCGTGCTGGAGCCTATCCCAGCTGTCATTGGGCAGGAGGCGGGGTACACCCTGAAATGGTTGCCATCTTTTTTTTTTTTGTCATTTCTTGATTATTTTACGTTAAAATATACAAATGTTGCTGAGTTTTTGTCTGATTTTGGGCAGCATGTAATCCTAAAATGACTTAATTAAACTGGCTTATGGTTACTACGCAATAAAAGTCTGCAGTGTTAAGGCTGTCATTTTGTCAAATGCATTTGGAAAACATTTTGAGAGCAAATACAGCTTTTATATTCCACATACTACACAAGCCAACATAACCCTGTCTGCATATTTACAAGCCATTCCAAATATGCGCTGCGAGCGGGGGTTGTGGGAGCTGGCTGGTGAGGGGCTTGGGGAATCCCACTCACCTTTGGAGTTGTGAAAAGTTAACAGTGTTGATCACATTTGAGTTGAATTGAATTCAACGTGAAACAAAGCATAACCTGGGCATTTGTTTTAATAGTAATAATTCAACCACGGAGAAAATAGATTTGACACGCGTTAATGGTATGAAATGACGACATCGAGGAGCGAACTTCGCATTTCTCCAAACATTTGTCACCCCTCGCTCCTCTGAAGTTTTCATCTACGGGATCTCTGGTGGGAGGAGCAAACATGTAAACAGAGGAGCGAGGAGGTTACAAATAAAGAAATGAGATTGGGTCACAGAAACACAGAGTTGATCACACAAAGACACAGGTAGTCAGCCTCAAGTGCTAGCTGCACCACTGGAATACATCCAGAGTTTTTGCAGCCTTTAGAAGACATGAAATTAAATAACTTCATCAACTAATAGGAATGTTTTTTTTTTTTTTTTATATATATATATATATATATATATATGAGCGCGTGAGTTTGTCTATGTCTGTGCTTGTTTGTGTGTCTGTGTGTGTTTAAGATGACAAATGTAGCAGTGTTTAAAGCTGAGTAAGCAGCTCACACACAAGCCTGACCTCTGTTCACATCTTTTTCGCACTCCACAGGCCCGGTCCTGTCGAGCTCACTCACGCGCTGTGTGTTTGCTTGTACTGCACACCACACAAGCCCAATCACGTCGCTCTAAACGCACACTCTGTGCTCCCAAGTTCCTGGTGCCCTCAGCATTTTAAGCCTGCTGACCACATTCTCACATATATACACACACACACAAATTATGTATTATTTTAAAAAGTGCATACCAACAATATGGGACCAGTGCACCAGTAAATCAAACTTTGGTTGAATTAAAAGCTCCGATGTGACTGTAATGTATCATCACATAAATTTGACATTCCTGCATGAATAAAGTTGTTGGTTTTTTTTGTTTTTTTTAAGCAAAAGGTGTATTTTTACAGGTATAGTCCTATGTTTTTCTCGAACACAAGGTGTGTTTTTGAGAATATAGCGACTTGAAATCTCATCGTGATGACTTTAAATTTCAAAGTCAAAACGACAAAATTTGGTGAGCTGAGCAATCAAAGTATTCTAGTAAAACAGGCCTCAAACCAACAGCCTACAAAACTTGGGAGTTCAAACCATCATCATGCATAATGCCATAACGTAAGAACTTCTTAGACTTAAGCTCAGTGAGCATCTACAGAATGAACCATGGGTTTTGCTTTTTTCTTTGGATTTTTAAAAATATTTTTTCGGGATGTAGTGAAACCACGATGGTGTTTTAGTGCCACGTAGTGAGAGGAAAAATAAATAAAATCAGAGACGCTATTTAAAGTCGCAAGCTCGTTAGCTCACGGGCTAGCAAGCATAATAAGTAGTTAACTTTCCCTTAAGTGTCTCAACTCTGAGCCGCGCGCCGACTCAGCACCACAATGACAATTTATCGAGTCCGGAAAAACTATTGTGTCAATTTTATTTATCGAACAATACATTTATATAGTAATTATCTTAACAGGCCTAATGGTGACATAATGTAATACAGAGGATCATGTTGAGGATCATTTTGAAGATCACTCGGCTATTTCCTGAGCCTGCTACATTGTCCCGTTAACTTAAGTAAAATAATCAAATACGCCCTTTTGTGTTTATCTGTGCTGTTTTACTCATGTATCACTAGCTAGTCCAAACAGCAAAGCTTCTTCCGGTTTACTTTCTTGTGACCAATTAGAGAAGAGTTCAATGTCACATGGTTTGTGGTAATGCATTACAGGATTTTGCATGCATGCAAATTGATTTTGTTTCTGCTGTGTACAATTTCTCTGTAAAAAGTGCAAGGTTGGTAATTTGATATTTTCTACATTTAAAATAAAACTTGCAATGCATGAAGTGCATGTATTTATTTTTTGTTCACTATTCTTTTAGCAACATTGATAATACAGATAAAATGGTCAAAATAATTGTGACGTGAAATCTTCATTCAGTTTCATCTCTCGTATTGCATTATTATCTTCGCAAATGCATTGCTTTTGACAATTTGTACATCTCTTAGATCTTGGGCCGTAATGTTGTAGCTTGATAACACTCGTGATACTTTAATCAACTGTCTGTTGTGTTGTTTTCATGGAAGTGTACTGGCCCAAAATGTTTTGTCTTGGCACCTAAGCAGTTCCATGCTCAGTAATGTTAACGAACAGTGAGCTTTTTCCTTTTTGCAAACACAAACATTTAAGCAGCAACACAAATCAAAGCACCCACAATTGTTGCTTTAGAAAGAACAAAAAGAAAATCTGGTCTGTCAGAACACGTCAAAGACCATAAAATAACCACTACAAGGCTTGATGTGATGCCCCTCAGCTTAACAACTAGACGAGCAAAAGAAGTAAATGTGTGTCCTCTTCTTCAATGGCTTCTCTACGTGAATAATTAACGCCAACGGTGTCACGAATAACCACAAGACAATAACAGACAGTAAAAACTCATTTGGTACCTTTGTTTCCACATGAGCACAATCAAACAACACAAATATATTCACATTGACACATTCCAAGTGATCATCCTCAAGCAACGCTCCTAAATCCACACACATTAAATTCCACATCTAGATGACATCATGGAGGCATTTTCCAGTGGCCATCCAAATAAATGACTCTCTGAACCACCAAGGCTGTAACGTAACATCAGCAGTCTTCACTACGCATGTTACATCTTCCATGATCAGTGAGAGATTTAAAAAGCCCAAACAAGAACTCTACGCCACACATCATGAACTTTATTTCTTGTTAAGCAGTCCTAACTGAACAGTAACACGTTACAGATCAGGCAGTGTTTATATTTATTATAGGGCTGGGCATTTGATTGCATTATCTTGATTGAATATGGGGACAGCTGACTCTTCATTAATTTATTTTTATTCATATTGTTAATGGGCTCAAAATGGCTATCGTTAGAAAAGTAGCTCTCATTAGAGCTGCAAAGCAGAGGTGGGAGTAAGTCAGATCATACAATCTTGCTCAGTCACAACGTATATTTGCACAATTAGTCACTTTGCACTCAGCACTTGTGTTAGTTAACTGTACTAACACATACATTCTCAACCACATAGTTTTTTACATGAATTGTTCTAAAACCAGTCTCTCTATTGTCTTTTACTTCGTCTTTTCAACTAAGCACATAACCAACATGAATCTTAGTTAATGGTTTACCAGCTATCGGTTAGCAAAACTAAACTTAGAAAAGCTAATCTTAGCTAGCGTAGCTTGTTGTAACTGTTGTCTCTCTTACCTCCAAGTTGCATACCTTGTTGCCACTCTGTTTTTCCAGATTTTATAAAAAATATAAATCCTTGATTCCATCCATCCATCCATCCATCAATTTTCTATATCGCTTACCATCGGCAGGTTCATGTCCTTACACAAAAATAGCATTTGTTTTGTTTTTAAAATAAGCTACACTACATTAAAAATTGTAACTTTCAAACGTAAAAAGAAAAGATGTAACAAGTCAAATTCAAATCAAGTTTTGTTAGTATTTTCCAAGCAAGTCTCAAGTAGTCTCTTAAAAGATGGCACCTTTGAGATGGCCGCCTGTTCGAAGAGCTCAGCTCACTTTTGAGCATTTGCTTGCAAACGCAACTAGTAGCAAACCAAACGTGAGTGACACCATGTCTCTGCTCGCAACATATTTGATCCCGGCGCCCTCATACTGGTCAAAGGAGACTTTAATCTTGCTCCTCTCTCTCTTTAACACATTCACTGCCATTGATGGCATTAGAAGTCAAATATCCATGTGAACTGGGAAGGCTGGTAGTGAATGAGTTAAACAACGTGCATTGAGAGGGAATAAAACTCTGCACCAATTTATGCAAAGTGTCAATGTGGAGGGAGCTAAAGTGTATTTTTATTGGGGAGGAAGATTGTGTCTGGTTATTTGGGATTGTATGTTATGTTTTGTGTACATCACATTGCACAGTTTGTTGTACATGTAGTTATTTGTAGTTGCTTTTATTGTGCCTTGTTTTACTCCATTGCCTGCAGCCAGGTCGCCATTACAAAAGGGAATCAGTTCTCAATTTCCTTACCTGCATAAATAAAGATTAAATATAAATATGTAAAAAAGAAGTCCTGAAATTGGCAACTTCAGTCTGATTGAAGAAAAGTCATGTTCTTGAGTCCTCTACCAATGTATGTTACTGAAGCCAAAAAACTGGCCGACATTCTTTTTCCCTATTTCGCTGTGCCGTAAATCAGCTATGTAAATTTAGATGAGGTCCACCAAAATTGCGTTCTCATTGTTTCGCGCAGGTTATACTTGTTCTTTTCATATTACTTTATTGGGAAATCCCTTGTTGAATTTTTCAATTCCGTTGAGATTTTCTGTGGTTCTGACAAAGATGGAAATGTTCCTTGATTTCAGCGATTGGGGAAAAGAAAAATCACACGTTCCTAGGATTTGGCGACGATAGAAAACTATATGGTGGTGATTCACTATTATTCTTCTTCTTGTTTTCTGTGAAGTTTGAAGTAACTCTCACGATTTGCTTGCTCTCAGTTTGATCAAAATGAGATGCCTCAGGCAGACGGAGCCCTGTTTAAATGTCACATTTTCATCTCAACTAATAAGGAACATCCGATCTTTTTTTCTACTAGAGTCAAGGTTTCAGTCACACATTTCCTAATGATTTTCATTGATTTCTTTCTATCAAAATAAAAAGTGGCACACAAATCCTCAATCCTTATATGATTCTTATAAAATAGGTCTAATTATATTTATGTTCCAACGCAAGTCAATTTTGATATAAAGGTATTTTGAACATTTTAGGACATTGCTACTCTGCCTCTGGTGCCAAAACTGAACAAGATTGAATAACTTGACTTACGACCTGCTTAAAACCCAAGTCATGACTTGACTTGCTTGAAATTTAGTTCGGATTTGATTTGCTTAATCATTTCTGTCCCAGTAACTCGAGACTTGCTTGAAACATTAAGTCTGTGTTAAGACTTACTCATGGCTTGCACATGTTTCACACTTTTTTCCGAAAACCAAGCAGTCCGGGACGCAAGACATCTGTAAACGGTACAGAATGCATCAGTGGACTAAACTGTCAACTACCGTATGAGAATACGCACAGACATTGATGGGGAAGATTGGTGGGGGGAAATAGTCAGAGACATGTATATGCTTGTCATCAGTGTTTAACCTGTGACCTTAAACGTACCACACTCACCTACAGGACTGGTGCAAATAGGGAAGTCAGAGGCCAACCGAATGTCTCGAGACATTCTACATCACTATTTTTCGTCCGTTTTATGTTCTTCCCTTACAGCCCACAAGCACTGTTGCGTGAACACTCAAAGTAAAACAGAAACACACCATTCAGTAGACGCTGGGCACTATTTTTTCCGACCGTCCACAAGGCTAAAAAATGCGTAGCAAGGTGTTCTTAACTAGTTTTCGAAATTTAACCAAGAGGTCCAACGTAATGTTGCTCTTACCTGGCTTGGCCGGTTTGGGAGGAGGCTTGGACATTGGGAAGATAAAAGTCAAAATGGAAATTAAAGTGGAAACCTTCGCTGAGCCGGACAGCACTTGGGTGTCACTCCCTTTGAGGAAGTCGAGGCTAGCTCGGGCTACGCGGAAGTGCTTCTCTGCGCATGCGCATAAAAGAGCCTCATCATTTGAAAAATATATATTTATTAAAATTAGTTGAAATTAAGAACGCATTTTGTTGTTGTTGCCATTTTGCTTAAATTTATTTTGATTTTGTTTTACCCGTTTTTATTCCTTTCCTATGTTCTCATTATATCAGCCACTACATCAGGGATCTAATTCAGTTCAATTCATCCATCCATCCATTTTCTGAGCTGCTTCTCCTCACTAGGGTCGCGGGCATGCTGGAGCCTATCCCAGCTGTCATCGGGCAGGAGGCGGGGTACACCCTGAACTGGTTGCCAGCCAATCGCAGGGCACATAGAAACAAACAACCATTCGCACTCACAGTCATGCCCACGGGCAATTTAGAGTCTCCAATTAATGCATTCTTTTGGGATGTGGGAGGAAACCGGAGTGCCCAGAGAAAACCCAAGCAGGCACGGGGAGAACATGTAAACTCCACACAGGTGGGGCTTGAACCCAAGTCCTCAGAACTGTGAGGCTGACGCTCTAACCAGTCGTCCACCGTGCCGCCCAGTTCAATTCAACTTAATGCAATTTTATTTATACAACAGCAATTCATAACAGTTGTCAAGGCAGTGTACACCAACTAAATGGAGATGGAATGCAAGGACATCTAAGACAAGAACTGTATTAAATATCTGCTCCGTTAATGAGCGATCAAAGATTTGAAAGGTGTGTCTGTTATTTTCATTCAAAGCTAAACAGGGTTTAAAAAATGCATCTCACTGTGATGTGGTGCAGGTCTATACGACTGCAAACTATAGCAAAAATGACTATTAAAAAAAAAAAAAAGTTAAATCAACACCTCTGAACGTGTCAATCAAATGTGAACATTATTATCTTCATAAAAGTAGCGTTCTTGACACAGTTCTTGTGTTGAAACTTATTTGAAAAGTAACAGACGTTGTTTTTAGGATGTTTTCATACGTTTTATTTAAATGTATATATTCTATATGATAATACATTGCAATGATGTATAATTTCTTATTTTTTTCCCATATTTATTTATTTATTGTTTACGACCTGCGATTGGCTGGCAACCAGTTCAGGGTGTACCCCGACTCCTGCCCGATGACAGCTGGGATAGGCTCCAGCACGCCCGCGACCCTGGTGAGGAGAAGCAGCTCAGAAAATGGATGGATGGATGTTGTTTACGACGGGGTTCCCCGAGTGACGTCACATTTAAGCCAGCCAATCCAAAGAGTCGGAAGACGGAAGCTCGTGAATGAGTGCAAATGTTTAGAGTGGAAAAACTAGAGCGCAGCACGTTACCTGTTTTACTCCTGCAGCGTTGTCAATTGTGCATATTTGGCACCATATTTGGTACATTATGAGCTTTTTGTTTCTGTGTTAGCATAGCAGGCTAATGCTTACGCCCCCTCGCGAATATGAAGACGCTCATTGTGGGAGTGGGTGGGTGAGTTCGATCACTTTTTTTTTTTCTTCATAAGTGCATGTTTTCTTGCATATGTTTCTCATTGGTGGCTGGAATAAAGATGGCAATGTTTCCAGTTCGC
Organism: Phycodurus eques; assembly: GCF_024500275.1. Lineage (NCBI taxonomy): Eukaryota > Metazoa > Chordata > Actinopteri > Syngnathiformes > Syngnathidae > Phycodurus > Phycodurus eques. The sequence goes on along the minus strand of NC_084527.1, from coordinate 10,081,741 downwards.
AAAAAAATATATATAAAACTGGAGAATCTTGGTGACACTGAAAGGCAAGTGAAACATAGTGAAAGTGTCACAAATTGGATAACAGCAGCATGTGACAAACGTGGTCGAATGTATAACAACTGGACAAGTGTGTGCTGTGTAACCTTTAAATGAGACATATTATGCATTTTAAAACAATTCCCAGGGGTCTGAATAACATGTCTGTGATATGCTTTTGTCAATAAACAGTACTCCAAAGGTCCACAATGATAGCACAATTTACACACACGCTAATTTTGACTTGCTGAAATTAGCCTGTTTTTAAGTCTCATGCAAGTGAGCAACTATATACAATGCCCCATACACAGTTGGGCCAATGGCTAGTCTGGCTTTTGTTTGACAACCAGAAGCAGAGCCTCAGCCTCAGTGAGGCTTTGTGGACTGCCTCTTGTCATCTTGCCACCAAGTGTATGTGTAACAGCGGGGTGGATCGCGATGGCTAGTGTACGCTACACTCGGTGCTTTCTAGAGTCCGGAGTGTGGGTAAAAAAGCGAGTGTATGTAGACAAAAAAAATATTTTCACTCGTGGAGGGAGCAGTTCCTACCCTACACTGTGTGTATGTGGCGTATGAACACATCACCAAACACAAATACACCCCACCCCCGCAACCATGCCGGCAACTTCACCCAGCAATCAAGTAATTGCTGCTGATCAGAAACGTTAGCTAATGCTAATCTGCGCATCCCACAAAACTCAATGCAGCTCTGCTTACCATTTGGCTTGGACATGATAGGATTGGTGTCACACTGGTGGGGGATGTGAGGCGGAAGTGCAGAACAGCTTGCTCACAGACATATTTTCAGACGTAGGCAGATAACAAAAGACCGAGTCCCCTGAAAATTGAAATTGTAGTTAGAATTTGCACCATTTGCTTTGTACTTAACTTTAAAAAAAAAAAAAATTCATCGTGTTTTGTACTGTCCTTCTTTAAGAATGACCAATGGAGGAAAATCCACTCTTTCCAAAACTTTACAAGAGAAGATACCCACCAGCTGCATCATTGCACAGGATTCATTTTTTAAGGTAGACTTATTCAGGGGTGGGGAAACTTTTTCCTATCAGGATCGATTTCACTTTCTATATACTCCTTTGGGAAACATACTAAATGTATGAAAAAAACATCCCCAATCCCCACCCTTTATACGCTCATGGTGTCTTTTGTTCAGGATGATTCTGTGGTTCCTGTGGATGATAATGGCTTCAAGCAGTATGACAGTAAGAACACTTTTATTCACAGTGGAATCTCTGAAGTCTAACACAATAGGTGCTCGACTTCAAAAGTTTCCGTGTGACCCGTCTAGCGCTCGACGCTCTCCACATGGATGCCATGATGAGCCGGGTTGACGCCTGGCGAAGAGACCCGCAAGCTTTCCTGAGAGAAACCGGTCAGACTGCGGAGAGGATGACGTTGTCAGCTGACCACGTGTTCGTGCTGATCGTGGAAGGCTTCCTAATATTCAATCACAGGTTAACAAGGACGCCAATAATGACTTTACTGCTGCATTCTACACTAAGCACAAAATATTAGGCATGCTTGGTGATATTTCTGGATAAATATAAAATGCACTATAATCTTTACAACTGAACAAAATTTGGCCTTTAAACATAAAACAACTGAATTGAAGAGTTTGACATATGTTTGCAGACCTTTGAATGAGCTGATGGACAAAAGATACTTCATGGAAATACCGTATGACATTTGCAAGGACAGACGAAGGTAAGCGCTTTTATTCCTATTATTTTCTTTGTGTCCATGTTGAATAATATTTAAACACATGGACATTGCTTGTGTGTAATGAACAGTTTGAGGGTATACAAGCCGCCTGACCCTCCAGGCTACTTTGACGGACACGTATGGCCCATGTATCTGAAGAATCGGCAGAAGATAGAGCATACGGTGGTGGGAATCGGTGAGTCTCTGTGTGTCCGCTGAAATGAAGTTATAAATATCCCAAAATTGGCATCATTCCACAGTTAATAACAGATCATTCTTGCTTACACGATCTCAAATTCTATAGTTAAATCTTCCTTAGCTCTTCCAGTACCACCATCATTACCCATTGAAAATACAGGAGCGAAGAAGGCCTAAGTGTTCATGAAAGATAAGGAACAGGTTTTATTTTTAAAAAGTATATTTGATTTTATTGTAAGCCAATGTAATGAAGATTAGCTGAAGTAAGACAGAATATATGCGCATGAATGAGAGGGGTGGTGGGCGAAGAGTGAGGCTACAGGGAGAATAGATAGCAAGGGTGGAGGACTTTAAATACTTGGGGTCCACCGTCCAGAGCAATGGTGAGTTTGGTTAGGAAGTGAAGAAACGGGTCCAAGCAGGTTGGAAGGTGTGGCGGAAGGTGTGAGGTGTGTTATGTGACAGAAGAGTCTCTGCTAGGATGAAGGGCAAAGTTTATAAAACAGTGGTGAGGGCAGCCATGATGTACAGATTAGAGACAGTGGCACTCAAGAGACAACAGGAAGCAGAGCTGGAGGTGGCAGAAATGAAGAGGTTGAGCTTCGCTCTCGGAGTGACCAGGTTGGATAAAATTAGAAGTGAGGTCATCAGAGGGACAGCCGAGGTTCGATGTATTGGAGACCAAGTTAGAGAGAGCAGACTTCAATGGTTTGGACACGTCTGGAGGAGAAATAGTGAGTATATTGGTAGAAGGATGATGAGGATGGAGCTGCCAGGCAAGAGAGCTAGAGGAAGACCAAAGAGAAGGTTGATGGATGTCGTGAGGGAAGACATGAGGGCAGTTGGTGTTCGAGATGAGGATGCTGGAGATAGGCTTACATGGAAAAGGATGACGCGCTGTGGCGACCCCTAAAGGGACAAGCCGAAAGGAAAAGAAGACGATTGTAAGTCAATGCAACAATACGCAGTACTCGTACCACTAGTGATACCTGGACAGAACTTTGGGAATCCTGTATAATAAAGTAAATCACACTTTATTTGTGTGGATTTTGCAGTGTTTTTGGACGGAATGAAGTCAAAGGAGGAGCTGATGGCTGTTGTATTTCAAGATGTTAGTCAGGAAATAAATATGCTGAGAGGTGAATTGCCTGTGAGTTATGTACATAAAAGCCTTAACACGCTCAAATACATGTGTTTAAGCATAATGCAGTTATTGTTTTTACTTATTTACAGAGTAGGATTGAAGAGGGAGCGTCGATTATTTCCTCTGCTCCTAATGAATTGGAAGACCTCAGTGGTATGTGCACCTAAAAGGACCAAACTAACTCATTTACAGTATGTGGCAAAATGTTAACATCTTTATAGATTGTCAAAAAATAAATAAAATAATGATAATACTAACAAACATACCTATGCCTGAGCATAAATGTGTGACGAATACAGTTTAGTTTAGCGTACAGTATTTGTCATTGTGTTGTTTGTCTTTGAGATGTTTAGGTGTTGTCTTTGTTTTATGAAGGAGTCTTCGGGCCAGAGTAAAAAAAAAAGAAAGTAAAATAACAAGGAATAAATTACAGTGGGTACGGAAAGTTTTCAGACCCTCTTAAATTTTTCACTCTTTGTTATATTGCAGCCATTCGTTATAATTATTTAAGCCTGTTCCCAATTAGCCTGTTCACCTGTGGGATGTTCCAAACAGGTGTTTGATGAGCATTCCTCAACTTTCTCAGTCTTTCTTGCCACCTGTCCGAGCTTTTGTGGAACATGTTGCAGCCATAACATTCTAAGTTAATGATTATTTGCTAAAAACAATCACGTTTATCAGTTTGAACATTAAATACCTTGTCTTTGTCGTGTATTCAGTTAAATCAGAATCATCTTTATTTGCCAAGTATGTCCAAAAAAACACACAAGGAATTTGTCTCAGGTAGTTAGAGCTGCTCGAGTACGAGAACAGACAGTCAATTGACAGAGAACACTCTTGAGACATAACGACATTGACAAAAAACAATCACTGAGCAATACAGGGTTGCTAGTTATCTGATAATCCCAGTACATTTATTTTATTTTTTTGACAATTGTGCAAAAAGATGCAGAGTCCTCTAGCACTTAGAGCAGTTCTAATATTGCAATAGTCCGGTGCAATGACCATTGTGCAAAGGGCGCCGAGACTTCAATGAGTTGGTTGGTTGAACATGATTTGCAAATCATTGTATTCTGTTTTTATTTATGTGTAGCACAACGTCCCAACTTCATTGGAATTGCGGTTGTATATAAGACCTTGTAGCTCACAGTGCATGTCAGAACAAATGAGAATCATGAGGTCAAAGGAACTGCCTGAAGAGCTCAGAGTCAGAATTGTGGCAAGGCACAGATCTGGGCAATGTTAAAAAAATGTTCTGCTTCACTTAAGGGTCCTAAGAGCATAGTGGCTTGCATAATCCTGAAATGGAAGACGTTTGGGACGATCAGAACCCTTCCTTGAGCTGGCCGTCCCGCCAAACTGAGCAATTGGGGGAGAAGAGCCTTGGTGAGAGAGGTAAAGAAGAACCCAAAGGTCACTTTGGCTGAGCTCCAGAGATGCAGTCGGGAGATGAGAGAAAGTTCTAGAAAGTCAACCATCACTGCAGCCCTCTACCAGTCGGGGCTTTATGGCAGAGTGGCCCGACGGAAGCCTCTCCTCAGTGCAAGACACATGAAAGCCTGCATGGAGTTTGCTAAAAAAAACACCTGAAGGACTCCAAGATGGTGAAAAATAAGATTGTCTGGTCTGAAGTGACCAAGATAGAAATGGTTGGCCTTAATTCTAAGCGGCATGTGCGCCGAAAACCAGGCACTGCTCATCACCTGTCCAATACAGTCCCAACAGTGAAGCATGGTGGTGGCAGCATCATGCTGTGTGGGTGTTTTTCAGTTGCAGGGACAGGGAGACTGGTTGCAATCAAAGAAAAGATGAATGCGGCCAAGTACAGGGATATCCTGGACAAAAACCTTCTCTAGAGTGCTCAGAACCTCAGACTGGGCCAAAGGTTCACCTTAAAAAAAGACAATGACCCTAAGCACACAGCTAAAGTACCGAAGGAGTGGCTTCAGAACAACTCTGTGACTCCCTGACTTAAACCCAATTGAGCATCTCTGGAAAGACCTGAAAATGATGACCCACAACGTTCACCATCCAACCTGACAGAACTGGAGAGGATCTGCAAGGAGAAATGGCAGATGATCTCCAAATCCAGGTATGAAAAAAATGTTGCATCATTCCCAAAAAGACTCATGGCTGTATTAGCTCAAAAGGGTGCTTCTACTAAATACTGAGCTAAGGGTCTGAATACTTATGGCTGTGTGATATTTCAGTTTTGCTTTTTTAATAAATATGGGGTGCTGTGTGTACATTAATGAGGGGGAAAATGAACTTAAATGATTTTAGCAAATGGGTGCAATATAAAAAAAGCGTGAAAAATTTAAGGGGGTCTGAATACTTTCCGTACCCACTGTAAGTTACGAGACTAAAGTCACAATAATTAAGTCTTCTTATTAAGAGAAAAAAAAGAATAGAGTATGAAGATAAATCATGTTATATGGTCAAATTATGACTTCTCTCGTAATAATACAACTTTATTTTTGCAAATGTTTTCTCACATTAGAACTTTGTTAACTCACTATTACCAATTTATCCTCATGGGAGTATGATTTGTTTTCATAAAATATATTCTTGTAAAACAACATTTTGACAACTTTCACTCTTACAACTTTATTCTTAAAGATTACAAACTTATTATTTAGGATGATGGCTTTATTCTCCTAAAATCTAATTCAATTGTAACTTTCCTCTCACTTACTACAACTTGTAAGATTCAGTTTTTCTTGTAATATTGCCCGGTGGCTGAAGCCCCACCCAAAAAAAAACTTTTCAAGCCCCCCCCAAATTATTTAGTATTATGTTTTAATGGAAACGTTTTTTTGTCTTAGCCCCCCCTAAAGCTGATCTTCAGCCCTCTAAAGCAAAGTTGGGTTTCCACAAAATGCAGAACCCCCCAACAGTCAAATTCCGACTCTTCTCTTACTATTACGAGTTTTTCTTGTAATAATACTACTCAAATCTATGGATCAGTTTTTAATCTTAACGGTTTTCTGTCAAATTACAATGTCTTTTTCTCTTAACGTTAAGACTTTTTCTCTTTGCTATTTTACTCTCATAAAGGTTTTTTCTCGTAATATAACATCTGTAATCATCTTTATGATGCGACTTTTAAAAAAAATCTTTTCACAATGGCCTTAATTCTCCTTTGTAAATTTATCTATGAATCCAAGCAGTAGATTCCAACAGCTAAAAAAAATATGCATCACCACTGAGTGACCGTGTTATAAGCTTATTCATATATTATGAATAATAAACAATGAAAACAATACAGTACAATTGTTTGGCTGTTTTTTCTACTTGTTGGTCTACATTAGAGAAAAATACATCAATTACTAAATTAAATACATGTGAGAAAATGTTTTGTGTGGAGAAGCAAAACATCATTACTGCTATTTTTCAGCGACATGTTTTATTGCAAAAAAAGAGAATAGATTGTTGGGAATAAATGACTTGCAGGGAACAAACAGTTTAGGTAGTAAATGTAGGTGAGTGCTCTCACTTTTTACCACTGGCAAAGCACAAACTTCCCTATAAGCAAGCATGTCCTTCCTAAAATCCACACTTACCAGTGTACACTGTGCAGTATGTGTGCATGTGATTAGTCAAATGTCCACTCACTTCACTTCCTCATTCAACTCAACATAACACAACTTCAGCATAAACTCTCTCCTTTTGCAAGAGCAATTTGCTGAGGGGGTTGATTCCTCTGTGAGAGTTAAGGCTTCAAAATGCGATTGTGCTCTTTTTTATGTGTCCTTTTTATCTGTGGATGTTTGAGTTCTTACCAGGCCAAGCTGATTCGACACAAGCAAAACATTGTGAATGATAGACCTGTTATTGGTAAGTACAATACAAGCAGAGGTTACTGCGTTAAGGCCAGGGGGCTGCAGTGTCCCAGCTTATCCAACAGATTACCTTAACTTGTATTTTATAATTTGATATAGAATAGTGATTTAGTTGTACGATTAATGTGTTTAAATTGCCAAGTTTCACTGTGCTTATTGTTCTGTTGCTGGTGTGCTTCCCTCCTATTGTCTGTCCTACTTCCCATTCCTGTTGAGGTCTATACTTTTCATAGCAACAAGCAAACCTGCAAACTGCATATTAATTTAATAGCTAAAAAAGTGAATTTTAATGTAAAAATTTAAAACAGGCGGCACGGTGGGCGACTGGTTAGAGTGTCAGCTTCACAGTTCTGAGGACCGGGGTTGATCCCCGTGCCCGCCTGTGTGGAGTTTGCATGTTCTCCCCGTGCCTGCGTGGGTTTTCTCCGGGCACTCCCGTTTCCTCCCACATCCCAAAAACATGCATTAATTGGAGACTCTAAATTGCCCGTAGGTGTGACTGTGAGTGCGAACTTAAATGTGCGAAGCCTACAGTGAAAACAGTCAAAAAGTGGACCAATGAAGCAAAGATGGAACTTCAAAGCTGTTTAGACTGCACAGACTGGAGTGTCTTTGAAAATTCAGCTGGCAGCCTGGATGAATATACGGACACTGTCACATCCTATATCAGTTTCTGTGAAGAGGTTTGTGTACCAACAAAATCATTTCGGACATTCAACAACAACAAGCCGTGGTTCACTGCTAAACTTAAGCAGCTTCGCCAAGCTAAGGAAGTTGCATATCAGAGCGGGGACAGGGCCCTGTATAATCGAGCTAGAAACCAGCTTACTAAAGAAATTAACATTGCAAAGAGGATCTATGCAGCAAAGTTGGAAAAACAGTTTAGCGCGAACGACTCGAAATCAGTCTGGCGTGCATTCCAATCGCTGACTAATTACAAGCGACGATCCCCCCAAGCTGAGAACAATAGCACACTAGCCAACGACTTGAATACCTTCTATTGCAGATTTGAAAAGGACAGTTTCACTCCACACACCCACCCGGCCGCACCCGCGACCACAACCACACCTCTGACTTCTGCGTTAACCATCCATGAACAGGATGTGAGACGCATCTTCAAACAACAGAAGATTAACAAAGCAACAGGACCGGACCATGTATCCCCATCCTGCCTCAAAGTCTGCGCGGACCAGCTCGCTCCAGTCTTCACTCAGATCTTTAACAGATCTTTGGAAATGTGCGAAGTTCCATCCTGCTTCAAACGCTCCACCATCATTCCAGTCCCCAAGAAACCTGCAATCTCTGGTCTGAATGACTACAGGCCTGTCGCTTTGACATCTGTGGTCATGAAGTCCTTTGAACGTCTCGTGCTGGACCACCTCAAGAGTGTCACAGGTCCCCTGCTGGACCCCCTGCAGTTTGCCTACCAAGCGAACAGGTCTGCGGATGATGCAGTCAACATGGGACTGCACTTCATCCTAGAACACCTCGACAGTGCAGGGACCTACGCGAGGATCCTGTTCGTGGACTTCAGCTCAGCGTTCAACACCATCATCCCTGAACTCCTTTCAACCAAGCTTCTCCAGCTCAGCGTCTCACCTGCCATCTGCCAGTGGATTTACAGCTTTCTGACGGGCAGGACACAGCAGGTCAGGCTGGGGGAGGCCACCTCATCCACACGCAGCATCAGCACTGGGGCGCCCCAAGGTTGTGTCCTCTCTCCGCTGCTCTTCTCTCTCTACACGAACGACTGCACCTCAGCGAACCCGACTGTCAAGCTCCTGACGTTTGCAGATGACACCACTGTCATCGGCCTCATCAAGGACGGTGACGAGTCTGCATATCGACAGGAAGCGGAGCGGCTGGAGCTGTGGTGCGGGCGACACAACCTGGAGCTGAACACGCTCAAGACGGTAGAGATGATCGTGGACTTCAGGAGGCATCCTTCGCCACAGCTGCCCCTCACGTTGTCCAGCTGCCTTGTGTCAACCGTCGAGACCTTCAAGTTCCTGGGAATTACAATCTCTCAGGACCTGAAGTGGGCGAACAACATCAACTCCGTCCTCAAAAAGGCCCAGCAGAGGATGTACTTCCTGCGGCTTCTGAGAAAGCACGGCCTGCCACCGGAGCTGCTGAGACAGTTCTACACAGCGGTCATCGAATCGGTCCTGTGTTCTTCCATCACAGTCTGGTTTGGTGCTGCTACAAAAAAGGACAAACTCCGACTGCAACGGACAATCAAAACTGCTGAAAGGATTGTCGGGACCCCCCTACCCACCATTGAGGACTTGCACGCTGCCAGAACTAAGACAAGGGCGTGCAAAATCCTCTCGGACCGTCTGCACCCCGGTCACCGGCTCTTCCAGCTCCTTCTCTCAGGTAGGCGCTACCGATCAACGCAAACTACAACTAGTAGACATTCCAACAGCTTCTTCCCTCTTGCGATCAACTTCTTAAACACCTAACCTATAATTCCATTACAACAAGCTCGCAATTTTTTGACTTGAGTTCGTTGTCACATTTCTGTGGGGCCAATTATGTATTACTTGTGCACTCACTGTAGTTGTCTCGCCATGCTGCACTATTTGCATATACTGGCCACTCATGCCAGAGTAGCATCTGCTCCATTTGCACACTGATTGAGGTGTATCTGTAACATTTGCACAACCGACATTGTCCCAGATGATCGCACTACTCGTCACTTTAAACCGCATACACTCCTTGAAGTCTCAGCGCCCTTTGCACAATGGTCATTGCACCGGACTATTGCAATATTAGTCGTTCGAACTGCTCTAAGTGCTAGAGGACTCTGCATCTTTTTGCACAATTGTTTTTTGTCAATGTCTTTATGTCCCCAAAGTGTTCTGTAAATTGACTGTTTGTTGTACTAGAGCGGCTCCAACTACCGGAGACAAATTCCTTGTGTGTTTTGGACATACTTGGCAAATAAAGATGATTCTGATTCTGATTCTGATTCTGATTCTGAATGGTTGTTTGTTTGTATGTGCCCTTCGATTGGCTGGCAACCAGTTCAGGGTGTACCCCGCCTCCTGCCCGATGATAGCTGGGATAGGCTCCAAGCACGCCCGCGACCCTAGTGAGGAGAAGCGGTTCAGAAAATGGATGGATGGATGGAAATTTAAAACATGTAAGATGTAATTTATATTATGTTGTATATAAAATAGTAAATGCTTAAGCTCACTTTTAAAGCTGCATTTAAATTTACAAAAATAAAAATGTAATTTTTATTAAAAAATGCTTTACTTTTTAAATTAAAAAGCAGGGTTGTTATATTTATTTATGATACATATGTCACAATCAGCTGGAACGGTAGACGACTGGTTAGCACATCTGCCTCGCAGTTCTGGGGACCGGGGTTCAAATCCCGGCCCCACGTGTGGAGTTTGGAAGTTCTCCCTGTGCCTGGGTGGGTTTTCTCCGGGCATTCCGGTTTCCTCCCACATCCCTAAAAAACATGCGTGGTAGGTTGATTGAAGACTCTAAATTGCCCATAGGTGTGAATGTGAGCGCAAATGGTTGTTTGTTTCTTTGTGCCCTGCGATTGGCTTGCGACCAGTTCAGGGTGTATCCCGCCTCCCGCCCGAAGATAGCTGAGTTAGGCTCCAGCAGCCCGCGACCCACGTGAGGATAAGTGGTAAAGAAAACGGATGGATGGATGGATAAAAGCCAAACTATTTAAAGGCATGATTTAAATCGAAAAGCTAAACATTGGAAACTGGTATTTAAATTCATTCATTCATTTCCGGGACCACTTAACCTCACTGTGGTCGCGGGTGTGCTGGAGCCCATCCCAGCTGACTGCGGGCGAGAAGCGAGGTACACACTGAGCTGGTCGCCAGCCAGTCGCAGTGGTATTCAAATTAAAATTCAAAATTTATAGCAAACATTTGCAGATAATTGATGCCCATTGCCCATTATTATTGCACTGAAAAAAAAATCTTGAATAAGCGGGGATAAACTGCCAATAAGTCTGTTCGTGGCTGGTCCCCCCCCCCCCCAAACAACAGCAAAGAGGAAGAAAAAGGGACAATATTGGAAACAATTCTTTAAAATTTTGAAAAAATAATTCTGCGAATAGGCCGAACCGTGAGTATGCGGAGGTCTACTAGACTTGATTTTTGCGCTGCCTCTCGTGTCCTTGCAGGTATTCTGACTCAGATTGTTTCAGATGAAGTGATGAAACAATATGGGAGCACATACATACCTGCCTCCTACGTCAAGTACATTGAGTCGGCGGGCAGCCGAGTGATGCCGATCAGGTCAGTTGTGAACATTTGTGGCCATTAAAATAATATTTGAAACTATTCAATTTTTCTCTTCATCTTCACCCACGCAGACTGACTCTTACCACTGCTGAGTATGAAAACATCTTTAGCAGGATAAATGGGTAAGCAAACATTAACTACATCAGCAGTGATCCGTCTCGGGCGCTGACTCGTGATTTGTGTTTCAGGCTCTTACTCATCGGTGGAGCCTCCAATCTTGAGACATCTGACTTTGCAAGAGTGTCAAAGATTTTTTATCAGCTTGCTCTGAAGGTTAGTAGCGTACTGAACTGGAAGCGATATTTTCATAGTGTCTTACCTCTAAACTGACAATATTCAGGGAATGGTGGGAAGGAACAAAGTACAAATGCTTCGTTAGTGCACTTAAGTAGATTTTTAAGGTATCCGTACTTTACTTTATGACCTTTTACTTCCTACATTTGAAAACAGATATCTCTTTTTTTTGTACTCCTTACTGTCAAAATAGTCGGGGTACTGTTTTTCATCCTCCAGATCACAACACAATGTAGATAAAGACAAATACTAGAGGGAGAAAGGGGCAACTGCGATTGAAATCTTAATTGATTGAGATCTTGTACCGATGTATCAGAGGGAGCCCGTGATTGATTGATTGAGTGAGATCCTGGAGAAAAGAATAGGGACAGCAGCAACATGAAAGAACATGAACCAGGGAGCATTAAGGAATATAATGCAAACCATTCTGAGAAGCAATATTCCTGCATACATGGCCTTCGTTAAGATAATTCAAAGCTATGGGAACAGGTTTTGATAGCGTTTGCAGTGTTTTTTAAAATGTACTTCTCAGTAGGCTACAAGCACAGTAGAAGTTAATAAAAGAGGGAAGCTATATTGTGTGCGTATAGCACATACAATTGACTGTAAAAAAAAAAACCTGTTTTTGCTTTTGTAGTTAAGTACATTTCAAATTCCGTACTGTTTTACTTTAGTAAAGGAGCTGAATCAATAATTCTACTTCTAGCAAAGTTTTTTTTTTTTTTTTTTTTTAACAGTCAATTCAGCTTTGGTTTCATTGGACCATAACATATTTTCCATCATATATTTGGGAGATTTTGTAATGCTCCAATGAAACCAAGGTTACTATTTGACTGTAATTCCAAAAGGTGTGCTTGGCAAATATACAACACTGCTCATCAGCAAAAACCCACCATATCTACACTGAAGGGGGCCTTAGAAAAGGTGGAAACTCAACACAAAACATTTAGGCTTCTGCTAGAAAGCAAAAAAAAAAACAAGAAACATTTTTGTACAGGTTATAGGCCAAATTAATGGTAGAAAACGTTTTGTAATGATTTATCTAGGTCTCACTTTATATCACTAAAAACCTGACATTTGAACAAAACAGGGGTGTGTAGACCTTTCATATCCATGCTAAGTACAAAGAGTGAGTACCTTTGCCACCGCTGATCAGATCTAATGACAAAATACATTGACAACATTAGGTACACCTGCACAATCTAATGAGATCCAATACAACAACTGTATTGGATCATAATACTCAGAACATAATAATACTTACTGTAATTCTGAAAATGTTCGATTGGTATTAATTTACGTTATAGCTAATACCTCTCTGACAGTGTCAATCAAAAGTGGGAATTCATCTTTGTAAAAGTGCAAACTGTCCTTTTAGATGCAGAAAAGTGTACCTAATACTGTGACTTTTGAAAATATTGTATTACCGGTAATTGTCTGTCTTTTGAGCTTTTTTCCCCAAGAACAGACATTATGACAGTTCTTAGAGTCTTTATGATTAGGGGGGAATGCTTTCACTCTTTAAACCACCTCTTTTGAAAATGATAATGGTTGTCAAATGTGCGCACTACAGGCTAATGAGGCAGGAGACCACTTCCCAGTGTGGGGTACGTGCTTGGGCATGCAGCTGCTCACTGTCCTGGTGTCCGGCCATAATTTCTTGACCAAAGCCACGGCTGAGAACGTGGCCTTGCCTCTCAACTTAACACGAGGTTTGTCACTTATTTGTCTTATTGTATGTCTAATGGGTTAGCACATCTGCCTCGCAGTGCTGAGGTATGGGGTTCGACTCTCAGCTCTAGTTTCTTCCCACGGTTCAAAAACATGTTAGGTTTGTTGAAGATTCCAAATCGTCCGTAGGTGTGAATGGTTGTTTGTCTATGGGTCATTGTTAAATGCAATTTCTTTCACTTGCCTTTTAATTCATTACTCAGCAATGAACTGTTCTATCTGTGATAGGATTGCGCCGAATGCAGCAAAAATATATGAAGTGACAAATATGAATATAAATAAATTGTACCGTTGATGGTTGAGCTGGTTTAATCAAATAATATAATGGTTGATTACCATTATTTTTTTTCTTGAAAATGTAACAAAACATATAAAATAAATAGTCAATTTTTCAAAAATGTTGCTGCTTAAATTGTCCTCCAATTCATTTTTTTTCTGATCCAAGGTGTGTTTATGTGTTAAATAGTAGTACTGCATCCTACCACTTAGTGGAAGCAGAGAAAAACTTACCACAATTCTTACCATTTGTACACTTAGTGGACACATTAGGTACACTTCAACACTACTGTAATGACATCCAACTAAAGCTGCATAAAGATAATTATGCTTAGTTTTGATTTATACGTTCAGATACATTTTCATTGAACATCGTTTATTATTCCTATTTTCATGTATCCAGCCATAGTAAGTCAAGAATATACTAAGCAATTAAAAGAGTGGACAACACAACAATGCTACAATAATGTGGCTATATGTTGCATTTCAACTGCACACATGCAATTATAAGAAGTTGCAACATGTTGTATTTGTAAATAATGTCAGAAGTTTAGGTAATCGGTATTTAAAGTTGTACAAATTGTATTGAATGGTTGTAAGTAGGTTAAATACATATATTTTTTTTTATTTTAAAAAATAACAAAAAGTTCAAATAAATGTGAATAAATTATTCATTCATTCATCTTCCGTTCCGGTTATCCTCACTCGGGTCGCGGGGTAAATAAATTAATGTTTTTTTAAATAAAAATGTGTTGATATGTAGTTTTAATCAACAAATGTGTTCCGTTTGTATAACGTTTTAACATTGACAATAATTAAGTACATAAATGGATAGTTTGTTAAAAGAAAAAAAAAAGAAAAATCTATCTAAATGAATACTTTAAAAAAACGATATATTTTGAATAAACTGATCATTTTAATACTTATATTACTAAGAATGAATGCAAAAATCTAATTTAATTTGAAAAATCATAACTGTATAAAGTTGAAATGCTAATTATAACTTTAAGACTGTAATGAATGTACTCTAGGTCCAAAACAAAATGCAAAATTACAAGGGAGTTGTAGCAAATGAGGTACCACTGTTGTGTACTTTTATAGACACGAGGTGAGGGGATACATTTATTTCTTAATCAGTTTATTTCTAAATCAATTTGTAGCATGGCACTCTGAAGTTCCTGCCAGAGGGCAACAGTTCATATACTAGTCTGTATGCACGACATGTGATGGCTGTTGTGGATGGCTTTTGCGGTGATACAGAGCTGCGTGCCTTCACACTTCGGCCCGTGTAATGTTGCTCAAGAAGCTCGTACAAGTATGAGAAAAACCTCTCAGTACGATGGCATGCAATTCCGCACCACTGACTGCATCTCAAAAAAGCCGCAGCTAATGAAGTGTCTTTTAATTGTTTCCCTCACAGCGGCCTTCTCCAGTCGCATGTTTGCGGACTTCCCTCAGGAGCTGATGAAGGCTTTGCAAAAAGAACCTCTCACTGGTCATTTTCACCACTATGGACTCACATTGAAAGTAGACCAAAACTCTCTAGCTGTTGTCAAATAAAACATTCTTCAATTTATGTTACTTACTTTATGTTTACTTAACGAGTGTTGTTAATATGTTGTTCCCAGGCCTTCAAGCAAAACTTACAGCTGCAGGATTTCTTCTACCTGATCTCTACAAATGTTGGTGAAAATGGAGTAAGCTTCATCTCAACCATCGAAGGTTTGTAAAAAATTAATAATCTTACCCAGATAGTGGTTGACCCGACGAGTCGACTTTACGACTCTGCGTCGACGTTTTAAGCTTGAAGTCGACTAATGGCTAATTGCGTTTTTGCCAGCGTGTCTTCCAATCGGCCAATGTACAGAGGACCGTTGTACTGTGCGAAAAAGAATGTCAATGACATCATCGATTAATCGACTTCAACCGGCTTTCATCGCATTATAATCGACTTGAGAGAGTGTTGAGAGTATGGAGAAGGCGCTTTTCTGTGCCCGATTGCACAGAGAACGGTCCATAAAGGCATGCTTGGATGAGTTTGATATGGATGAACTTGAGCTCACCACCTTTTTTCATGCGCACAAAAGTGTGATATGCCCACAAAAACTTATAATGTTCTGATTAAAAAAAAAAAAAATCATGTTATTTTGAGAAAAAAAATATTTTGGGAGAATAAAGTCATATTTTTCAAGAAAGCAGTGGTAATCGTAACAAGAACAAAGGTGTATTCTGTCTGGACAAAAAGTCCGAATAAGAAATAAGCAATAAGTGGTATTTTCCATAATAAAGTCATAATATTATGATATTAAAGTAAAAGTTCAACAAGGGAATAAAGTTATATTAAGTGAATTTCAAAAAATCCATCTTTATTCTCCAAATTTTATGCCTTTCATTCTGGAAAAAAATGCCTTTTTTCCTCTATAAACAACAAAATTTGGCTTTTGTCAAAGAAAATGCAGGGTTGTCATATTTATTTATGATACATATGTCACAATCAGCCGGCACGGTGAGCGACTGGTTAGCACATCTGTCTCACAGTTCTGAGGACCGGGGTTCAATCCCCGGCCCCGCCTGTGTGGAGTTTGCATGTTCTCCCCGTGCCTGCGTGGGTTTTCTCTGGGCACTCCGGTTTCCTCCCACATCCCAAAAACATGCATGGTAGGTTAATTGGAAACTCTAAATTGCCTGTATATATGAATGTATGCGCGAATGATAGTTTGTTTCTATGTGCCCTGCGATTGTCTGGCGACCGGTTCAGGGTTTACCCTGCCTCTTGCCGGAAGATAGCTGGGATAGGCGCCAGCAGCCCGCGACCCTCGTGAGGATAAGCAGTGAAGAAAATGGATGAATGGATGGCTGTCACAATCATATTAGCTCATTTAATTGGGACAAAGCTAAGGTGTTATTGATTTCATTAGTACATTGGGGCGCCGATCCCCATATTTAGGTGTGCAGTTTTTTAAAAGTTACGGCATAAATCATTGCAAATTATTTTGTGAACCACCATACTACGGCTCGTGGAGCTCCTGTTTTCTTCCACTGTCACTTCTTGTAGGTGGAATGCCCACGTGTCCCGATATTTTTGTCCATGTTTTGAATGTAAAGCTCTACAAACAATATATTCATGTGTTCTAATTGCAGGCAAGAAATACCCCTTCTATGGGGTGCAGTGGCACCCAGAGGTCAACCGTTTTCAGTGGGACAGCAGAAAGAGCTTTCCTCACTTGCCTCACGCCATCCAGCTGTCGTCACTCCTGGCCCAGTTTTTTGTAAATGAAGGTTAGCCATTAACACGGTCTAACTAATTTTGTGAGGATAAGCGGTAAGGAAAATGGATGGATGGAGTAATTTCCCCCATTGTTGATGACCTGTTTTCAAAAAGAGCCACAAGTCTAAACACTCATACAGCCTGGACTTGGTCATGTTTAAGATCACCCACTACCATACTAAGGATAAAGGACATATAGCCTCCAGATTGCCTATATTTCACTAACAAGTATTTTTTGCTCAAGAAAATGAAACTGGCCGTAATTTCTGATGAATATCAATCCGTTTTGGCACAATTGGTAAATAACTAGGAACGCCCATTTTTCATCGCCAAAATCGCTACGCCACCATGTCTTAGTCACTAAGACTTAGTGTGACATCAGCGACGGAACCAGAGACCGAATTCGCTGCATAGCCGGTGTGGACAAAGGATTGACTCATATTTTATATTTTGTCGCTGTTGCACAGAATCCTGGATCGATTTTCACAAAACAAGCCTACTCAAATGTATCTAACATCACTATTTGCACTCAATATTATCTAAACATCCAGACTTTCAATATATTCATCAGAAAACAAACCTAAAATTACTACTGAGTCTATTTTGGGGGGGATTTTTTTCTTCAGACATCGTTTTAAGTTCAGAACTATGGGTTTGAAGTGCCAATTTTCCAAGCATTAGAGAGGCCTTTTTAAGGTTCTATACAAAATGGATGGTTGATGAAATATTGTGATTCTCAAAGTGTGGTACATGAAAGAATCACCAAATTAATAACTGAGTTAATAATTAAGTAAAGTTTTTCATTTTCCTGTACTCAAGCACACTGTTGATGTTCAAACTGTGCATAATGTTACAGAGGCTTGCAATAATTTTCAATATACTTTTATGAATAAAGCTGCCTTGTTTTTCGTGAAGACTTGGGCCAACTTGGCTACTGAATTTTTACATTGTTCAATATGGTGATACTTGAAGAGCGAAGTATTTTTGTGGTTCTTGGTGTAAGAAGTTTGAGTTCCGCTTTACGTGAACTGACATGAGCAAGGTCTTAGTTTGTTCGAAGGGAGTCAAGAGAGGATGTGCCTCAATCACATGCATCTCATTTCTGCTTTCTGCAGGGAGGAGAAGTTTACATAACTTTGATGACCCTAAAGAAGAGGCCTTGACACTGATTTACAACTACACGCCCGTTTTTGCGGGAAACTTCAGCGGATATGAGCAGATCTATTTCTTCTGAAAAGCTGTCCTCAAAAAAGTCGGACTTCACAATGTAGACGAGTCATGCACCACCATGTGACCTCAAAGAAGTTTTTTTTTTTTCCTGTACTTTGAATAATTGTTTTGTATTCCCATGTTTTTTGTATAGAGGCTCAGACATACTGTATGTAATTATTCCAAATTAGGAGTAGCAAAGTAAAGCAAAGCAAATTTATTGATGTAGCGCATTTCATACACAAGGTAACTCAATGTGTTTTACATGATTAAAAGCATTTAAAAACAAATTAAAAAAACAGTTTATAAACATTTAAAACAAAGAGGAAAATAAATGACGTCACTTCTGTTGGCAACTTATTCCATTTGTGTGCAGCATAAATGCTGCTTCACCATGTTTGTTTTGGACTCTGTGCTCCACTATTTGACCTGAGTCTGTCGATCTCAGAGCCCTACTGGGTTTATATTCCCTTAGCATTTCTTTCATGTATTGAGGAACTAAACCGTTTAGTGATCTAGAGACCAGTAGCAGAATTTTAAAATCTATTCTAAAGCTGACTGGAAGCCAGTGTAAAGGCTTTAGAATTGGAGTAATATTCTCTGACGTCTT
The DNA here is from genome assembly GCF_024500275.1 of Phycodurus eques. NCBI lineage: Eukaryota > Metazoa > Chordata > Actinopteri > Syngnathiformes > Syngnathidae > Phycodurus > Phycodurus eques. The sequence goes on along the minus strand of NC_084527.1, from coordinate 10,063,128 downwards.
TGTTCTGGTCAGGACCCGAGCTGCAGAATTCTGAATGAGCTGCAGCTCTTTAATGCTCTTTGTGGGGAGGTCAGTCAAAAGATCATTACAATAGTCAAGTCTACTTGAGATAAAAGCATGGATGAAAATAGTAGGGAATCTTTCCTTTCAGTTTTTGTAGTCCTTCAAGGGTTATACTAAATTTATGAAAAAATATGATGCAATGATCTAATTGTGTATCCTTGTGAAATGTATGTATTTTAGGGGTCTACAACCCGAGGCACCAAAACTCACTCATCAATTTTGAAAAAAAAAAAAAAATCTGTTGAGTTAGATTTTTATGATGATTAAAACTCAAATTTGCATGCTGATTTCAAAATTGCAGTCAGTTTTTTTCTAGCACGTCAATTTTTTTTTATTACGGAGCCCCCCTTGTGCCAAGGTATAAGAAAAATAAAATTCATTGATAATCTGTTCCCTCAGTTTAGGAAACTGTACCCTCAGTTTAGGAAACTGTACTCTCAGTTTAGTAAACTGTACCCTCAGTTTAGTAATCCGGACCATAATTACTAAACTAAGGGTACAGTTTACTAAACTGAGGGTACAGATTACTAAACTGAGGGTACAGTTTACTAAACTGAGGGAACAGATTATCAATGAATTAAATTTTTCTCATACCTTGGCACCAGGGGGGCTCCGTATTTTCTCCACAGCTTACCCTCCTGATAAGCAAAATTCCACTGATTAGGTGTAGTCAGACTTGCCAGCTGATTATGATTGGACTCATCTATAGCTACGTGGCAACTTGACTGAGAGTGTGTGAGGTGTGTGCAGCTCCCAATAGGTCAGTACTATCAATATCTGCAAACAGAAAGCTAGCATAGTAGGAATTAAGAGGATTCATGCCATATCTGTTGTAAAACATAATACTGTTAAATAAACATTGCCGTCGTTTCTTTCATATTTCATTGTATGTCAATATTTGAAATGTTTTATAAAACAACCACATATCTGTTAAGTACAGTATTTTTCCACATTTTTTAAAATTGGGGATCTTTAGTTCAAAAACCTGACGTGGTTGTGAAAAACTGAGATCAGTTTTGGATTCCGCACCCAATAATTAGTTAAAAACAGCTGTCAGAACTAACTCAACAAAATAATGTCCCCAGTGTAATTAAAAACGATTTTATTTTTTTAAAAAGGGGAATTAAATCCATAATTATTAAATATGAAATATATTATATATATATATATATTAAATATATAAAAATTAAATATATTAAATATATGTACTTATTTTATTACTCAAGTTATTTATTTTATGTGTATATATATATTATTTTTTTTAAAGTTATTTCTTTTAAAATGGGGTCCATCTGGGCCTGTGGACCTCATAGGGAGGCGGTACGGCTTTGGAAGAGTTGAGTGTCCTCTCTTGACGAATGAAGAAGAGGTCAGAGGACGACCACGGATGTCGGGAAACACAACTCAAAAGAGTGCAGACTACACGCACGCACGTCAGTCCCCACGCACGTCACTGTCGTCCTCGTGGGAGGGAGGAGGGCGGGCGAGAGCTGTATGTAAAAAAAAAAAAAAAAAAAAAAATCGAGCCAGTGTACTGTTCCACTTTGTCTCTCCCACAGATGCAGCTGTTCTCTCCGCGTGTGCGAAGCCTCTGCGTGATAAATAACAGCAACCGGGACCACAAACTCGCCCCCCCCCCCTCTCCCTCCTTGCGGGATGGTTACGCGTGGATGAAGCAGTGGACAGTGGACGATGCAACTTGAATCGTGCGCGCTTGTCTTCGTCTGCTATGCTCGTGGCTTTGTTCGGTGACCTCATCTTGACTGCCGGCCACTTTGTTTATGTCCGCCATCCGCTTGTTTGAGACAGCAGTCCAAATCTTCAAAAAAAAAAAAAAAAAAAACAACCCAGAGACTCCCTCCCACCCCCCGATGCATTGATGCACTCCTCTCAGTGGTGCAACGGTAAGCATAACTCATCTACTTAAAAAGGGAAAATTATAATAAAACATGCAGATTATGTGTGTATGGCAAGCAATAACAAGATTGGCAGCGTGCTTGCAGTTAAATGGTGATGATTCATAACAAAAGCATACAAAGCAGTTTGCTTCATTGGAGGCTGTGCAGGCTTGCTGCTGTTTGAACAAGAACAATTCTTCCCTTTGTGCTGCCCAACTGAATTGGAGGCGAACCAGTGCAGAGTGGCAAAAGAATGGCATTCTGCAGTGTGGTTTTTTTTTTTTTCTTATCGATCTATGATCAGTGGTGGTTTTAGATAATGCAAAAAAACAAACAAACAAATAAATGAAAAAAGAAATTGTGGGGGCACTTTTATACCAGGGCAACTGCACTACTGTTATGAATCACTCCCCCAAAAACAGCACCGTGGTGATTGTGAGACACATTTGTTCCTGCATGCAACAGTAGCCTTTGCTTTGCTTTCATTATAACACATTGTATTCTAATGTAACAAGAAGTTAGATTAATCTAAAACTCCACGGCAGCATGGTGGAATAGTGGTTGGCGTGTCTGCCTCATATTTCTGAGGTTGTGGGCTCAAACCTGCCCATACTTGTGTGGGTTTTCTACATTCCAAAAACATACATGTTAGGTTCGCTGAAGACTAAATTGTCCATAGGTGTGAATGGTTGTTTGTGTACAAGTATATGAGCCCTGCAATTGGCTGGCAACAAATTTCAGGGCGTACCCTTCCTCTTGCTCCAAAGTCAGCTGTGATAGGCTTCAGCTCACCCTTTGACCCTAATGAGGACAAACTGGACAGATTCATTCATGCTCATTTAACTCACAAACATAATCAGTACTCTGCATTACATATAAAATATATTGAAGAGGGAATGACAAAAGCTAGCACTGTGATGATGCTGAGATAAGAGTATAAGGGAATATCTTTTATGGGGATTATTAGACATGTTTATAGATACATGTCTCAACACCTGGAGCATCTGGTGCTTTACTGCCACCCATGTTTCTGATGCCCGCTCTCGATGATAGTACCATGTTTGTGACGACACAATGTCACGTCGCCATGATTTGGGCTCAACCTAATTTCTTGAAGCAGCGCAGCAGAAGCAGGCTTCAATGATCCTCCTCCTCCTCCTCCTCATGTGAACTGTTGAATATTTGATGCTGTCTTTGGTGCACACAGCAGCAGTTTCATGTGTAAATAGGACACAAACTTACCAGCAGCTATTAGAGGAGATACGGAATCACACAGGGGCTTTCCCGACGTAATATGTCGAGCAGGCAAAAGTGGATTTTGGAACGTTTCTTTTCGGTGCATTTGCTGCTGTTATCGCTATAGCAACGCCCTCGGTTGTGTTCATATATAGGTCAGCGGTTCTGCAGGGCTCCAACTAGCACAACAAAAAAAGCTTAAGTAGAATTTACAGGCATTTGATGACTTTTCATTGTAACGCCATACATTTGAAAACAGATATCTATCTGTACATTCTACTCCTTGCTTTGTCACATGTAGGCTCCTTATGTTTTCCAACCTTTGACGATGACAACATAAAATGAAGAAGAAAAAAATAAACTTAAATTGAGAGGTGAAATAAACCACGGTTGAGTTTGTCATTGATTGAGACCTTGGGGTCTTATAAGACAGAAAAAAACAGCAGAAACATGAAGGTAGGATCGCAACATTTCCATGCATTTTCAAATTTGGAAGCTTTCAATGGGAATTTCTGTGTATATATGGGAATAAACGTGAATAAACCATGCTTTTACATAATTGAAATTGGTGACTGAAGATTTCCCCAATTTGAGAGTTTTTGTACTTAGAAGTCATCGATTGGTCAATTTTTTGTTTTGTGTTACGTGCTAAAATTTTTGCTATATGAGCCAGCTTCGGATACACCATCGCTTGAGTGGAGTGCAGTCAAAAAATTGAGCATTTAAAGTATTGTAATGACCTCGTTCGTGGGCAAGGAACGCTATCTAGTTTACTGAGCTGTCAAATCAAATCAGGTTTATCTATGTAGCACTTTTCATATATTAAAATGCAACACAAAGTACTTTACAGAGATAAAAACAGACAATTAAAATAGTAAAACAAATATACACCCCCCCCTCCCTTCCCCACATATAAATGCAAATGCACCCATGCGATCATACACACAAGCAGCTACTGATTAATAATATAGAGACATGGCAAGGCACTGAGGATACACGTGATGTCTACCTATGACGAAAAATATTGATATTTATATTTATGCTTGAATACAGTATCTTACCATTAAATTACCCTTCATTTCCAGTTAATTCCCATACATTCTCATAATTTCAATGGAATGTTTCCAATTTAAAATGTTTCCCAAATTCCCCAGCTTAACTTCCCATGGAAATTTACCGAAAAATTTCCACCCCTTTTGCAACCTTACATGGAAGAACGTGAACTAGGGAGCATTAACAACGATGGCAACTGATTCGGTGAAGCAAGATATTTTCTATTCAAGGCCTTATTTAGGATAATTTGTTGATGTTGTTGGTTCCAAGAATGAGTAATGAAAAATCCATTGTGTTTTGTGCTAGCCTAAAAACAAAGCAGTTGTTAGCATTCAAAAATTCTCCATTTAATCTGGGAAAAAAAAAAAAACACGACAAAGGTGTAAGTTTTTTTCAGGTGCTCATGAGCTAAAACAGGAATTTTTGTTAATCGGTTAACGACATTAGCAGAGTTATGTAAACATGTTTTGATAGCATAAAAATCCTGAGCCAATAGCTCTTGGTTAAAAAACAAAAATCTAACTTGATTTTTTTTTCTTCTTCTCAGTATAACCACTTATGTACATTTGGGGAAACTATTTTATGTGCATTTTTCTTTTTTGCCAGGTTATCAAAATGGGTATTGTATATAACTGACAGTAAAAAACATTTATACTTTTAACTTCTGTACTGTGGTACATTTCAGAGCCTGTACATTGAACAAGCGTGTAATCCATACTTCTACTTTTAGCAGCCTTTTTTTTTTAAAAATACAAGTATATATGTATTTCTGCTTAAGTACAGAATGTGAGTACTTTTGCAACCTCTGCAAAATAGAACACACATAGCTCCCTATTCACACAAAGGTAGAGGGAGAAGATGCATGCACTCATGCGTGTAGACAATGGTAGATTAGCCTTGAACGTGAAGTACACTTGACCCAGATTTGCCGAGTGTGTGCGCAGTAGTCTCGCAGGTGTCGTCAGCTCATACGCCCTCTTGTGTATTAGCGTTAACTTACAGTATTTATTTGCATGTGCAGATGCGTGTAATGAAGTCGTTTCTCCGGGCGGAACTTGACCGGCGGGTCGCTGATGAGTGCTGATTAATAGCCCGTTATGAGAGAGTGGAGTGCAGAGGCGTCCGCTATCGATCGATTCGGGGCTTCAAATTCGGCCAGGGAGGTGGGAGTCAAATGTCATATGGAATGTTTTGTGTGTGTGTGTGTGTGTGTGTGAGAGAGGGGGAGGAGGGGAAACGAGACGAAGATCGATTTGAAAAGTGAGCCCAGAGAAAACAATAACTCGAGTGGAGGAATGAGATTGGTAAAAGGTCACTCTCCAGCTGTTCATTCATCCGTTCATCCTACCTTGTTCCATCGTTGTTCATTCCAGTCTTTGCAATTTATCTTGGTATCCATTCAACCATCCAGATCTGCATCAATCCAGTCTGTAGCCAACATTTATTGCTGTCTTCCTCTTATCTCTGTGTTTCAAAACATGTTCCCAGGATAAACTTTCCTTCTCGGGCCAACCTTGTTCTCCATACATTTCTGTGATAACTGCAGATGCTACAGTTATGCACTTCACCATTACCTCTGATTCCATTCAATCTTTTTTAACTCAACGTTTCCTTCTGAGCTTACCTTTTTAATAATTTTCTATTCCAACAAACCATTTGTGCATTCATCCATGCACGCATGTATTGATCGGGCCAATCATTCGCCGATACATGCATGTCCTCATCCATCGATGCATTTCAATTATAAGGACAAAACCCCGCTGTCGCATATTGAGTTTTTGAGTCTTTCCTAACAGCAGGTGTGATTCTGCCCTTTATGCCTCTATCAGGAAATAAGTGATTATTGTTGACATGTTCCACAGGCCTGGATGTAACAAACATATCACTCTTGTTACACAAGGCCAGCTGTGAATGCCTCGCTTTGTCGCTCAGACGTAAACAGCGTGCTGCACTCTTCCTGTAACATTGACGATACCACAAAGAGCGCGCAGGAGTCGAGCATCAAAACAAAGTGTGATGAGACAAGGAAGGGCACTTGTAATTGAATCACCAGCTGTTTGCGGTGGAGCTCAAGACTTGAAAACAATAGGTCCTTGTTCAGTCTGTGGGAGTGTGGTGAGGGGTGTAGCGTAACTTGAAAGTTACTTTATTTAATTAGTTGTGAGAATAACGTGTTCTCTCCTTGAAGATTTATTGCAGAGTAGATAAAAATTTATATGCCATGTTTAAATGGCACTTTAAATCACCGAAAATCTAACTCCATGAATGTTCCGCCAGAGGTGTCCACTTAGGACTAACAAAATTACTCCTGCTCTTTTTCCCTTTGTGTTCCATTCACAACAACATGGTGTCAACTTTCCTGTTTCCATCCTTTTGACATGTTTACATTTTGATGTGTTTCATTTTAATTGATGATGCTAATTATGACAAATGATGATCCCTGGAGGGAAATTCAGTTTACACTCTGTTAAGTGTCCTCTCTGTCCTCATGTAGGCTGCTTCTGTGGTCTGGCTCTGAATTATTCCAACAAGTCGTGCGCCATGCCGCCCATCACATTCCACGACCTGCCGCTCAACATCTACATGGTCATCTTCGGCACGGGCATCTTTGTCTTCATCCTCAGCCTCATCTTTTGCTGTTACTTCATCAGGTGAGGACACTGGGTTGAACATTTTGCAGCATTGTTAGCTCAGTGTGGGATGGAAGACTGGGGGGGGGGGGAGGAAGAGGGTCACAGGAAGGGACCGGAAGTGAGGCAACAGGAACCCTCCCGCAGAAATGTCACTCTGTGCAGCGTTGACGGAATTGAGGAAAATACAGAAAATAAACAAAGCGTTGGGAGTACACACACACAGACACGAAATTACTGTCATGTAAGGCCAAAAAACAAGAAACATAAACATACTGTAGATAGCTAGGAAGATAGCTAGGTAGCTAGCTAGTTATCTAGCTAGCTACCTAGCTAGATAACTAGGTTTCGCGTAAAGACATTTTCCGCTTAGAAAAAAACTAAATTTGAGTCGCGATTTGTCGACTTCGAGTAGTAAAGTCGAATCATCAACTAGTCAAATTATATTTTCAAATTATATTTTCAACCTCAATTTTCATATTAACTCGGTGGAAGAATAGAGATTGATTGATCGATAGACGGTCAAATAAAGGCTCGTCATTGCAGTTAAGTAAATGAACACTATTTTCTTGGACACTATTATTTAATACCGCCGTTTATGGATGGATGTAGGACAAAAAGGGAATACTGTACCCGTGCTTCAACATCAGCCACACTTGTTACAAGTAAAGCTATTTAAAAATCACAGAGACCCCTCAATTGTTTGTCAGTTAGCCCCCCAAGCCCCTGAAAAACCTTGTCTGATCATTTCAACATGAGTCATCAGCGGTGAGTCACTTCCTGTGAGCACATTAACATGCTGATGGCGGAGCAGGCAAGGAGGGCGACCGAAAGCTTCATTTATAGAGCCACCGATTCATCTGATGAATGCGAAGTGATGAATGCCACGCTTTGTCGGGTAAGGGGGCAGCTTTCCCGTTATCCCTCCGACAGGCTCCTTCCCAACCCAACTTGTCCTGCATGGTTTGTGGTGGGAGAGCTGGGCGCAAAAAAAGAAGTCTTTATGTTTTCTTGCATGTTAGAATGTCTATTTACATAAAAGCACAGGATCATCTCAGTCCGAGCGCATAGAAGTGTCGAGGGTGGGCTCTTGTATGCCAAGAATATCACTTTACATAGAAGGGGACATATTTTAAGGGCAACTAGGTGCAAAAGAAATGAGTCACAGAGATAAGGTAATTCCCTATTTGAACCTTTTTGCAAAGTTTGCTTTGCACAAAAATAGCTTTAACACAAAGCAAGAAATGAATGAATTTATTGAAGTAGTTTAATTCAAAAAGTAAGAGTGAGAATTATTTTTATGAAAAGACAGTGGGAGCAAAACTGAGTTCGGTTGTACTTTATTGAAGTATTTAACAATGTACTCACGTTATTTTTTTGATCAATCCTCATTCACAAATCCATCCAAGTCCTCATCTTGTGTATCCGAAATGAACAGCTGGGCAAGTTCTCCATCAAACACGCAGCTTCCCTCTCATCATTGTCAGAGTCAGTCTCGTTGCCGTGCGGCTCCTCAGAAATGATGCCGGCTTTTACGAAAGCTCGAACAACAGTGCAAGCAGACACAATACATTCACAAATTGTGGCGTAACTCACCCGGTGTTGCCTCCTAGTCTTAGTAAAGCTGTGTTCGCCATCTGTCATCCATGGCTCCCACGCCGGTCACAACTTCACTTTGAACGGCCTATTTACACGGATGTCCAGCGGTTGGAGTTCCTTCGTCAAGCCTCCCGGAATGATGGAAAGCTCCGAGTTACCACCCAGTCGAATGGTGACTGTAGAGACGCTTCTCCCGGCTGTTCTTTGCTCATTAATCCATTGCTCGAGATGGTCTTCCAACTCGGGCCACCTCACTTTGTTTCCGCGTTTTGTTTTTCCTTTTTTTCCGCGGAAACTCAGCTTGGTGTTCTTGACTTGGCGAAGCTCGTTTTCCTGCTTCCTCGTGTTGGTCTTCCAACTCGGGCCACCTCGCCTTGTTTCCGCGTTTTGTCTTTCTTTTTTTCCACGGAAACTCAGCTTCGTCTTCTTGTGTTGGCAAAGGTCGTTTTCCTGCTTCCGCCACTTGCAAACCATGGATTCGCGGATCTTGAATTCTCTCGCAGCTGCAGCTGCTCGATTCCCATGTTCCTCCGCGAAACTAATAGCTTGCAGTTGAAACTGTGCTTCGTGAGCGTGTCTCTTCGTAGGTGCCATTTTCAGGGGTCCTTAGCCAAACCGACGCACATACCGGAACTATATACCTACTGGTGGCGTGTCTTTTGCCTCCTCTGTCACGCGCACCCTTTACGTGCGCGTGACAGAGGAGTCCTCAGTCACGTCCGCCTTCCTCTATATAAGCAGCGTGTCGGCAGGAAATGCTCCCAGTCAGTCGAGCTGAGCGCTCATTAAAGTCACACAACAACATTTACAGATTTTGGAACTCGGTGCACACATAAGGTGCGCTGCATTATGAGGCACCCCGTCCATTTTGGAGAAAATGTAAGACTTTTAATGCGCCTTATGGTTGTGTAAATACGGTAATGCATAGATGCTGATACACGAACTTTGCTAGCCAACATCATGCTAACTAGCCTAGGTAAAATCGTTTTTTATTCACTTTCGTCACTCTGTAGGCTTGCAATAAAGGGATCTCTCTCTCTCTCTCTCTCTCTCTCTCTCTCTGGGTGTTTCCATACGAACGTTATACTTGTTGAGAATGAAATGAATATTGATGGTGGCATTTGCATCGAGTATCCTATTACAGTACAAAGTTTCCCAGACAAATATTAATATCCAAGAAATGCCTTTGGTTTGTATTTCATACCTTACTCGAACACGTGTTTTATACAGAACTGGTGAATAAGGACATTTTCAATTTCAATTCTTGCACACAATAGCTGAAGAAATGTGCCTTCATGCCCCCTTTCATGCTTTCACCCACTTCTCATGGTTCTCTCGGTATGGGAACCCCGCACACACGTGAAAGCTGCATCCTCACATTGTTCCGAATGGAGGTTCGCTCACAGCAATCAGTGCGAACAATAAGCCCAATGACGAAAACAACCAGTAATTGTTATTTCCCTTCGAAATGGGATTTTTGTCTTTGGTTTTGTGTGTATGTATTAGGAAGCACGAGGTCTGACTATCCCAGACACTCGTGTCATTCTGTCTATGTTTAGTGATATAAAAATAACTGACACAGCCTGCACAATGATAAGCATCGCTTCATTTTTGCTTTTATGGGCAGCGCGTGCATTCAATGGGAGGGAAAACTTACACTAATTGTTGTGTCATTATAATAGCTTGAATAATGGATGCGTGTACACTTAGTTAATGATTGATACGGTATAGTGAATACAACGGACACTCGGACAATGACCATTGTAACAGATTTTTTCATTCATTTTAATGGAAAATTTTATTATTAGGACTTCTCTTGGAATCTGCTTGCATTGGTAGTGTAGTGCGGTGGGCCTATTTGCTGTTGTCGTTCGTACAGATTGCGCGAGTTCAATTCCCGACCGATGCTCCATACAAAAACAACAGCCAGTCCCAAGCTCGGATGAAAAAATGTGTGAGTTACTTCAGGGAAGGCATTCGACATGAAAACTGTGCCAAACAAAGCATGTGAGTGTCTCCTTGTGGTGACCTCTGATTGGTCAAGCTGAAAGTGGCAACAACACCCTTTTGGAATCTGTCTATTGTTGTTCTGATGAATGACCTTTTTTAAGGCCTCAACCCTCCCAAAAAGCGCCTCTATCCTGTTGCACATGTACATGTATGTTTTGTCAGAAAGAGGGGGAAAAAAAACATATTAGTTTTACCAATCAATGTTAAATTGGTTGAGCATGTCTATCATAACATTCTCAGGGTCAGTAATCGAAATGGAACTGGGCCATTATGGTTTGAAACAGCGTTTTTTGGGACAATTGCAGCACTTGTACTTAAGGACGTATGAACTCCTAACATAGAATTTGCTCAAATGAGCTGCAATCATAAGCAGGTATCCTAGACAGATGGGCAATGCTAAATTTAGTTTTTTTTGCTTATGCCATCTAATGTGGGTTAAAGTTTGATAATCATTTCAAGGATTCCCTGGGGGAAAAAAAAGGTTTAAAAAAAAAAAAAAATCTTCCCCTGACACTAATTTTACTGAGTGACACAAAACTGGATGTCTGTCATAACAGGACACTTTAAAAAGTCTCAATGATCCGTGCCCAAAACTGCTCAGGAATTTGTCCATTTTGGTTTGAAGCAGCCATTTTGGATGAGTTCCAGAGCTTGTGCTTTGAACTACTTCGACTCGGGAATTCACAGAAATGAGTCCCAGTTGGAAGCAGGTATCCTAGACAGATGGGCGATGCTAAATTGCCAAGCTTTTTAGCTTTCTCTATGCGCCATGGCGTCAAAGATTGATGATCATTTTGACAAATTCACAATGGAATATGGGATGGCGAAGGCTCGTTCATCGCTGGTTGCAGACTTAATTCTTTATTATTTTCGTAGCTTTATCAATTATCCACTAAGAGAAAGTGTTTTTTTACACTGCTGAACTGCATTTCTTACACATTTAAATACAAATGACTCAAGAATATTCAATACAATGTGTTGTTGTTTCTCCCATAGCAAACTTCGACACCAGGCCCAGAGTGAGCGGTTCGGATACAGAGAGGTAGACTCAACACAGCCTCTTATAGTATTTACATTTACTGTCATTTAGACGTGTATAATGTGTGTGTTTGTCTGTGTTTGTGTGACCCTACAGGTGGTTTTAAAAGGAGATTCAAAGAGACTGAACGTGCACGGGGTAAGAATGCAATGTAACGTAAATGGTTCGCCCTTGAGTGGCAAAACAAAAGGGCGTGAATGTAGAAAAGGGTGCTGACTGTGCTGTCTGTCATTTACACAGCAGACTTGCGCCGTGTGTCTGGAGGACTTCAAAATGAAAGACGAGCTGGGAGTGTTGCCATGCCAACACGCTTTCCATCGAAAGTGAGTACACGAAGACAGGTTGTCGTTTTTTTCCTTTTCTTTCTTATATCACATTTTTTTTCGTCATTCGCCAGAAATGACACATCAAACTAATATTTATTCACCTCCGTTTTTATGCAAAAAAATATAAAAAAAAAAAAAAGCTAATCAAAGAGCCTCAGTTGTGCTCCTTTAGGATTTTGGCAACATCCGCTTCTAATGGCTAATAATAGTGCTGCCGTCGACTCCCATTGTGTCTGTTGTTCGGGGAGGTTTCCACGGCTCAAAGTAATGATGACATCACTTTTAGCTTTTCGGAAAGATTTCTGAAACATTAGACACGCGTGAACAATCTAAGGAAACCCAATAAAGGATCTGTGTATACAATTCTGCAATATGTTTTCGTACTGCATGTATCACACCAGGATACTTTTTGGTGTGTATTTACAACAGTAACTGAGATTTCAGTACTGTAACGAAAAAAAATCTTGTCCTTAATTAAATAAAATACAAATAAACATTTTCAGTATGTTTTCAATTCAATTCAATAATTAAAATCTGAAAAATCTACAATCTATTGAAATTATTAAGGCAACATGGCACCGCACAGAGCTGAGGTTTCTCCCACATTCATAAAAAATGTCTCGCGATTAGTTGGCGAGTATATTTAGAAAATGATTAAATTTGTTTTGATTTAATTTATTTATTTCCGTTAACAAAAGCATTACCAACTTCCCACATAACGTAGTGGCGGGGAACAATGTGGGTGTCCAACAACGACGCATTTCTGATGTAGTTTGCAGTGGACTGCAGCTTACTAAAAAGAGAGCCGTTTCTAATACTTTGGTTACTTTGTGGACCTACACAAGAGTCAATATAGTTGAAAAATTATACACCACTGTAATGCAAACTATCACTGCATGTTGTTAAATGACTAAACCTCAGACAGTGTCAAAACAATGGAGCATTTTATTTGTCATATGATTATGCAGGAATACCTAAATTGATTGAACTGAATTAAATAAAATGTCTTTGGGTTAACGAAACCGTCATTTTCTCTTCAACCATGCATAGCCATGACCTTTGCTTTGTACTGTATTATCATTGTAAAGGCAGAATATTAGATCTAGATCTAGTATTGGATCTCATTGGATTGTGGAGGTGTACCTAATGAAGTGTCCAGTGAGTTTTGACAATGATACAAAATGACACATTCGAATCACGGCCAGCATTATAAATTCCAACATTTGTTCCATGAAATAGTATTACTTTCCTAACAGTCTATTCTCTTTATTTCAAAGCATTTCTCATTTATCATTGCAAATTGTCTTCATTTTTAGTAATGTCGGCCTATTGCAAGCATTTTTTTGTTTCCTATCCCTGTTTCAAAATAAACTGAAATAATAGTTGAACAAACTATTTGTGTATATGTAATAATATATAATAACATTTATATGTAGGTTCACAGTCATAACGACCCTCTGAGGTAAACCATAAAAAATTAGTTTGACACCCCTGGTGTATTTGATGCTAAATGTTTTGCCCAATCAGATTTTCGCCTCTATGTGTTGCCATGTGCATCTATCCTGCCCAGGACCTTCAGAATCAATAGTGCGGGCCCATGTGACTTCATTTATATTAGCAATTGGGACTTTCTTTAACCGATCAGATTTCAAATTTCGAGCTGGCCCCCGATGACGTCAGCATTTCTCTATCCTCTGATCGGTCAGGCAGAGAAAAACTTGTTACAGTAAAATTTGAATAGCAAAACACATGTCGTGATCTGCATGCATTAATACATGTATTCATCAGCATCTCTGGTGAATATGATGTATTTCTTTGACTGTAAATTTTTTTATGTGCCCAATGCACAGCCCACCACTGGTGTGTTTGCTGACATTATGTGTGTTTGTGTGTGCAGGTGTCTTGTCAAGTGGCTAGAGGTACGCTGTGTCTGCCCCATGTGCAACAAGCCTATCGCCAGCCCCCCCGAGCAGCAACACAGCATCGGTACCCTGCTGGACGAACTGGTGTAACCCGACAAACCCGCTTCCCGTCTCGGCCGCGCCGGTGCCGGTGACCGTGCGGCCGCCTGGACGAGGGGATCGGCGGTCGGCTGCTGCGGCAACAGCACGACAGCGCCTCGGGCTGGCTGAGCACCCAGAGAAAGACTCTTGGCGAGGGATGCTGTTGCCTGGCAACCGCCCCCGATACGGCCAACACGGAGGCGCCTTCTGATGTGGAGATTATGTACGGCCACCCACACGTCCCTCCACCGCCCTTCTTTCTACATCCTCCACTCATACATCCTCACATCTTCCCCCCAGTCAGGTCAACAGCTTTTTTGATTGTTTTGTTCACCTAATCGATTCTACAAGACTGTGAAGAAGAAGACTGCCTTTGAAGAGAACAAAGCACTGTAGCAAGGACATACTGTATTTGATCAATTACGGACAGAGACGGTGTTACGTTTTAACGATCTAACTTGAACGACAGTGTTACAAGTTTTGCACACTAACTAATCCAGGATTGTTTGAATTTAATGCACCCTTTATAGGGCAAGGAATCACATTTGGTCAAGTCAAATACAGTAGGTTAATAAATAAAATGTCGCCATTGGGTGGAATCCTTGCAAATCCCAAACCATTATATTTCATTATATTATTATTATTATGATTATTATTATTAGTCATTATACATTGAATTGTTAAAGTTGTCAAGTAAGGCTGGAAAAAAAATATATATGTTTGAATATGTAAATTTGCAAATGCCAAACCATGAATATGCAGGAGACTCTGTCGTATTTTTTATTTTATTTTTTATTATTAAATTGACTAAATTTGGACATAGGTATCCATGTGACAGTGACAAAATATACTATTAATAAAGTAATAAATAATGTTTCAATTAAGAAATACTGAGAGGCAGCCAATCCACAAATTTGTTCATTAATTATTATTGATAATAAGGTAATTATCATTGAAAACATTTAATGAAACTTTAAATTAAATGAAACTACAATTTTATATTCCAAACTTATATTCGATTACAGTATCTTAACAATTTCAAAAAATAGTTATTTTCATTCTTAAAATGAATAAAAATTTTAAAAACAGATTTTATTATCTTAATAATTTAAATATTTTAAATAATTAATACAATAAAATACAACTTAAAACGATGCAATATATTTACTATAGTATAGGAATTAGTATACAATTAAAGAAATATAATTACATCATAAAAAATATGATGGACATAATATATTAAGTATAAAATAATAATCTACTCATATATAGTATGAGAATAATAAGCAATGAAAACGAATGATCATTACACCCAAAAATATATATATAAAATATATACATAATTAAGACTAATAATATATTAAGTACAATGAAAGAATTTTACTGATATTAGTATGAGAAAAATGCAAATAATTAAAAATTTAGAAAAATTTACTGAAATAAAATAAAGCTCTTGTAATGTACTACAAATGTTTCTGGAGTTCACATTGCCCTACAAATGGTTCATCTCAATCGTATTAAACATGCTCGAGTTCAGGGTTGGGGAATCTTGATCTGGGCTGCCTTGCAATTTTAAATATCTATTCAAACCTTGAATAAAAATGCCCTCAAAATGATTTGAGAAACATATGGCCATTTTATATAATAATAAAGACATGTTCAGTTGTGTCACTGATGGTGTAGTGGTGCACTCGCCTGACTTTGGTGCGGGCAGCGTGGGATCAGTTCCCACTCAGTGACGGTGTGAATGTGAGTGCGAATGGTTGTCCGTGTCTATATGTGCCCTGCGACTGACTGGCGACCAGTTCAGGGTGTAGTCCGCCTTTCGCCCGAAGTCAGCTGGGATAGGCTCCAGCGCCCCGCGACCCTAACCAGGATAAGCGGTGTTGACAATGGATGGATGGATGGATGTTCAGTTGTTCCAGCCCGTTTTTTTCACATAAATGTTGTATGATTTCCCCACCCCTGATCTAGTTGTTTTATTATCTGGGAAATTTTTTAATGTGTCACCTACATTCCCTTTCCACAACATCGTCACCATCTAATGAGATCACATCTGCAAGATCTACATTAAAAAAAAAATTCAATCTTTACAAAGATAATAACGCTCAGTTTAACAGCATGTTTATTATTGTGGTTGTAGGTCATACTGTGAGGTGTTTCTAATGTTTTGCTTCCCTAACTAAACACCAGGAGATGGCAAAATATTATAAAAACCGCACACAGTATGAAACAGTGCACTTTATCATATGCGTTATAATCTAATATATAATCGAATCGCTGCAAATCTGTTCCGGCTCTTGTATTGGATCTCAGTAGATTGTGCAGGTGTGCCTAATGAAGTGTCCCCTGAATCCAAGAAACAGCTGTGTGGTTCTATGTTGAAGGTGAATGCACTTTACAAATGAAAGATCACCCCAAATGCACCGCTCAGATTATTCCTGGTGCTTCTGTATTTTACATTCCACTCTTCTTTCCTTCAGCAAAACACTGCCAAACCTGAGCACAAGTGTCACAAAGCATACCAGTGAATTCATTAAAAAATAAATTAAAAATCGAAACAAGGTGTGTCATGGTGCAGCTTGTGAGCAAAAGAAAACGTCAACTTTTTATTGAAAATTCTTCTTCTTTTCCTTTCGGCTTGTCGCTTTAGCCACAGCGCGTCATCCTTTTCCATGTAAGCCTATCTCCTGCACCCTCGTCTCGAACACCAACTGCCCTCATGTCTTCCCTCACGACATCCATCAACCTTCTCTTTGGTCTTCCTCTAGCTCGCTTGCCTGGCAGCTCCATCCTCATCATCCTTCTACCAATATACTCATTATTTCTCCTCTCGACGTGTCCAAACCATTGAAGTCTGCTCTCTCTAACTTTGTCTCCAAAACATCGAACCTCGGCTGTCTCTCTGATGCCCTCACTTCTAATTTTATCCAACCTGTTCACTCCGAGAGCGAACCTCAACATCTTCATTTCCGCCACCTCCAGCTCTGCTTCCTGTTGTCTCTTCAGTGCCACTGTCTCTAATCCGTACATCATGGCTGGCCTCACCACTGTTTTATAAACTTTGGCCTTCATCCGAGCAGATGAAGGCCAAAGTTCTGTCATATAACACACCTGACACCTTCCTCCACCCGTTCCAACCTGTTTGGACCCGTTTCTTCACTTCCTGACCACACTCACCATTGCTCTGGACGGTTGACCCCAAGTATTTAAAGTCCTTCATCCTTGCTATCTCTTCTCCCTGGAGCCTCACTCTTCCCCCACCACCCCTCTCATTCATGCATATATATTCTTCGGCTAATCTTCATTCCTCTCCTTTCCAGTGCATGCCTCCATCTTTCTAACTGTTCCTCCACCTGCTCCCTGCTTTCACTGCAGATCAAAATGTCATCTGCAAACATCATGGTCCACGGGGATTTCAGTCTAACCTCATCTGTCAGCCTATCCATCACCACTGCAAACAGGAAGGGGCTCAGGGCTGATCCCTGATGCAGTCATACCTCCAGCTTAAATTCGTCTGTCACATCACCAGCACACCTCACCGCTGTTCTGCTACCCTCGTACATGTCCTGTATTATTCTAACATACTTCTCTGCCACTCCAGACTTCCGCATGCAGTACCACAGTTCCTCTCTGGGTACTCTGTCATAGACTTTCTCTAGAGCTACAAAGACACAATGTAGCTCCTTCTGACCTTCTCTGTACTTTTCTATCAACATCCTCAAGGCAAATAATGCATCTGTGGTACTCTTTCTAGGCATGAAACTATACTGTTGCTTGCAAAAACTCACTTCTGTCCTGATTCTAGCCTCCACTACTCTTTCCCATAACTTCATTTTGTGGCTCATCAACTTTATTCCTTTATAGTTCCCACACCTCTGCACATCACCCTTGGTCTTAAAAATGGGCACCAGCATACTTTTCCTCCATTCCTCAGGCATCTTCTCACACGCTAGAATTCTATTGAACAAGCTGGTCAAAAACTCCACAGCCACCTCTCCTAGATGCTTCCATACCTCCACAGGAATATCATCAGGACCAACTGCCTTTCCATTTTTCATCCTCTTTAATTGTTTCTAACTTCCCCTTACTAATCATTACCACTTCCTGGTCCACCACACTTGCCTCTTCTACTCTCCCTTCTCTCTCATTTTCCTCATTCATCAACTCCTCGAAGTATTATTTCCATCTATCTAGCACACTCCTGGCACCAGTCAACATATTTCCATCTCTATCCTTAATCACCCTAACCTGCTGCACATCCTTCCCATCTCTATCCCTCTGTCTGGCCAACCTGTATAGATCCTTTTCTCCTTCTTTAGTGTCCAACCTGGCATACATGTCATCATATACCTCTTGTTTGGCCTTTGCCACCTCTACCTTTGCCCTATGTCGCATCTCAATATATTCATTTCGCCTCTCCTCGGTCCCACTTCTTCTTAGCTAACCTTTTTCCTTGTATGATTTCCTGTACTGTGAGGTTCCACCACCAAGTCTCCTTCTCTCCTTTCCTGCCAGAAGATACACCAAGTACTCTCCTGCCTACCTCTCTGATCACCTTGGCTGCAGTGGTCCAGTCTTCTGGAAGCTCCTCCTGTCCACCGAGAGCCTGTCTCCCCTCTTCCCGAAAAGCTACACAGCACTCGTCCTGTTTCAGCTTCCACCACATGGTTCTCTGCTCTGCCTTTGTCTTCCTAATCTTCCTCCCCACCACCAGAGTAATCTTACACACCACCATCCTATGCTGTCTAGTCACACTCTCCCCTACCACTACCTTACAGTCGGTAACCTCCTTCAAATTACATCGTCTGCACAAGATGTAATCCACCTGCGTGCTTCTACCTCCGCTCTTGTAGGTCACCCTATGTTCCTGCCTCTTCTGGAAAAAAGTGTTGACTACAGCCATTTGCATCCTTTTTGCAAAGTCTACCACCATCTGTCCCTCCAAGTTCCTTTCCTGGACTTACCCATCAATTCTTCATCACCCCTATTTCCTTCACCAACATGTCCATTACAATCTGCACCAATCACGACTCTCTCCGTCTGGCATGGTCAGAACCACTTCGTCTAGCTCCTTCCAGAATTTCTCTTTCACCTCTTGATCACATCCTACCTGTGGGGCATAGCCACTAATCACATTACACATAACACCCTTAATTTCAAATTTCAGCCTCATCACTCGATCTGATACTCTTTTCACCTCCAAGACATTCTTAGCCAACTCTTCTTTTAAAATAACCCCGACTCCATTTCTCTTCCCATCTACACGACGCTAAAATATTTAAAACCCTGCCCCTAAACTTCTAGCCTTACTGCCTTTCCGCCTGGTCTCCTGGACACACAATATATCAACCTTTCTCCTAATCATTATGTCAACCAACTCCCGAGATTTTCCTGTCAGAGTCCCAACATTCAAAGTCCCCACATTCAGTTCTAGGCTCTGTGCTTTCCTCTTCACTTTCTGCCGAAGAACCCGCTTTCCACCTCTTCTTCTTCTTCGCCTTCGACCCACAGTAGCTGCATTTCCACCGGCGCCCTGCAGGTTGACGGCGCCGGTGGCGGGCGTTGTTAACCCGGGCCATGACTGATCCGGTATGAAATTCTTTGGATGACCGCTCATATTTGTTTGGCAAAGTTTTAAGCACTGCCCTTCCTGACGCAACCCTCTGCATTTATCCGGGCTTGGGACCGGCCTACAGTTTGCACTGGCTTGTGCCCACCATAGGGCTGCATTCAACTTTTTATTTAAAATGATTTATGTAAATAACAGGAAGCAACAATAAATCCACTTGTCTGATTCAGTTTGTTTGTGTCTTGAGGAGCTTGCATGTGGCGCCACCCTCAGATGAAACATTGTGTTGTTTCTTCAAGAATCTCATTTTATGTCCGTTATATTACATGTTTTTTTTTCCCACTAAAGAACTAATTTGCATATATTAACGGACCCAAAAATTTGGTATTGTTCAAACATTAAAAAAAAAGTTCAAACTACAACGCAATAGATTTCTCCCAGATAATAACAATAACGATAATACTATTGCAATTATTTTGTATTGTATTGTTTCAATGAACGATAGTAATAAAAAATAGTTGTATACATTTTAAAAAGCCTTGTATGCATGTTTAGGGTTGTAACTTTGAATTTGCATGAACGACACCTAACCCTAACCCTCAAAGATCATAGAAACAGCAATTTTATTTATGCATCAAATAAGTATACGTATGGGTTATTCCTGGCTATTGGTGCCTTTTCCACCTCATATGAAAAGACGTTTAATGTATGAGTTAAAATACATAAAATGCTTTGGAAAGATATTGAACTAAACTAAAAACACAACACTTTTTCATGAGCTGAACTCAAGATCTAAGACTTTTTCCATCCACAAAAAGGCCCATTTCTCTCAAATATTGTTCCCAAATCTATTTACATCTGCGTTAGTGAGCACTTCTCCTTTGCCAATATAATTCAGACCACCGCTTGTTTCAAATTTTTCTTTCTATAATACTGTAAAGTGCAGCTTCCTGTGACTTTACATTGCCTTAAATTTCATTTTATTTTACTGATTATAATACCTTTAGGGCAAATTGCCCTTACACTCTGATGCGAATTTGTTTGTCAGGGACAGACTTATTAATGGTGGTAAGGCCATCACTATTGCTGTTGCAAATAAGAGAGTTCAAGAATGAACTTCAAGAATGCGCAGCTTCACCACTCAAATCATTTTCACAACAAAGTATGTTCCTTTTATTTTTATTTTTTTTTATGTCTACCACTGATTAAGAATCTTTTTGGAATGTGGGAGGAAGCCAGAGTACAGTGGTGGACCCTCGCATACTCATGGTTCAGCACCCCCAGATTCACCTACACGTGGATTTTTTTTTTTTTTTATCAATTTTTCTCCCACCCCCTTTTTGGGAGGAACTAACCCCAAAAACGCTTATTAGTGGTTTATCCTTACTTATTCAACAATTTCTTGGGTAAAAAATAAAAATAAAAATTCCAATGAAATATAACGGTCGTCAATGATCCGTTGATTTTCTCTGTTCGTGTTCCGACCCGGTCCGATATCCACACAAGCACGGGGGAGGACATGCAAACTCCATAAAGGGGAGCCCGAGCTGAGATGCAAACACCGAACCTCAGAACTGTGAGCCAGAAATGCTGACCACATGGTGCACCGTGGTGCCCGCATCACAGCCCCCAAATTCATTTTGACCATTGATGACAACAAATATACCAGATAGACCTGAACTGAGATTTGAACCTGGAACGTCTTGACTGTGAGACAGTCGTGTTAACCACTAGTCATAGTGCTGTCCCTTGTACAAAATGAGAAACACAATTCTTCATTAATCACGACAGCACCAGCACTGATATCTGCTGTACCCTTTTCCTCGCCATTACTGTGAGTTTCATTTAGTTTTATCATACAGTCATTAACTTGTCTTAACACTGCATAATGTTATTATTATCATTATAAAATGTTACAAAGAAAAAAAACATGACCTGTACAGTTAATAAAGATTTTTTGTTTTTTTATATGTAAAAATGATTTCACTTGGGATTATTCTCTATGTCATCCTTTAGGTGTGTGTGTGTGTGTGTGTGTGTGTGAATAATTGCCTCATTCAAATGTCAATGAGCACATTCCAAAAACAGGAGCTTCAACCAGAGGGGTGCTGCTGGGGGGAGAAAAAAGGTGGCGACTAAAGGAGAGGAGAGGAGGATGCACCCAGCAGCACACTTTGCTACTACAGGGTCACTTGGAAAGTCAAAGTCTTTCTTCTCACATGACATTCGGATAACAAGCTTTTCGTTAGAGGATGCAAACAGATTATTACAGATGACTTGTGAGTACAAATATGTTTTTTTTTTAAACCTCATAACCTGAAGAATGTAAGCGAGTGAATGTGTGCCTGATGAGACACTGCAATTTGCTGCTTGTAAAGCTTCCAGAAAAAGATACACAGTTCATTTATAAGCAACTTATTAAAATGATTTTCAAGGTATTTCTTTTCCCCCAATACATTTCTGTACTAATGCTATTCATTGTAAAAGGAGGTTTCACGTCTGCATTGTAAAAACACATACATGCATCTGTAATCATGACACACTTCACTGTTGCAGAAACACGCACAAACACACACACACGCACACACATGCACACACAAATAGGGAGTGGGCCATACATGGGTGGATGTGGAAACATAGGCAGCTCTTTCATGGAATCAGCCTCTACCTGTGCAATAAAGACTCAACTGTGCTGCAAATAAACTGATGATGGGAACACACACACACACACACGCACGCGCGCACACACACACACACGCACACACACATACACAGAGACAAGCTTGTTTCTGTCACTACAGCTTTGTGGGATTCGGAGAAGGTGAATTTAGCAGTCTAAGTGTGCAGAAAAAGCGTGATCAGGTTTCCTATTGCTTTTCCCTTTGTCATGTTCTATGATAGTGTTGTATAAAAATGACACGTAAACAAAACCTGGTGGAGAGATTTTGGCCATTTTGCAGTGTGTAAAATGTAATGTAATTGATTTAAGTTTGTACATCAAAATGAATGAATGATGAATTTTCCATCAGGCAAAACACATTTATTTTATTTGTAATGGGATTCAAATTAATCAGTAAAGCATTTTAGAATACCACACGTATCAAAGAAAACTTAGCAATAAAGACAATAATGGGATAGTCCATCGTTCAAGCCATAAATCATGGTTTCTCTCAAATTGCCAATGTTTCACAAATCCTCCCAGGGAATGAAAACTTATGAACACAACTGTAAATAAATAAATAATGTTAGAATTTAAAAAAAAAAAGGTTTTAAATTGTATCATTATTGCACAAAAACTGATAAGAGAGTCATTTAATGTGACGTATCCAGCCAAAGTGAGCATTTTAATGATATAACGAAGTTTTAAATTTACATTTGTCTTTTGAATTAAAATGTATCATTATGATTGCGCTTGTTCATTTTTTTTCATTTATAAGAACCTTATACGAACCACGAGGTCAAGAAAATTCAAAAGAAAATATATACACAACACATTTAATTCAATGAGAGAATAACATAAAATATTTTCTACAAATCAACAATTTGAGCATTTAGAGCATCTGCCTCACAGTTCTGAGGACCGGGGTTCAATCCCCGGCCCCGCCTGTGTGGAGTTTGCATGTTCCCGTGACGCCGTTGGTTTTCTCCGGACACTCCGGTTTCCTCCCACATCCCAAAAAACAGGTTAATTGAAGACTCTAAATTGCCCGTAGGTGTGAATGTGAGTGCAAATGGTTGTTTATGTGTTCAAGTTCAGGGTGTACCCCGCCTCCTGCCCGATGATGGCTGGGATAGGCTCCAGCACTCTCGGGACTCTTGTGAGGATCAGAAAATTGATGGCTCAGAAAATGGATGGATGGATGAAAAATAGTTCAAATTTTAAAAAAGCAAAAAAAAAAACAAAAAAAAACGGAACTTTGAGATAAGCAAAAAGTTACAGAATGAAAAAAACCCAAAGACAAATACTTTCATTCATATTGAATCGTCATTTATAAAGTTTTAAATGGTATTTTCTTGTGATTTTAGGAGCTTCAGTCAACTGGACAGAATAATGCTGAAAAGGCGATACTGCGTGAAGATGCTGCCTTACTAAAATGACAAAATGAAATGAGTCTTACCCAAAAATTAACTCCTGAAGTTACAGTATGCATCAATTCTTAATTAGTTATTGCATATTCTCGTGACATTAGTCCAGTCATCTTGACAAGTGAAGGACAGCCATGTTTAAAAGATGGTTGCTGGCCCTGCTGTCCCGGGTGGGCTCGGTGTTCGCGGGCCTCTGTTGCTGCGCGGCTCTGCTCTACCTGCTGGCCTGCAGACCCGCGTCCAGAAGCGCCCAGCGAGACCCACTGTGGTCGTCGGGCACCACCAGCAAGGAAGGCTACATGGCGCTGCTCCAGGAGAGGGAGGACTCCCACAAGCATTACATTGACAGCCTGGGCAAGCAGATCGCGCAGCTCCAGGAGGCTCTCCAGGAGAGGACGCTGCAGCTGCAGGAGTCGCTGGACAAAGCCAAAACCAAAGGGATTCTGCCTCTGGGCCTGGAGAGTCTGCACAAAAACCCCACGCAGTCTGACCTAAAGGTAAGAACGCTGAGATGACGTCGTAGGTCAAGGGTGTCCAAACTACGGCCCGGGGGAAATCGAGGCAACAGGACTCTTCTCTTTTGTTGAGTTTGTTTTCCGAAAACGATAAAAAATGACTTATGCCAGTGATTTTTTTTCAAAATGTGGTACTCGTACCGCTAGTGTTATGCGTGTTGACTGTAGTGGTACGTAAAAGAATCACTGCCTAAGTACAGTTCAGTTGTATTTAACTTTATACTACTAAGTGTGGTAATAGTGCAACTAGTGGTACGCATGTTAACTGCAGTGGTACACAGACAAATCACTGCCCAAGTACAGTTGTATTCAACTTGTATTTAACATGTGTATTTACTTTTAAGAACTGTTTGTTTTAAAACGTTTATTTAGGAAAATTTTTCTGTAATATATTAATTCAATTATTCAAGTAGTATTTTTTTTTCTATATTTAAGTGGCTTGTTAGTCTTCAAACTGTGCATGATGTTATAGTGGCTTGCAATAATGAGAAAACCTTTATCTCGTTTTTCATTAACACTCAGGCCTACTACGCTACTGTATTTTAATGTTGGTCATGAGGGTGTTACACGGAGATTAAAAATTTTTTGAAAAAAACAAACAAACAACTAAAACAGCAACAACATTTCTTTTCCTAATGCCTCAGCAAATAAAAATTATTTTGTTAGGGAAGAAAAAATGGTTTGTCCACTTTCTGCTCCATGTCAAGGTCAGATTTGAAAACACATCACTTAAATAATCCTCAAGTAAACGTTGTTTAAAGACTGGCACTGAATACAGGTTGCTCTTGTTTTGGTTTTGAATGTGGAGATGGGTTTCAGCTCCTGCTCAGTGGAGCGGATCTAGTGGGATACCGACGCCCACCCCAAAATCCTAAAAAAGACTATTTGCCCTATCATCTTGAACAGAAAGCTGTAATGCAGGATTTCCCCCAATAAAATAACAATATATAAACATTATATGATTAAAAATCGAAGAATGTCAAAATGGCATTTGCATCCTTCAATTTGTCCGTATGCAGCTCTCTGAGGGAAATGTTTGAACACCCATGACCTACACCATCATGTGACATCATGAATGGATGAATGAACACGTTTTTCCAGGAGTTCTTCCGCTCACAGCTGAACCATGCAGAGGTCAATGCGGGCGTGACACTACCCAACGAATACGTCTTGATCCCGTTTGACACTTTTACACTGCGGAGGTAAGCGAGACCACCTACTGGCCTGGCACGCATATTAAATTTTTTTTTTTTTTTTTTAAGGTACCACTACTAGATCATTGTTGAGTGAAGAGGGGAAGCCCCCTTTTGCACAATAGCACTTTAAAACAGCAATCAATGTCTCCATCAATTTCCACTTTATTTTGGAGTCAGCCAGCCTACCCCAAACGTCTCCAGCTGACGCTGCTCATCTTTTAACTGGAACACATAAGTGGGAGTACATAACTTTGATTCTCACCTCCCTCCACGGGCTCCTTGTGCACTTCAGAGTTCATTTTAAGATTATTTTATTTGTTTTTTAATTTTTAAATGCTCTCGCCGCGCCTTACCTCCCTGAGCTGATCCATCCCTACACGCCTGCCCAATGCTTTAGGTCAGCTGAACAGCTGCTTCTGGAGGTACTGCGGTCAATGGGGATAGGGCTTTTTCTGTTACTGATCCTACGCTTTGGAATGACCTCCCTCGTTAGACAAGCACCTTCATTGTCCATTTTTAAAACCCCTTTTTATTCTTCGACTTTCAATTCAGCATGAGGCTCTGCCCTTTGTGGTTGACTTGTTTATTTTTAATTGTTTTGTTTAATTGTTTTACAGTGTGTTTGATTTAATATATTTTTTTATCTGTGCACACAATTTTGTTTTACTTGTGATTGTTTTTAATATGCTCTATAAATAAAGTTGAAGTTGGAGTCTTGTATTACTAATAGTTGCTGATTATCAGTGTATGGTAAGTGGGTGTGTCCCCTCAGGGTGTACCAGGTGGAGACGGGCCTGAGCAAGCACCCTGAGGAGAGGCCTGTGAGGAAGGACCGCAGGGATGAGCTGATAGGCAGTGTGGAGACAGCACTACATGTTCTAAATGGACCTCAGCAACACCTGGACACCAGCAGGAGGAAACACACCTTTTCTCCGTCAGACTTCATTGAGGGTGATGCAAACTTGTATGTAGTCAAAATCAATTATGGTCTTGCCTTGGTAGGCGACAATACTCTCTTGTTTAAAAAGATGGTAGTTTCTGAAAAGCACTCCATTGTCGTGGGGGTATGTTCCATAGGTGAAAATCCACGTTATAGAGTGATCATATTTTAAAAAAAAACATTTTTTTTTCTTAGTTTAAGACATTTAAACTTATTAAAATTAACTTTTTAAAGTATTCTTAAGCGCCTGTTCTCAGTCTCTCTCTCACCCAGTTCTCTAAATAAGAGGCACAGCGTGCTTGCTTCAAACTATTTGTCCCTCCCAGTTGAGGCTTACAGTAAAACTGCAAGTTAAAACAAAATACAGTTAAACATTGTACATCTAAACATAAAAATGTTCAACCAAAGCATATAATTTCCTCTAAACAAAGTCTGATAGCTTAGCTGTTGCTAACATATAATGCAGAACGCCATAGGTGGCATAACAGAAATTAGCATTGAATTTATGGTAATTATAACAACAACTGTTACTTTAAGGCAACCAACGCAACAACAAACTTTTCTGGGTGTGAAGCGAAATCCAGTTGGCTGCTGCCACACTTTACCATTACAGTTTATAGAGTGTATATATACCGTATAATATGTTTTACAATAATACTTAACTCTAATAATTACATATATATATATATATATATATATACAACCGCAATTCCAATGAAGTTGGGACGTTGTGTTAAACATAAATAAAAACGGAGCACAATGATTTGCAAATCATGTTCAACCTATATTTAATTGAATACACTACAAAGACAAGATATTTAATGTTCAAATTGATCAACTTTATTGTTTTTCGCAAATAATCATTAACTTAGAATTTTATGGCTGCAACACGTTCCAAAAAAGCTGGAACAGGGTCATGTTTACCACTGTGTTACATCACCTTTTCTTTTAACAACATTCGATAAAGGTTTGGGAACTGAGGACACTAATTACTAATGACTATTTGTTTCCCATTCTTGTTTGATGTACAGCTTCAGCTGTTCAAATCCCGGGCTTCCTAATGCGCCACACATTTTCAATGGGAGACAGGTCTGGACTGTTGGCAGGCCAGTTTAGTACCCGCACTCTTTTACTACGAAGCCACGCTATTGTAACACGTGCAGAATGTGGTTTGGCATTGTCTTGCTGAAATAAATAGGGGCGTCCATCAAAAAGATGTTGCTCGGATGGCAGCATATGTTTTTCCAAAACCTGTAAGTCCCTTTTAGCATTAATGGTGCCTGCACAGATGTGCAAGTTACTCATTCCATTGGCACTAACACAGCCCCATACCATCACAGATGCTGGCTTTTGAACTTTGCGTCCATATCAGTTTGAACATTAAATATCTTGTCTGTAGTGTATTCAATTCAATATAGGTTGAACATGATTAGCAAATCATTGTATTCTGTTTTTATTTAACACAACGTCCCAACTTCATTGGAATCGGGGTTGTGTGTAGAAGAAGAAGAAGAATCATCTTATATATATATATATATATATATATATATATATGGGACCGGTCAATTTATATATATACACACGTTGTGTTACATTGTGTTCACAGGGCTGACCCGCACCGAGCGAGATAGGGGCACCGTGTACGAGTTGATATTCAAAGGTGACGGGCCGCGGGACTACGCCAAGATGGTGCTCTTCAGGCCTTTCGGCCCCGTGGTGAAGGTGAAGAGCGAGCGGGTGGACACGCGCAGCATGCTTGTCAACATCATCGTACCGCTTTCCAAGAGGGCAGACACCTTCCGTCAATTTGTCCGCAACTTCAGGTACCACCTGGAAAAGAAATCAAATCACGACATCATGGATCTCAGTGTTGTTGATGGTGATTTAATAGTTTCTTGTGTGTGCTTGTGATGTCTGGCGCAGAGAAGTGTGCATCCAGCAGGACGGCAGGGTCCATCTCACTGTTATCTACTTTGGACGTGAGCAGATTGATCAGGTGAAAGCCGCATTGGATCAGACAACCAGGTAGGTAACATGTCTTCAGTTAGTTCCGTTTACCGACCTACCTACCTACCGTATGTACCTAAGTTTCTTGGATCTTTTTGAAAGTACTACCCCCAACTTTCTAGACTATTTTGTGTATCAGAATATTATCGTATGATTATCAGTATGTGTATACACCACTTACATTTAGACAATAGCATGTTTTGTATATCCTTTAAATTGCTGTCACGCCCTTTTAAATTGCCCCTTAGGAACAAATCAAGTGATGCAAGTGGAATTGAAGAGTGGTTTAAACAAACAACGACCCTCCAAATGTTCCTTGCTCTGGGCTTCAGCTCCTGACGATCAAACTTCTTCTTCGTCCACCAGGGAGACTCGCTTCAGGAGCTTCACGCTGATCCAGCTCAATGAGGAGTTCTCCCGTGGGCGGGGCTTAGAAGTGGGCGCCAGGGCCTGGAGGCGAAGTCACAACGTCCTGATGTTTTTCTGCGACGTCGACATCCACTTCACGGCAGACTTCTTGACTTCCTGTCGCCTCAATGCGGAGCCTGGTGGGTCTTCGTTTAGCTTCCTCTTTGTCATTGCCTGATGCAACCTGCTCATTGAATGTTAAAAAAAAAAAACTATTTTAGACTTTTTAGGGGGTTACCGAGGGGGAATTTTTTCTAATGTATAATATGTGCTATTAGAGAACGGAGCGGGCTGCATGCCACAGTTTTCCACCCTGTGTTACATGCAGTCAAATTATGAATAAACGCAATTATCTCCTATAACTTCACCATGACAACATGTTAATAAGCGACCTTTGTTTCCGACCAGGTAAAAAGGTGTATTACCCAATCCTCTTCAGCCAGTACAATCCATCTATCATCTACAGTAATTACACTCATCAACCATCTATGCAGCAACAACTGGTGAGTAAAAAGAGCAAGAAGAAGAAGAGGATAAATGGACCAATGGACTAAAGTGTTTTTTTGTCTTAGGTGATAAGACGCAACACAGGCTTCTGGAGAGATTTTGGTTTTGGGATGACATGCCAGTACCGGTCAGACTTCCTCAACATCGGTAATGACTAATCGGCATGATGAAGAAATGCTACATTGCACATTTATTTACTTAAGTACAATGGGAAAGAAGAGAGAAAGTTCAATGCTGATATGTTGATGAACAGAAAACTACCGTATTTCCTCATACACTGCATTAGCCCAAGATATGTATTAGATTATCTTTCTCTATAGCCTCAAAGTCATCTGGGATAGGCTGCAGCTCAATTTTGTTTTAGAAAATGGATGAATGGATGACAGGAGTGTTCAAATATGATTGGTTTTATAATGGGAAGTTTTAATAATTGGGGCGTAGCATTTATGAGAGCAGAGGTCACTATTTGAAGAAGTCCTTGTTTCTCTCCCTTGACGTCATTATTGATGTCATAACATATTGCTGGTGACATTTTGAACCATATTATGAAACGACTGCAGAATATTGATGGGTGCAATAAATGAGAAATAAAAGGAAGTAGCATTAAAGAGGACGTCTATTCACAACTGTGGTGTTTGGGAGGTTTCCTGTTCACCATTTGTGCACATCCCTCGCAGGTGGTTTTGACCGCAGCATTAAAGGCTGGGGGCTGGAGGACGTGCACCTGTATAGGAAGTACCTGCACAGCAAGCTGATGGTGGTGCGAGCTCCGTCGCGCGGCCTCTTCCACTTGTGGCACGAGAAGACGTGCGCCGACGAGCTGCCGCCGGACAAGTACCAGATGTGCATGCGGACCAAGGCCATGAGCGAGGCCTCGCACGGGCAGCTGGGGGAGTTGCTCTTTAAAGCGGACATCCAGGCGCACCTCGACAGGAGCAGAAGAAGTTCATGACGTGTTGTGGCGATGGAGGCTAACAGACACTGACTGCATAATTGTGTACTGACAATAAAGGAGAGTTATTGAAAGCATTTTAACTCGTGGAGGCAGCAGTTGACTGTGTGTATGTGGCACATGGACATGTGACAAATACCACCCACTGCAACTGCACTGCAGACATTGTGCTGCTCCTTCTGGTTTGTGGACTTTGGCCACCTAGGGGCAGTATAATACAAACATACAGCTACATGGAGCCAGTTGCAGTAGCATTGGCCATGTTTTGGAGAGGATAAAGAATATATCCCTCTGAGTATTGTTATATTTTCCGTCAACATGTGTTGCTCCACTGTTTGTGTTCAACAAGCGCTGAAAGGGTTATGACAACGCAACACTGATGCTATTCATTAGCCCATCTGGCGTTTTGCTTTGCTTGTTAGCATTAAGCTAAATGAACATGGTAGCTGAAGCTATTTAACGTTTAGCGTTTTAAATATACACTGTGTAATTCTCTTTGTTTTATGATTCGTTTGACAGTACACTTCAACTGGGAGTGGCATTAAACATCTTAAAGCCTATTTTATGAACAGTTGTTCGCTCTGCTAAACTGCTGCTTGCTGTGAAGTGAGTCGACTTGAGTTCATTGCCACCATACAGAGCTTGTATCTCAAAATTTTGCTTGCAAGTCAAAGCAAATAATCGGCTGAATGACAGCTCATATCTTGGAAAACCCGTAAATTGGGTCACTCGTATCCAGTGTTGAAGAGTAACTAATTACATGCAACTGGATTATGTAATTTAATTACAAAATGTATGTAATTGTAATCCATTACATTGCTGTGAAAAAATGTGTTGTAAAATTACGGTTGCTTTCGGAAATTTCCACGATTACCATTTTAGTTACATTAGAAAAATAGTTTCAAAATCTTAGATTTTATTTTCATCTCACTTCCTTCTTCTAAAGCCGATGCTTCTGATTCTCTCTCTGGTCATGCGTCATTCTGCTGTAGTGGCAAACATGACATATTTTTCCAAATATGACCTTGAAGAGCCACAATCTATTAGTTTGTCTGAGATTTTGGAAAGGTTAGACTCTTAGTTACACTTTTGAACACAAAAGAACATTCGCTTTTTAAGTTTCATCTTTATAATTTTGGACTTTTTAAAAAAAATTAAATATTCACTGATCTGGGTTGTGATATGAAGCAATATTGTCTAAATTGTGCACATTTGTCCTTAGGTCAACAAGGTATGGTTGTTTTCCACATGTTGCACACACATAATGCAACAACATTTTTATTTTTTTTAATTATGTATCAACATTTCGACTGACAACTTAGCTCCTAGGATCATTGGGACACACAAACCCCTCCACCACGATAAGGTGTCGGCTCAAGGAGGGGCTGACACTATCAATTACACTTATATGGATAATTTAGTCTTCAATTAACATATAGTCTATAGTCTCTCTCTCTCTCTCTCTCTCTCTCTCTATATATCTATATATATATATATATAGAGAGAGAGAGACTGGAGTGTC
Organism: Phycodurus eques; assembly: GCF_024500275.1. Classification (NCBI taxonomy): domain Eukaryota; kingdom Metazoa; phylum Chordata; class Actinopteri; order Syngnathiformes; family Syngnathidae; genus Phycodurus; species Phycodurus eques. The sequence goes on along the minus strand of NC_084527.1, from coordinate 10,031,566 downwards.
TTTGAAAATTCAGCTGGCAGCCCAGATGAATATACGGACACTGTCACATCCTATATCAGTTTCTGTGAAGAGGTGTGTGTACCAACAAAGTCATTTTACACATTCAATAACAACAAGCCGTGGTTCACTGCCAAACTTAAGCAGCTTCACCAAGCTAAGGAGGACGCTTATCAAAGCGGGGACAGTGCCCTGTATAATCGAGCTAGAAACCAGCTGACTAAAGAAATTAACATTACAAAGAGGAACTATGCAGCAAAGTTGGAAAAACAATTTAGCGCTAACGACTCTAAATCAGTCTGGCATGCATTCCAATCACTGACCAATTACAAGCGACGATCCCCCCAAGCTGAGGACAATAGCACACTAGCCAACGACTTGAATACCTTCTGCTGCAGATTTGAAAAGGACACTTTCACACCCCGCATCCACCTACCCGCACCACCGACCACACACCTCTGACTTCTGCGTTGACCATCCACGAACAGGATTTGAGACGCATCTTCAAACAACAAAAGATTAACAAACCGGCAGGCCCAGACCATGTGTCCCCATCCTGCCTCAAAGTCTGCGCGGACCAGCTCGATCCAGTCTTCACACAGATCTTCAATAGATCTCTGGAACTGTGAGAAGTACCATCCTGTTTCAAATGCTCCATCATGATTCTAGTCCCCAAGAAACCTACATTTTGGGTCTAAATGACTTCAGGCCTGTCGGCTTGACATCTGTGGTCATGAAGTCCTTTGAACGTCTCGTGCTGGACCACCTCAAGAGCGTCACAGGTCCCCTGCTAGACCCCTGCAGTTTGCCCACCGAGCAAACAGGTCTGTGGATGATGCACTCAACATGGGACTTCTTCTTTAGAAGACCTCGACAGTGCAGGGACCTAAGCGAGGATCCTGTTCGTGGACTTCACCTCAGCGTTCAACACCATCCTCCCCGAACTCCTTTCCTCCAAGCTTCTCCAGCTCAGCGTCTTGCCTGCCATCTGCCAGTGGATTTACAGCTTCCTGACGGGCAGGGCACAGAAAGTGAGGCTGGGGGTGGCCACCTCATCCACCCGCAGCATCATCACTGGGGCGCCCCAAGGTTGTGTCCTCTCTCCGCTGTTCTTCTCTCGCTACACGAACGACTGCACCTCAACGCACCTGGCTGTAAAACTCCTGAAGTTTGCAGATGACACCACTGTCATCGGCCTCATCAAGGATGGTGACGAGTCTGCATATCGACAGGAAGCGGAGCGGCTGGAGCTGTGGTGCGGCCGGCACAACCTGGAGCTGAACACGCTCAAGACTGTAGAGATGATCGTGGACTTCAGGAGGCATCCTTCGCCACAGCTGCCCTTCACATTGTCCAGCTGCCTTGTGTCAACCGTCGAGACCTTCAAGTATCTGGGAATTACAATCTTTCAGGACCTGAAGTGGGCGATCAACATCAACTCTGTCCTCAAAAGCGCCCAGCACAGGATGTACTTCCTGCAGCTTCTGAGAAAGCACGGCCTGCCACGGGAGCTGCTGAGGCAGTTCTACACAGCGATCATCGAATCAGTCCTGTGTTCTTCCATCACAGTCTGGTTTGGTGCTGCTACAAAAAAGGAAGAACTCCGACTGCAACGGACAATCAACACTGCTGAAAAGATTGTCGGTACCTCTCTACCCACCCTTGAGGACTTGCAAGCTGCCAGAACGAAGACAAGAGCGTGCAAAATCCTCTCTGACCCTCCACATCCCGGTCACCGACTCTTCCAGCTCCTTCCCTCAGGTAGGCGCTACCGATCAATGCAAACTCGAACGAGCAGACATTCCAACAGCTTCTTCCCTCTTACAATCAACTTCTTAAACAGCTAACCTACAATTCCATTGCAACATGCTGCCAATTTTTTTGTCTTGAGTTTGTTGTCACATTTCTGTGGGGCCAATTATATATTACTCGTGCACTCAGTGTAGTGGTCTTGCCACGCTGCACTATGTGCATATCTGTTGTTGACCAATACTCGCCACTGATGCCAGAGTAGCATCTGCCCCACTTGCACACTGACTGAGGAGTATCTGCAACATTTGCACAATCAACATTGTCCCAGATTATCGCGCTACTAGTCACTTTAAACTGCATACATTCCTTGAAGTCTCGGCTCCCTTTGCACAATGGTCATTACACCGGATTGCACTATTGCTATATTCGTCATTCAAACTGCTCTAAGTGCTAGCGGACTCTGCATCTTTTTGCACTATTGTAAAAAAAAAAAAAAAAAAAAAAACCATTTTGTACCGGCATTACCAGATAACTAGCAAACCTTTGTTGCTCAGTGCCTGTTTTTGTCGATGTCTTTATGTCTCAAAATTGTTCTCTGTCAATTGACTGTCTGTTGTCGTACTAGAGCGGCTCCAACTACCGGAGACAAATTCCTTGTGTTTTTTTTGGACATACTTGGCAAATAAATATTCTTATATATATATATAAATATATATAAATATCTCGGGTACACATGCTTTCTTCCACATTCCAGAAACATGCATATATATATGTATATATATGTATATATATATATATATATATATATATATATATATATATATATATATATATATATATGTGTATATATATATATATATATATATATATATATATATATACAATGAGTCCTCGGTTTACGACGGAGTTCGAACTCGAAAATATATATATATATATATATATATATATATATATATATATATATATATATATATATATATATATATATATATATATATATATATATATATATATATATATGCATGTTTCTGGAATGTGGAAGAAAGCATGTGTACCCGAAGAGAACACGTAAAGGGAACAGGAAACTCCAAAAAGGAAATCAAGGTTCAATCCCAGAGCATCGATTTTTTTTTTTTTAAATATCTATGGCCTAGGAGTGTTTTTATCATACAGATATTTATTGTATGATCTTACTGCGTCAGGCGAGTTCGAACTCCGTCGTAAACCGAGGACTCATTGTACATTTTGACTGACTGAACATTCCAATAAAGAGCGGCAAGACAATGGGAACACGCACGGAATCAGTCGAGGTGAAATCTAATCAAACAAAGTGCAGCGTGCGCACCTTTTCTAATAACACGGCGACTCCTCTAACCTCATTAAGTTGTCACTCATAATGAGTGACAGACGAGGAGGGCGGGGCCTCGTTGTCGCCATCATCCGAGTGCCGTACTGACACCTGATTGGCTACACTCTCTTTCCACTTCCGCGTTCTATGTTGCCTTCAGTGTACCTCTACAAACGGACAACACTACCCTGCTTTTCTACTTCTCTTTGTTCGACATAACAAATTTCATTTGGACAGAGACACAGAAGAGGAACTTTTGATCACTGTCTTCCCCCCCCCCCACGTAGTACATATCCTGAATACGTTTTTCTTTTGGACTATCAACATCGCGTATCAGGAGTAGCAGCCGCTAATCGCTGATATTTCCCATCTGAACGCGAAGGCGACATTAATCACAACGGTAACCGGGTGCTTGGTTTCAGTGGCATGCCGGTAAATTCTCCTCAAACGCGGCCGTGAAAGATGCTCTGCGACAATTTTAACGGGTTAAAGGTCGGTAACGACCGAGTTAGCTGCGTCACTTTCTTTCGAGCTCTCCGCCTTTTCTCGTGTTGCACCATGAAGCTGGTGTGTTTTACCGAATAAGACAAACACCTGAGCAAAAAGTGTTTTTATTTTTTATTTTTTTTAACAAAAAGAAGACGACATGTTTGAAGTTTCTGGGATCCCATACATCCTGTTGGACATCACTTGCCTCATTCTCGGTATGTAAAATATATTCTACTGAATTTCTATTTACACAGCAAAGAGTTCAAACGTTTCAAAAGTGCACATTTTCCGCAGTGTGTTATTCCTTAAGTGTCTTTTATGAAGGTGACTGGCGTTAAAGATATGTAAATACACACTGGGACGCTTGATGTGGGGAATAGCAGGCAGGGGAGATGGAAAAGTTCCACCCTGTGTGCGTATATGTGTGAGTTTTCCATGCCAAAGTTGTATTTTTAGTCCACAACTGTATTTGCTTTGTAATCATAAGAAACCTGCAGCACCAACAGAATGGATGCACTGACTCTGCAATATGCACTCTTCATTCACCGCAGTCAGTTTTGCTCCATGTGACCAAATGAGAGAAATAACACATCTATTACTCTCATTAGCATGCTGACTCTTGTCATCTAGTTTTCTAGTCTGTCTTCAGATGTTTTGTAATATCACCGCTGGGCCAAATCACAACCACCTGACTCATTTAAAACACATTTTTAGTGTCATCGTCTGGTTTTTTTTAAGGTACAGTAAGAGGTCTGCAGTAGTATTAAACAGCGTTAACTTGGTTCTCTGGGTTGCAGTGAAATATCTCTTAATGAAAAGCAGCCCATCAGAAATTAGGCATCATTTGATGAAGTACTTTGTAAATAAAAGATGTGATTGTGTGCCACGAAGTCATGCTCAAGGGCTAGCTCCATTATTGAATCAGAATTTTGTCTGGGGATTTGTCAAGTGATGCGGTGTTGACCTCATATAATGTACATGCAGACTGTACACTCATCAGCCACATCATTACGTACAGCACAGCTGCGCTGTAGTCTGATATGATTCAGTAAGGGAGCTGTAGTCCTCTGTTTTCACCCTTTTTCTTCCATTCCCTCTAAATATATACCATTGTCTTGTTGGTGTGACCACTGTAATTTTATCAGTTCATGCCAATAAATGCCACGGCGATATACAGTCACTGAGATGCTAAGAAAGTGTTTACGTAATTTTTTGAAGTGATGGAATTGGAAGTGTTAATAGAAGACAAACAAACAGTTTGACAGAAATCTATGACACTGATATTTTTGGAGAAGCCAGCAACCGCATAAAAGCTATTATTTAACTCTTCCCGAGTGTGTGGTAATTGGATGTATGTCCATCCTGCTCTCGGGACAGCACCCCCCCAAAACTGCTGTAGGAGAGGACAGCACATTGTCACGGTACGTTGAAATGACCTAGACACAAGAAAATGCAGTGTTGAAAGGAGTTTTGTCATACAGTAGATGATGATAATGGTATGACTCCTTCTTGTGACTGGCTCCTATTGGCTCCATTCAGAAGCTCCAAAATTGAATCGCTGAATAGACGATATGTCGTGATAAATATTGTTTCTGGTACTTCAAAAATGTTTACACAAGCTGAAAAGAGCCGTTCGCCCCGTCGCCTCTCTTTCTGCCTGCGCCTCAGCTGTGCCGCATTACGCCTGCCTTTTTTATAGACATAAAATCAGCCATCAAAATTCATCTCAGGTTCGTTCAATCAATTGTATGTGCTAATTGGCATATACTCCTCCCAGAACGTGCAAACCTACTGGCAATTTTGCCCATTTGGCAAACACAATCCTTGGTTGGTTGCTCAGCTTACTCATATGTTTGCAAGTTTGCGCCCCGTTTTTATACACGCAAACCTTTTAGTAAAGCTTAGGTTTCTAATAAAAGTGACTTATGATCCATGTTTGTGTCTCCTCTTCTATCCACCAGTGGGACTCCCCTTCTTCATTCTCACTCCTCAGCACAGCCCGTTCAAACGAGGCTTCTTCTGCGATGACGAGTCCATCCGCTACCCTCTCAAAGAGGACACCATTTCCTACCAGCTCCTTGGAGGGGTCATGATCCCCTTCACGCTCATTGTCGTAAGGACGGACGGAAAAGTGCTGTCTTGTGACCTCATCAAATAGGCGCTATCCATTCATCCTCTCTCTCTCTCTCTCTCTCTCTCTCTCTCTCTCTCTCTCTCTCTCTCTTTGTCTAGATCATCTGCGGCGAGTGGCTTTCAGTCTACCTCACCCACATTAAGAGCAAGAGGCTTGGCCACAAGTACGCAGCCTGTGTCTACAAGGCTGTGGGCTGCTACTTGTTCGGGGCGGCGGCCAGCCAGTCTCTGACAGACATCGCCAAGTACTCCGTCGGGCGTCTGCGGCCCCACTTCCTGGCCGTGTGCAAGCCGCAGTGGGATCGCATCAACTGCAAAGCCGGCAGATACGTGGAGAACTTCACCTGTACCGGCGACTCGTTCCTGGTGGACGAAGCCAGGTACAAACATCCCTTAACTGTCCTGCTCTCATGACCATTTGGCAGGTTTTTATTTTGAATGCACTAATAAGTAATTAGTTAAAAAAAACTTTGAGTTGAAAAAGTAATTCCTTTTTTTTATAAACACAATATTCTGTGAAAATACCCCTGAACTGCTGTTTGTCGCAACACGGTTCATCGTAATTGACGAGTTAAGCCCACGTTGTTCCGTTGGAACATAACACTGTAGAGTGTTAAATTTCTTCTTCAGATATATTTCAGGTTACAAGTGTATTTTATGGACCCAAAAGAAGTTTTTGAAATTTTTGTAAAAAAGAAAGCAATTGTAGTACTGTAATTGTAATTTAAAATAACTCTAGTACAAAATAAAGCTACAATTATTATATATATATATATATATATATATATATATAAACACAAAGAAAAACATATTTTGACTGATTTTTGGATTTAATAAACTCACAAAATTTGGAGATACCTGCTTTTTGTTGGGCAGTGATGTGATTATGATTATGTAATACACACATTTACATATATTTTGTTTATATAGATGTGGAAAATGGGCAAAAAAATCGGAAAATCTTCCCACTTTTAGATAAAAAATATTATACTGTATAGATGATTATTGAACTTTATTGACTGTAAAAAAATAAAAAAATAAAACTTTTTATCTTTTGCAGGCTGTCGTTCTACTCCGGTCATTCGTCGTTCTCCATGTACTGCATGTTGTTTCTTGTCGTAAGTACAATCGTTTTGTTTTTGTGACAAACCAGAATAGCCCTTTGGCCTCACATAATGCATCATGAAAATAATGCTCCAAGCATTTCTAATTTTAATAATATACAAATGTTTAATAGTCAATATTGATCTGCTTTTAATAGTAGTTTGCATTTCGGGGCTAGTCGTGTGCCAGAACTGTTTCCTCAGTGTTTGTCTGCCTGACTTCTGTTCCTGCTGACTCTCCCCATCTTTTCTCTGTTGTGTGTTAAGGTAGTGACCTCTACATTTTACATCATGCCCTGTAGTCTTGTACTATTTAAAATAAACCTGATGAAATGCCAGCGTTCTAACAGGCGCTGTGCTAACATATAGCAAAATAGCAATTTGAATCGCGCTATTTCATGTAAAACCCAACTGTTTGGTTTACTATATTTTCATTTAAACATCTTAAAATGCGTCGTCACTACAGCTAATTGACATACATTTGTGCTTTCGCCAGCTATATATCCATGCCAGGCTGAAGGCCAAGTGGGCGAGGCTCCTGCGGCCCACCGTCCAGTTCTTCCTGCTTGCCACCGCCGTCTACGTGGGTCTGTCCCGCGTGTCCGACTACAAGCACCATTGGACCGACGTGCTCGCCGGCCTCCTGCAGGGCGGCGCCGTGGCCTTCTTCACTGTGAGTACCACCCTTCTGGCGTTTTAAACACATTTCAGAGTTAAGTGCAGAAATTGAATTGGTGCTTCTACTTCCTTTTTACACAAGTATCTTTACTTCTACTTAAGTACAGCGTGTGAGTAGTTTTTTTTCTACCTCTGCCATAATGTTGGAATGACACAAATCCTGCTGCAGGTGTTCTGCGTGTCCAACTTCTTCCAGCAGCCCGTTGAGGCGGGCGTGTCCCAGGAGGAAGGAGGCCAGCACACCAGTTTACAGGAGAACCCACCCAATTCCAACCACTATGGCAGTACTGACTGAACCCCCCACAACATCACTCTGGCTTGAGGAGGCATTGAGAAGGGTGCAGCACATGCACTTTACTGAGCTACAAAGAGTTTTGAGGCTTGATGTGAGCATGCTGCCTAGAAGGAGTGACTTTTTACAACAGTGTGCGCTGGGTGGATGTGTAGCGTGGGTCACCGAAGAAGGAAATTCCATTTGCTCCAAATATCATGTGTGCTCGCTGCAAGCAGGCTTGTAAGGGAGAGCCTGGCACCTGTAAAAACCTCCGCTGTCATAGTACACCACTCAGAAAAAGTTAGGAATGTGCCGTTTGTGAGCAGCAAGATGTGCAAAAAGTACCGAAACACTGAACAGTTGAACGTGTGCATTCAAAAATTTTGAAAAGATCCAATTAAGTTCCCCTGTACAGATGAGATTCATCCTGAAATTTCACCTGAAAGATGAATATTCATACATTTTGTGAGTAGTGTAGTGTATTATGCATTTATTTCCCCCATAATTAAACTGATCCTCGGTCTCTTAATAACATGTCTGTGACATGTTATTGTTAAAATAACCCAAAGATCAAGAACTACAGCATATTTTAGACACAATATTTCTCGTAGCGCCACGGTGGACGACTGGTCAGGGCGTCTGCCTCCCAGTTCTGAGGACCGGGGTTCAATTCCCGGCCCCGCCTGTGTGGAGTTTGCATGTTCTCCCTGTGCCTGTGTGGGTTTTCTCCGGGCACTCCAGGTTTCCTCCCACATCCAAAAAACATGCATGTTAGGTTCATTGAAGACTCTAAATTGCCCGTAGGTGTGAATGGTTGTTTGTTTATACGATTGGCTGGCAACCAGTTCAGGGTGTACCCCGCCTCCTGCCCGATAATAGCTGGGATAGGCTCCAGCACTCCCGCGACCCTTGTGAGGATAAGCGGCTCAAATAATGGATGGAGGGATATTTCTTGTATTGCTAAGAGTAGCCTGTTTTAGGGGTTGGCCCTGTCTCATGCGAGTGAGGCAGCCCTCACATACTGCTGGGCCAACGGCGAGTCCGGATTTTCTCACAATGACGACCAGTTTGCTTGATCTGGCGTGAGAGTGCGCTGCGGTCAGCTGCCTTCTTCTACTTGTGGAAGCAGAGCCCAGAGTATCATGGGGAAAAAAGTCAATGCCCTTCCGGAGAATGAAAGCATTTTAACTCCTGGATGCGACAGTTCATTGTGTGTATGTGGCGGATGGACACATCGGCAAACACGAATACACCCCGCTCTGCTTACCTCGTGTGAAGCCACCACTGACTGAAGCAACCACATCATATTAAATTCACACTTGATGGGTGATGGGCAGGCACTTTAGACCCAACTATTTGCATTCATACATGAAGTCAGATGCAGTGTCATGTTTTTAAATTTTTAAATTTTGTTTTTATTTTATAAATACATTTTATTCAAATTTGTATCATAAAGATGCTCCAAATCAGGGGTGGGCAACCTTTTCAGTTAAGTGCGCCAAGGACAATACTAAATTTAGGGGGAAAGTATGATGATCATGTTTATTGTTATATATTGCAAGAATTTTGGAATTAATTTATTATATATTTCAGCTTCTTTATCACAATTTCTTTGAGGTTTTATTTGTTTTTAAGAATTAATGGGGCAGATCAAATGCTGTGGCGGGTCTGTGAATGGCCCACGGGCCCTAGGTTCCCCACCCCTGAATTTAGCAGTGCTGTTAAATGTGAGAAATAAAAACATTTTGCTACTTTGTCATAAAAAAGATTCCTACCCTGCTTTTTCATTTGGTGTTTTTGCAAACACACGTATGGACTAATGTTGCACAATCTAATTTAGAAAAAAATATATCATTAGTATAATGATAATGTATATAATAAATATATAATATGAATCATTTATTTCTTTTCATATATATAGTCAAGGTAGAGGGAATTATAAATGGTTCCAAATTGCAGTCAGTGTTAACACAAAATCTTCAAGCTTTTGCGAGAAAGCAAAAATAATGTCAGGTAGAACATCTGAACGTTATTTGGAGTTAATCAGCGACGCTAAATGGTGACAGATTTAGTATGATCGCTTCATTCTACATTATCTCATTTATTTTTACCTTCCCTCCTTTATTGCGTCGTGCAGAGTATAGGTCACATTTATGCTGGAAAGGGTTTTTAAAAAAGATTTTTCTTGGTCCCATTTCTTTGATATTACCAAAAAACTGGCATTTGAACAAAGGTGTGTAGACTTTTCATAACCACCCTATGTCCTACATTCCTATAATGTTGAAAGTCAGATTATAATACAGCCAAATATACTGTGTAATAAAAGGGAATATATAAAAACAATCAAAACATAAACAAAACCACAGCAAGTGAGCATGTTGTTGTGAATAGCTACCTCTCCGACATGTGTTATTATGCGTCAAGCTGAATATTTACTGTGTAAACGTCCAGTTAGCGTATCCTGTACACTGAAATGCAAACGTGCAACAATAGCTTCTGAGGGTTTCACGTCAGTGAGCCCAACCACAGAGACCTCTTGAGATCCTTCACTCTCATGAGAGTGAGGCAGTGTTGGTTTTGGCAGATGATCAACATGTAGCCTTAGGTGCACTTCTTTGGTTTACAAAATGGCACATTGGCGGTGACTGTGCGTGTCACGAAGACATTCATCTGTCAGCTATGCAGCAAAACACACAAGAAAGCCTCAAGAAGACAGTTGTTATGAAAACCGGTTGGGCAACACATGAAGTAAACGCATGCCTGCGTAACTGCTGTACATGCGTGCAGTGTCTTTGAGTGCATCACCACTCACTTTTGCCCCCGCAAAAAAAATCCCAATCAGGTGTGCCACGGGAAATGATCCAACTGCACTTATTCAGTCCACAGGCTAGGATTTATTCAGTACAAATAATGTACCTTTGTTCATGTATCTATACGAGTGATGTATCATGACAGTCAGAAAAATTAAATGCTATTCCACTAGCTGGCAGAAGGTACAATTAACCTGTGTCTCCACTTGTTGCCATTAACAGAATATTAGTGGCTGGAATAAGTATTGTGTAGTTAGTCATAATAATAATCAAATGAAATTACCATCTGCTTCGAAAACTCAAGTCATGTGTGCAAGTGATATTTCATTCATCATATTGCCCACCTTGTGCCATTTCTGGTTCTATACTTATCATTACACTGACCTCTTTGCCATCACTGGTACTCTTCTGTGGTGGCATTACAAATGTTGTCAATTTGATCAATTTACTTTTTAAAGATTCTTGATGTGGATGTATGTTTTTTTCTATCATATTCAATTAAATTATTGGACATAACATTAGGTACTCTTGTACAATCAAATGAGATCCAGTGGAATAGCTGTAATAATGAATAATAACAAGCCTTTCAATGATGAGAATGTTCATTTTGTTCGTGTATTGGATCTGGTGAACCTGATAATGCGGTAGGGAGTGAATGAGAGCTTCTATTACAACTGCAAACAATGTTTTTTTTTTGTGTGACTGTCGAGTGGTGTTATGGCAATAAAAGAGAACATGATAAGCTTAAAATGTATGTGGTAAAGAGTGGAGACAAAACATTGAAGTGAAACCTAATTACTTGGGCAGAACAGGGATCTGAATTTCATGCAAATCAACAAGTTCTAGCGAAATATGTTCTCTCTTTGTGAAATTTCACTTCCATTTCTGTAATGAAGTCTCTTTTTTTCCCCTGCCAAGTACCACCTAAACATATATTTCTCCATTTCTAAACAGTATAATTAATATCATTGTTTTAAAATTAGGCAGCACAATTAGGCTAACCCTAACCCTTCAATCCCCGGCCCCGCCTGTGTGGAGTTTACATGTTCTCCCCGTGCCTGCGTGGGTTTTCTCCGGGCACTCCCGTTTCCTCCCACGTCCCCAAAACATGCATTAATTGGAGACTAAATTGCCCGTAGGTGTGACTATGAGTGCGAATGGTTGTTTGTTTGTTTGTTTGTTTGTGCCCAGCGATTGGCTGGCAACCAGTTCAGGGTGTACCCCGCCTCCTGCCCGATGATAGCTGGGATAGGCTCCAGCACGCCCGCGACCCTAGTGAGGAGAAGCGGCTCAGAAAATGGATGGATGGATGGATGTTTTAAAATGAACTCTGCAGTTAAGTATAGGAAAATAAATGCATTTTAAAGTGAAATAAAACTGAACTGTACTCAGGCAGTTTTTCTTCCACTTGCCACATGTTTAGAATTACTGTTTTACGGGCTTCAATCGGTGTCCCAATAAATATTTTGATATGACTCATTCATCAGTCAATGCCGGAGTCATGTCTTATAGTTACTCAATTATGTGTTGGCCCAGCGGAACTGCTAATTAAATTTAAGTGCTGAATGGTAGAGATGGTTACGAAGTCCTTTGTGAGACAACTCACTCACTCATTGTGTGGTCATGTGCTGCTGCTTGGAGATTTCTCCTGGTGTCACAATGACACTCATCATGACTGCAGCTCCAGTCACTCTGTGCCACATGACTCACTTCATTCGTGCCAGAGAGATGGCTCTCGATGCACCATACAAATGAAGCATTTTTTCCCCCAGAAAGAGCATTTACAGATTCATTTGAATAGATTTAGAATATCATGTAATATTGTGTTGATTTTAGTGATTCAATTCAAAAAATTAAACTCATAAATTCACTGGGGTAATTTTTCAAATGTATTTTTTTTTTATTATTTTGATTATAGCTACCAGCTATGGAAACTTCAAAATTCAACTAAAATTCAAATACGACATAATTATATTTAATGTAGAAATTATGTAGGAATTGGCCTTCTGAAAAGTATTTTCCTGAGTGTGATAAATTCTGTATGCGTTTCTCTTTTTTTAACTGAACATTTCTATTTTGATGTAACTTTCATGACACACAGCTATAGCTAGCAGTGTCTCCAGATGACTACAGTTCAATTGAGATGTTGTGTCACTGTCTAAAACATAAATAAGTGGATGAGCCAAAATGTTCTTCAATTAAACCACAACAAAACTGAGATAATTGCTTTTGACAATAAAGAGGATTGCTTTTAGTAAATACCTGGAGTCACTCTCTTTAAAAACTAAAGACCAAGTCCGAAACCTTGGTGTTCTGATAGATTCCGATCTGACTTTCAACAGTCATATCAAATCAATTACTAAAACTGCCTTCTACCATCTGAAGAACATATCCAGAGTGAAGGCTTGCATGTGCCAAGCCGACCAGGAGAAGCTCGTCCATGCTTTTATTGTAAGTAGACTTGACTATTGTGATGGTCTTCTGACTGGACTCCCCCAAAAGAGCATTAAACGGCTGCAGCTCATTCAGAATGCTGCAGCTCGGGTTCTGACCAGAACAAAGAGGTCAGAGCATATTACTCCAATTCTAAAGTCTTTAGTCTGGCTTCCAGTCAGCTTTAGAATAGATTTTAAAGTTCTGCTACTGGTGTATACATTACTAAATGGTTTAGGTCCTGAATACATGAAAGAAATTCTAATGGAATATAAACCCAGTAGGGCTCTGAGATCGACAGACTCAGGTCAAACGGTGGAGCACAGAGTCCAAAGCAAACATGGCGAAGCAGCATTTAGCTATTATGCTGCACACAAATGGAATAAGTTGCCAACAGAAGTGACATCAGCCCCAATTGTGAATGTTTTAAAGTCCAGGTTAAAAACTCTTTTTTTCATGCTTTTTGAGCATTTCCACTTTTCAATTTTATTTCTTGAACTGTACGCAGTTTTAATTGTACTTTTATTTTCCTTTGTTTGGAATATTTATAAATTGTTTTTTTTTTAATGATTTTAATCATGTAACGCACATTGAAGTACCTTGTCTATGATATGCAGAGTAAATAAATTTAGTTTGCTTTTATAAAAACTTTTAGACTAATTTTTGACTGACACGATGACTTTTTGTGGTTGCAGTTTGCGCGCGTGGAACTGCAGTGCATTACAGTGGTTTCCAATAATTTGGTTACCACAAACTACAAAGGATTGGAATTTTCTAAGTGTACATAATAATGCTGCCAATGTCTATAACTGGGCAGTGTATGCTATTAAAATTACATACATTCTAAATAAGGATTGATGAGCATATTTGGGTCATTAAATGATAATTGTGCATGTGCTGCCACCCGCTGGACATTATTATGCCAAAGTGGAGTAACCTGCCAACAATTTTTGCATGTGAAAAGCAGTAATTTGTACGCATTGTATTGTCACTAGGCAATAGTATTAAACCAATTTTTTTTTTTTTTTGTCTTTGTACGATAGGAATCTCAAGGAGTGCACCATACCCTCAGGAGCTCAACAGACAAAAACTGTTCAATTTGTTACACAATTTATTCTCATTAAACATTTCCCTCCCATCCTAACACAGGTCCTTACATACTTTAAACAGCAAAGGAACCACGAAAACACTATCGGACACATTTTGCTCCCCCTCGATTACTACAATGAACAGCAGGACTCATCACTAATGCACTGAAATGGTGCACATGTACTCTTGGATTCATCTGATCCAATCAGAATAATTTTACAGCTCAGCATGTTTGTAAAATTTTATTGGGACAATCTGTACATGGAGGTTTTGGTCTTCAGCGTGTTCACATACATAATGATAGGGGGCACTGAAGATCAACTCAAGCGCTGGACCTGCTTACTCAAAACTGGACAGGAAGTTCAGAACTATCTGCTTCAGTTTGGCATCCGATGCCTCAGAGATCTTGCCGTCAACCCTGAAACGCAAACATCGGGATTTTTAATGCGTTTTTAAATGTTAAATATTACAAGATGGTGATTTGGGACAAAAGGGATCTTACTTGATTGCACCGAGCAGGTCTTGGTGCTGGCTGAGGATGTGCTGCAGGAAAGCCTTCTCGAACTTTGTGATCTTGCTGGGCTCCATTTTGTCCAGGTGCCCCCTGACCCCGGCATAGATGACAGTCACCTGCTCCTCGATGGCCATGGGAGCTGAAGGAAAGGAGAAACATAAGGGGTCTAATTTAGCTAAAGAATGAAGGAAGGGAGAGTCAATTCGCCAACACTCACAGTACTGTCCCTGCTTGAGCAGCTCTGTGAGCCTGACGCCCCTATTGAGGAGCTGCTGGGTGGCGGCGTCCAGATCGGAGCCAAACTGGGCGAAAGCGGCCACCTCGCGGTATTGAGCCAGCTCCAGCTTCATGGTACCGGCAACCTACAAGGTTGAAAGAAAGGAGGGGGCAAACAATTGCCTTACTGAATTGCTTAATTTAGTTGATACATTTAAATCAAATCTACACTATTTTCACAAAAAACCTTTTGTCACCAAAGACACCAAAAAGGCACATAATAAAATAGAAATTCAATCAAATCCCGTTTCCCCGAACGAAAAGTATTCGTCAAGAGGGACGCAGAGGTGAAACTTTGAGAGCAGTTTCTCATGCTCAGTCTCAACAATATGCTACGCTTGCTCGTGCAGATAAAATATATACACAAAAAAAAGGTAGCATAGTAGTAAAAGTAATTATACAGCTGAATTTCACTAAACAGAAGGTCTGATTTATTTTTTTAATCCTAATTTTAAATCAAAAAAAAAAAAAAAAAGAAAAATTCCATTTCAAAAACATCCAAATTTCAATAAAAAACAAATCAGCTTTTCTTTAAAATGAATTAGCATTTTTATAAGATATATATATAATCCATGTTTTAAAAATTCACAATTTTCGTAAAAACAACAAGATTAAAAAAACAAACATTTGACTAGTGAAAGAGCAGTTTTTTTTTTTTTTTTTTTTTTTTTTTTAAACTACGTTACTGTCATTTATTAACCTGCTTCATGGCTCTTGTCTGGGCAGCAGAACCCACTCTGGACACAGACAGACCCACGTTGATGGCGGGGCGGATACCCTTGTAGAACAGCTCTGTCTCCAAGAAGATCTACAGCAGAAGCAAGAACAAAGCGAGGTTAGGACCAGCAAAAGCTGAAGCGATTATGTCATTGAGACGCGTTAAGGTACGTACCTGTCCATCAGTGATGGAGATGACGTTGGTGGGGATGTAGGCAGACACGTCGCCGGCCTGGGTCTCGATGACGGGCAGAGCAGTGAGGGAGCCGCCGCCGAAGTTGTCGTTCATCTTGGCGGCTCTCTCCAGCAGACGGGAGTGCAGGTAGAACACATCGCCGGGGTAGGCCTCGCGACCGGGGGGACGACGCAGCAGCAAGGACATCTGACGGTAGGCGACGGCCTAAGAGAGAAAAGTTGGAGATTTCTAAAGCAGCGGTAGTTACGGTTCAGTGGCATTCAGATTATGAGGGGACCCTTGGAAAAAAATTCCTCCCATTTAAGGGCTGCCTGGACCCAAAAAGTTTTGACAACCCCGCTTTTTAAGAACTGACGAGACTCCAAAAGTCACCTGTTTGGAGAGATCGTCGTAGATGATAAGGGCGTGCTTGCCGTTGTCACGGAAGTACTCGCCCATGGAGCAGCCTGAGTACGGGGCCAGGTACTGCAGGGGCGCCGCGTCGGAGGCGGTGGCCGAGACCACGATGGTGTACTTCATGGCGTCGGCGTCGGTCAGCCTCTTGACCAGCTGCGCCACGGTTGACCTTTTCTGGCCGATGGCCACGTAGATGCAGTACAGCTTCTTCTTCTCGTCTGTGCCCTCATTGAAGCGCTTCTGGTTGATGATGGTGTCGATGGCAATGGCAGTTTTGCTGAAGGGGGAGGTACTCATCATATTTTGTTCTTTTAATACATGCACTGGCTGTAATTAAGGGAAAGAATGTTGTGGAATTAAATAGGTATTTAAATAAAATTTATACTTAGCTGTAAAGAAATTATTCAGCAATATTGTATGCTTTTTGGCACCTCAGAATCATCTTTATTTTGCCAAATATGTCCAAAAAAAACCCAAGGAATTTGTCTCCAGTAGTTGGAGCTCCTCCAGTACGACAACAGACAGTCAATTGACAAAATACTTTTGAGACAAAGACATTGATAAAAACAGTCACTGAGCAATAAAAGGTTGATAGTAATCTGGTAATGCAAATTATTATTATTTATTTAATTGTTTTTTTTTTACAATTGTGCAAAAAGGTGCAGAGCCCTCGAGCAATTAGAGCGGTTTGAATGACTAATATAGCAATAGTCTGGTGCAATGACCATTGTGCAAACAATGTATTTATATGTACCAAGGATGCAGCAAACTGCGAAATATGACAAATGAAATCTCAAAAGTGTACTATTAATATTTGATCTGGACGAATCAAGGTATGATGGTTAAATACCCATTTTTCTAGAAAGTTTGTTATTCCAAAAATTTTGATACCTTAATTATCCTCCAATTCTGAGTGGAAGGACCCAACTATATAGTCATGGGATCCATTTAGCATCATATTTTGTTTATTTAAAAAAAATAAAATAAAAAAACAAAAAAAACAAAAAAAAAACATTTAAAAAATTCTGCCATCAGTCCAAAAATACCAGACTGATAAAGGAAATGTATTCAAATTGCCATACCTAATGGTAATTATTTTAGCACGACTCACCCAGTCTGCCTGTCACCAATGATGAGCTCACGCTGCCCTCTGCCGATAGGCACCAGGCTGTCCACGGCCTTGATGCCAGTCTGCATGGGCTCCCTCACAGAGATGCGGGGGATGATACCCGGGGCCTTCAGACCCACACGCCTGCGTGTCTTCGAACCCAGAGGACCCTGTGGAGAAGCAAACCTCTAATTTAAGACCAGCTTTCATGAATGAGTATGACTAGATGTAGTTTTTAGTGGGCTTTATTGACCTTTCCATCAATGGCGTTTCCCAGAGCGTCCACCACGCGGCCGAGCAGCTCCTCGCCGACGGGAACGTCAACAATGGCGCCCGTCCTCTTCACGATGTCTCCCTCCTTAATCAGCTTGTCGTTACCGAACACCACCACGCCAACGTTGTCGGGCTCCAAGTTCAGAGACATGCCCTTGTGGGTAAGAAGCACAATGGATGAAGGAAAATGTCTACAATGTCAACCAGAAAAATCTTCAGTCTTCTTGTACTTGCTAAAAAGCATTATAAAGGATGCAATTTTTTTTTACATTTTCAGGCACAAAGTCCTGATAAGTGACTTCTATTGTTACAAATGAATCTCAAATAATATCTTAATTTATTGATGTTAAATTGCTGAACTTTATTTTTCATTAAAACATTTGGACTAAAATATAAAGCGTGGCATTTAATTCAATGACAAACTGTCAGCAAACCTCACTAGACCTCATTTCTGACAGTATGAAAGGTTGGATATTCATTTGGCATTTTGTTATACTCTATAAAGTATAAAGGAAGACCAGTGGTAAAAGAACACTAAATAGAAGCAGAAAGAATCAACGGGCGTTTAAGTACTTTAATCCAGTTTTAGAGGTTTTAAGTTTTTGCCGTGGTATAGTTTCAGTTCTGGTATCAAGGTATTTTATCCAGGTATAGTAAAGTCAGAATTTCAGTTTCAACACAACAACAAGACAAATACTGCCACAGTAACCGTTTTATTTGATTGCTTTATAGTTTATGGCCAACAAGTATTTTTCATAAAAATATTCACAGAAATTCTGACTTCACTACCTTTTTAGCGATGGCCATTCCGATTTGCGCCGTTGGGACGGAACTCCGTCATAAACAGGACCCCCTGTCCATTCAGTCAATTATATTTTACTACTAATAAAGTATGTTTATCCCTAACCCAGAGACAGACAGAACAATTACATGCTCTTACACTAGTTGGCAGAAGCTGCAAATAACCTGTGTATAAATCATTATTTAAGTAATCTTTTTGTGATATTTGTTTGGCGATGTGCTGTTACGACTTTTCTCATGTAAAATACATGCTTTGGCTCAATAAAGGTTGGGAACCACTTATTAAGAGTTCTTCCAGACGTACTTTGAGTCCAGAGGAGAACTCCACCATCTCTTCCGCCTGGACATTCCTCAGACCGTACACCCTGGCAATACCGTCACCAATGGACAGCACTCGTCCAGTCTCCTCCAGGTCGGCAGAGGTGTCCGCTCCCATGATCTTCTCCTCCAGGATTGAGGAAACCTCAGCCGTGCCTTTTTTTGTTTTTAAACAAAAGCAAAGACTCATACTCAATCATCAATGTAGCTTAACATTGCTGGCGTTAGTGCTAGTTCATAAGACACCAGTTAGGTCCGGGCGATTAATCGATGTTATGGATTAATTAGACTGTAGGAAGTTGTTGTTGGTTTTTTTTTTATTGACTTTTTTTTGCAGCTTCTGCGTTTCAAAGTGCCTTCCCGCTGACGTGCAGTATCCACTAAGAGGACAGCTGCGAACAGAGAGGAGCTGGTCTACAAAAACAATGTTGCCAACTTGGCGATTTTGTCACTTTATTTAGCGGCTTCACTGTCTCCTCTAGTGCCTCTAATTAAACAAACGGTGAAAAAAAAGATACTATGACAAAAGCCCAGTGGAGGGCAATCCCGGAGATAACGGTGCTGAACATCCCAAAGACAACAATTTATACGTTGAAAAAGCAGCGACTTAGCAATGTTATGATTTGTTGGGAACTTCTGACCTGAGACATATTCTTCCAAGCCACAAATATTGGGCAGGGGTCACCTTCCCTCACCTGTATAACTGAGGAAAGTCCAAGACAGCCGGCAACAGATGTACGCATCAGCCGAGCCATGCCGTTTCACAGCTCATCTCGTTACATTGGTGAACATTTAAACTGTTCATTTATCATATGCATACTAAGAGGAGGAATTTCCCCCCACCCCCTGCCAAAAAAAAAGGAAGTACTACACAAATTTTCTGTAGAGAAATATTTATATAGAAGTCGATGCTGGGGAAACAACTGATTCAAAGCTTGTTTGCTATCAAGAGGCATAATTCCCAGAAGGTGGGGGGAAAAAAATTAACTAAGCGAATTAAGTAATAATTTAATGTTTCTATAAGCAAAGGGGATTTTCTTTTTTTGTTTGTAAATAGAGATTTTATTTTGGTGCCACAACGCACAGCACCAATGTAATGCCAAGATAGTGACAATGACCTCCAATCACTAAGGGTATATTTGTCAGATTTTCTAGTCGTATATATTATTGTCTGTCTTACCAGTTTTCTGCAGCCATGGTCTGTGAGTGTGGAGGTGGTTGACCCCAACGCAGGCGGCCGGGAAAGCCTTGGACACCTGGGATTAAATGCATAAAAAAATGTAACTCAATGCAAATAAATATGGCGCGTATGATTCCACGACTAGGTTTTGAAGAGCATGCACGGCAAATGATGAAGGCGCAACGCGGTTTTGAGCCCTGCGTCTGACTGTCAGGCGAGCTGACCTTCAAAGCGCGGCTGAATGAGTTGCTAACTAGCAGCTACGCGAGATTAGCTCGCGTGCTAACACACTCGCACAGCCGCTGTCACAAGGGCAACAAAAAAATCATACAGTTACAAAATATAAAAGTGACAAACAGAAATTAACTTTAAAATGCACTCGGAAGATGTTGTAGAAGGTAGAGTCGAACAACATCGCGCTAGCTCCAGGCCTGCAGCGTTGACATATATTCGGCGTTACCCTTCACGTACAAAGTTTACACATCAACGAAATGAAGCGGCCGGCTAACATTTAAAACATGTGGATTATTAAAAGAAAACACTTACTAATCCGGCCCTTCTAGGTAGGGTCCTAGCCAACGCTGCTGCAACTCGCACGGATAACATTTTTCTTGCTTGCGTCCTTAGTTAATGACCTGCTGTCCTCCACCACTGGCGGATTCGACCTGGCTCAGGGAGAACGTAATGGCTGAATGAACTCTTCTTCTATATATCTGCTAACTGCGCCTCGATTGGACCGGCTCGTCTTAATACTGCCCCCTGTCGCCCAGATCACGTTACAAGGAGAAGAAGAACGAAAACTGAAAATAAGTAAAGGGAAATGTCTTTCAAAATTATACAGAGGCACTATCCTGCCAACATTAACTTACAGTTTTGGGGGGAATCTAATCTAATCTAATTTTATTCTAATCATCTATTCAAATTCTGGGAAGATGCATCACGGTTTACTATAGATAATACTGAATGACTTCACTCGTCATTGGAAGATGTTTTATTGTTTGGTTCCTTCAACAATGAGCGCAACAAAATTAAAAGGTCGTTGTTGTAAATTCAATAATTATGATTGCGCAATTTCATATACACAAATAGTCATTCAAAACGTTTTTTTAATTTTTGAGAAGGAAACAACACAAAACGAGCATAAACATTTTACGCGTTTACTCGAAAAAAAAAGCAATTAAAAAAGTTATTTTATGCTCTTAATATTTTTATTTTAAATCCATCTGGCTTCTTTTTGATATTTGTTTATGGATTAATGACTATATTGTTTGACTGTATGTTTTTGTGTTCTTGTAAATTGAATATTTTCAAACACATTGTTTAAAAACTAACTAACTAACTAAATAAAAGAAGACTTTACAGCAGCAAGCAGTAATATACGTTATGACAAGAACACTTAGCAAAATAAACCACGAGAGGGGAATTTTTTTAAATTTACAAATAGCATCAACTTGAAAAAAAAAACCCACACCAACTTTGTGTACGACACACACTTGCAGGGGTGTGAAACACAATTTTGTCACAGGCCACATTGTAGTTACATTCCCCTCAGAGGGCCATTATGACCACGAAACCATATAAATGTTTAATTGGCTAGTCATATTATTACATATACACAACAAACTAGTTTTGAAATCAATAGGCAAAGATAGTTTTTTCAGCTATTGTTCAAATTACTGTAAAAAGAGGTTTGTTAAAAAATAATCATAATAATGCTTTTGCAAAAGCTTTGCTCAACATTTACTTCATATGACAATTTGAAAATGTTGGTACAGATTTGAGCAAAAATCATGGAAGTTGACACACTATTTGCTGTCGTCGGCCACATAAAATGTTGTGGCGAGTTGGATGTGGCCACCGGGCCCTGAGTTTGACACCTGTGATGTACAGAGAACATCGCACAGAAGTGGCATTTGAAAATGTTTTTATTGAGCGTGTGTGCTATATGGTTATTACAATTCAACTTTCTTGACCTGTGGTAGCGTTCCTTCCTGCACCTCGGGTGTAAAAGTCTGAAGGAGCTGCTTAGGGCCTCTACAGTGTAATGCAGGGGGTTGGAAATGTTATCCATGATGGATGTCAACTTGGCTAACATCCTTGTGTACACCAGCTCCTCAAAGGAGAAAATTTGGCAGCGGAGTACAGAGGTAACTTTCTTAATCACTTGGTTAAGTGTCTTTTTATCTCTGTCTGGAATGTCTCCCTTCCAGCACACGAAGACATAAAACAATGCTGAGAACACCAAAGTGTCATAAAAGGTCCTGAGCAAAGCTCTGCTGATGTCAAAGGACCTCAAGTCTCCTCAACAAATGGAGGAAACTTTGGCCCTTCTTGTACAGAGCATTTGTGTTGTCTGTCCAATGCAGTTTATATTTTAGGTGAACACCCAGGTACCTAAAGGAGTCCACTGTCTGATTGTCCGAGCCCTGGATCTTCACCAGTGTGTGTGGGGAAGGTTTCCTACGGAAATCGATCACCAACTCTTTGGTCTTTCTGGTGTTTAGGAGCAGGCTGTTATGCTAACACCAGTCCTCGATTAGCCTCCTGTACTCTAGCTGGTTCCCATCAGATCCACAGCCGACAATGGCGGCGGCTGACAACTTCAGAATCAGAATCCTCTTTATTTGCCAAGTATGTCCAAAAAACACACAAGGAATTTGTCTCCGGTAGTTGGAGCCGCTATAGTACGACAACAGACAGTCAATTGAAAGAGAACACTTTTAAGACATGAAGATATTGACCAAAAAAAAAAAAAAACAGTCACTGAGCAGTAAAGGGTTGCTAGTTATCTAGTAATGCCGGTAGATTTTTTTATTTTATTTTTTTCATAATAAACAATAATCTTTAGATATTGCATTTTTCTGTTACCAAACCCTTCTTCTACATTAACTTAAACAATACTTGAACAAACTATTATCCTTGTCTTCTGATTTCAAAACTAGTTATCCCTCAATTTGTTGTGTAATGGTAATAATATGTTTTGGTGATTATTTTGGTGATTATATGGTTTCACTGTTCTAACGGCCCTCTGAAGGAAATCATAACTACAATGCGGCCCGAGACAAAAAAAGAGTTTGACACCCCTGGTATAGAGGATTGAAAATGAATGGGAAGAGAACTGTACCTTGAGGGCCACCTGTGCTGCAGACTACCATATCTGTCAAAAAAAATTTCACACCTGCCTCCTCCATCATCTCCCGAAGCAGTGATGGTCTGACGGTGCTGAAAGCCCTGCAGAAGGCAAAAAAAAAAAAAAAAAAACATCACTCAAAGTGCTCCTGGGGAACTCCAGGTGAGACAGGTCCCGACATGATGGCGTCACCCACTCCAACACCAGGTCAATAGGGGAACTGCAGCGGCTCGAGTGAGATAACCTGTGAGCGCAGATGGCCGAGGCCGAGCCTCTTCATTGTCTTCATTAGCTCTGTAGTGTCCTGTCTCACTATGATGGGCTGTTTTGGGAACCAGTACCACACAGGAAGTCTTCCACAAGGCTGGGACCTTTTCCAGACTGAGGCTTAGGTTAAAAATGTACTGGACAACTGGTGAATTTGCACCAATTACAATGCAATAAAATTCACCTATGGGCAATTTAGAGTCTTCAATTAACCTACCATGCATGTTTTGGGGGATTTAGGAGGAAACCGGACTACCCATAGAAAACCCATGCAGACACGAGGAGAACATGCAAACTCCATATTATTATTATTATATTTAGGTAAAAATGAATGAAAAGTCTGAATGATAAAAAATATTACAAATAATCACAATAATAATGCATGTATGTGAACTATATTATATCATATTTATTATAATAATTATTATATATAGGTAAAATTAAGATTTTCCAAAAGTATGAATGATGAAATGATTGCAATAATAATAACACAATAAAACGTGTATATTATTATTATATGTAGGAAAAAATAAATAAGTCTAAATGACAAAAATATTATTATGATTATTATAATAATACTATTATTATTATTATTATTATATTTAGTTAAAACTGTAAAGGTAAAACATTAGTCTGAATGATAAAAAATATTACAAATAATCACAATAATAATAATAATGCATGTATGTGAACTATATGATTTATTATGTCATTAGTATTATTATAGGTAAAATAAATATTTACCAAAAGTATGAATGATGAAATGATTACAATTAATGATAATAATAATAATCCAATAAAACATGTATATTATTATTATAGGTAGGAAAAAATAAGTCTGAATGACAAAAAATATTATCATTATTAATACTATTATTATTATTATAAAATAATAATATATTAGGATTATACATATTCTTATTATGCTTATTATGAATACTGTTATTATTAGCATTATTGTTATTCTTATATTATTACTAGAGAACATTTAGGTAGAAAATAAAAAGTCTTGGCGACCTGGACACTGGGTTCTTCGTAATGCCAATTGTAGGTCCGTCGAGGTCACGCCGCGGGGAAACAGCGCCCCCTTCGCCGGCTCCGCGGAAAGACACGTCTGCTTTTGTCAGTTATCCCCAGGCAGTCGAGCGTCTCGAGTCCACCGAAGATCGACATAGACGGAGCTCCATTACAATACAGTAGTGTAGGCAGGCAGTCAGTCAGCGAGACAGACGCTTCGGTTGCTCGGCTAGCCAGCCCAGCCGCCTGAATGTAGATCCGCATGGGCTACTACTACGACCGCACTCTCTCTCTCTCTCCAAATAACCCAGCGGAGTCGTAAGCTAAGGATCCCAGGATGGTGTTAGTGCATGTCGGATACCTGGTTCTCCCCGTATTCGGCTCAGTAAGAAACAGAGGTAGGTGGTAGGTTGTTTGTAGCCCCCACTAAAACATGTGCCCTGTTTATCTTAATATTCACTGCAGCTGTTGGCTAGTTAGCGCTCAACTTAGCCGCTGGCTTAGCTCGCGTCGGCTAGCTCGTCGTTTCCGCTCAAATTCGTCGCCAAATTGCTTTTGACGTTTTTGCTTTGTTCGCAGATGACCGTAAACCACCGAATGACGGATATCTGGCGGCTGTATTTGGCCCTGGTTAACGTCCAGATACGACCACTCGAGATAAGCTAACTGACCCGTGTAGGGGCTGGCTACGTCCTGAAGCGGAATCAATTGTCACAAAGGATTCAGCGAGCACCGGCTGTTGTGTCCTCGCAACATTCCCGTACACAACACATCAGCTTGTTCCATCCATTTTCGCTGATGTTAATTGGGTTGCATTGCAATGCGCACTTTCTATTTTTACACGCGGTGGTGTGTTCGCACCGTAAAAATACCGCAAAATAGCCGTAGCCTTCCCCAGCCACCAGCCAGTCAGTCAGTTTATCTGTGCCTGGATGATGTCATTTGAAGATCATCTGCTTTCGCCACAGCGATTATTTATGACTATTCACGTAGATGGACTAAAGTGATAATCGATAGGAAGAGAATTGGCTCCGAAAAACATTTAAAACCCAATTTGCTGCAAATCATCAGCTGTTTATTTTCCTTAGTAGCTTTGCATTTTTCTTTGACGCGAGCGAGCGGCTAAAAAAAAAAAAAAAAAAAAAAAGAAATCATCACACGAAGCTACAGTGTAACATTAATTTGACAACAGTGGCATCAGTGATTTCATTGTGCTTTTATTTCTGTTCTTATTTCCCTGTTTCATAGTATGGAGGCTGGCTCTACATTCTGCATTTATCAGATCTTTGTCGTCCCCCCATTGTGTAGCTAATGATCATCTGCTGCTGTGTGGTGTGGCGTGGCCTCTGCCTGTTCTCTGCATTTAGCTGTATTGTGAACCCCTTCTTCATTTCCTCTTTCCATCCGAAGACGACATTGGTATTAAAAAACAAACAAAAAAAAGCACCCCCTCCCCCTCTCCTCTTCCTCTTCCTCCTCCCTTCAAGATGTATTCCAACCATGTCAAGCTAACTAAAAAAAAAACAAAAAAAAAAAACATAGCTAACATCTTAGAGCAGAGCACCTTTTTGTCTTTTGTTTCTGTCAAATTTTTGCTGTAGCACCCGAGTGGACATGTAGCTCCCTTTTTAATGGAATGTCATTGTGTACCTCCCATCCAGTCTTTTGATAGACAACATGCTGTAAATTCCTGTCAAGTGGATACATTTTTGCATGATCTCAAAAGCGGCTGCACTCGCATCGTTGAACACCAGAATTTGGCTCATCCTCCTTTCTCTTCACTCAAGGTGCAGTGTACATGTTCTCATGTGACAATTTGGACGGCGAAATCAGTGTTTCGCTGTGCAACGGAACATCCAAAGTCCAACACGAGCCCTTCTGTGATGGGTTATTCTAATTTCTTGATAATTATCTCCCATTGAAAATTATTTAAATTGAATACATTTGTTCCAAGATCAAACTATCCCTATCATAAATGTAGTCTATCACTAACCTATGCGAACACAGTGGTGACGTCACAGTTAGTAACAATTTGTATGTAAAACACTTTCTGGCCATAAATATAGATACAAGTCAAAAACTAAGTATGGTGATAACTGACCTTTAAGTAATATTTAACAATCCAAATGTCATACACTCATACAATGAACCTCAGTTCATCACGGGGGTATGTTCCAAAAACCACAAATCTTCGCGATAAATAAATGTTTTTAAAAAATAATTTTACTCCTCTCATGTGTTTAAAACACACTTTTAAATTATTCCTAGTGCCTGTTCGTGCATACCCTGTTCTCCAAATAAGATGCAAAGTGGTCTTGCTTCTGTCTTATTGTTACTCCAAGTTGAAGTTTACTGTAAAACTGACAAAAAACTGAATTTAATATATATGTAAGCACTAAAATGTTCAACCAAGCCATATCATTTAGTCCAACCAAAGTCTGCTAGCATAATGCTGTCGTTTGATGTGAAACGCCTAATGAAAATTAGGCTTGATGTAACGGAAATTAGAAACCTTTAACCTACTGGTAGGTTAACACAGATGGAGCAGCAGCAGATAAAACCAGAGCAGATGTAAATATTCTCTCTGCACTATTGGACTGACTGGAGATTAGTTGGGGACCTTCTCTGCCGCTTCTTCTTGGACTTAATTAGGCTACATCTCAGCAGACCTCAGTTCTGCCTGGCATTTTGCGGCACAACATGGTACTACACTGACAGCGGGCAACTCTAAATTCAGTCTTGCTCGTGTACTTTAAAACCCATAAATGATCGCTTAGAAAGCTACGATAATTGTGGGGAGTGCAGACGATTCAGCGCAATATAGTGGGGGAACACTGTGCTTGTATTAGGATTGTTGACCATATAAAAAAAAATTAAATCAAGTAAAACTACTTACTCTCTGATGGCAAATATGTTTATACACTCATATGGTCTAAATGAAAAAGTAGGATTATGGTTTGAATTTTGAAGGCGTATTGTTCCAGAAAGATCAGTTTGAATATTGTACCCCTTTTGGGTGGCTGGACTTTGGAGTTTCTGCTGGTAATGAATGGAATGAAGGTACACTGCACCTGCACACGACAACATGCCACAACTGTCTCCATTTTGTGTAGTCCTTTTGTTCCCTCTTTTGCAAAAACAAATCTCTGAATCACACTGACTTGTGAGGGCTGCTCGCCCTACTTCTCTTTTTAACAGGCTCCAAAACAATAATGTATAGAATGCAGTGGCACCTCGAAGGTTGAGCGCACTCTGTTCCGTGACTCCAAATGTCACCATCATAAATACTTTTATTCACTGTACATGCCTTGTAAGTAACATTTTTAGCCTTAACTGTCATGCCAGAAGTTAAACAGTCCATAGTAGTAATACAGGCAGTCCGAAATTCCGTTCCTATAACGATAACGCAACCTGTAAGTCAGAATGTGTTGTTGTCTATCCCTTACCTAAAAATCACAATTATAGTAAATACTAGTAAAGGCAGCATGGTGGGTGACTGGTTAGCACATCTGCCTCACATTTCTGAGGATCCAAGTTTGGCCTCGCTTGTGGGGAGTTTGTATGTTCTCCCCGTGCCTGCATGGGTTTTCTCCGGGTACTCCGGTTTCTTCCCACATCCCAAAAACATGCATGGTAGGTTAATTGAGGACTCTAAATTGCCCGTTGGTGTGAATGTGAGTGTGAATGGTTTGTTTGTTAATATGTGCCCTTCGATTGGCTGGCGACCAGTTCAGAGTACCCCGCCTCTCGCCCAAAGATAGCTGGGCCACGCCCGTGACCTCAGTGCGGATAAGCGGCACGGAAAATGGATGGATTTGTTTGAAAAACACTTGTAGGCCATACATTTAAAACAATCAGCTAAACAACAGTTAGTAAAGCGATAACTGAGTGTGCCTTCTTGTGTCACGTGACCAAGTATTACGGCGCTGCGCAAACTAGTGTCGCTTGAAGCCTTGAAACGTCGTATGTTGTAAACCGAGGACGGACTTCCGACATCATTAAACTTTCAATAAATATACAGGCATGTACAGTTTTGAGTAACGTTTGAGCTTTTACTATCATACGACTATAAAAACAAGTCTAACATTATACGCCAAAAACAACAAAATACCCTTTTCAATGAAGAAAGATAAGTCACCTCACACACAAATTTTTCTTTTAAATTCCAAATTGAACCATTAATTTAAAGCATGAAAAAAACAACACCCATTAGTAAGCGAATTGGAACACAAATCAGAAGGTAGAAACAAACCAACCAATCAACCAATTAGTTTATTGTAAAACTGATGCGAAACAAAACAATTAACCATTGTACATTTAAACACCTAAATGTTCAACCAAACCATATAATTTCATCTAAGAAAAGTGCGTTAGGTTAATACTAACATATAATGCGAAAAGCTATAGACAGGCGAATGAAAATTTGCATCGATGTTACGGTAGTTATAAACCTTGAAACAGTTCTACTTTAACATACATAAACCAGTCATGACGCTAAACATGGCTTCATAAAACCAGCAAATGGCCACCGCCGATCATCTCCAACTATGACGACACTGAAAAGCTTGCTAAAGCTCGACAAAAGCGCTTGGAGACAGCAAGTATTTTCTGCATTGAATGTTGTAAAGAGGCCAAAGGAAAATGCAAAACACATGCACGGTTAGTGGTCTAGTCAGGTGCTCTAAAACAGTTAAATCTATTATGACAGTCAGAATTTTTCCTCTGGAAAAACTCAATTTTCAAGCTTTAAAGGCAGCGTTTTGACTTTGGAGGTTCCACTGTATCAGCAGGCAAAATATGCTCACTGGTGGTTCATCACTTTCCAAAATCCCCCCACTAACTAACATAAGGCCAAAATGCTATCCATTTCACAGGGATGCCTATATTTTCCTGCACTGCTAAAAGAGATTCTCTATTAGTATAACGTGTCTATTGTTTGGTTGTGGTCTCTCTTTATAGTACTTTTTTTCCAATGCATGGTCACATTTTATGATTCATATATTTCTTTTAATTTTGTTTTTGGTTTCACTACATTGACCTGTGAGAATCCAATGTAATCTTTCTGTAGTAAAGATGTTACCCTGCTGTACTTGAATCATGTGCTGTAGCTCATTGGATGCTGCTTTTGTTCCTTTATTTAACCCTATACGGAGCATGGTGGGCCTTGCCTTCAGTCTATGTGGTTTATTTTTGGTTGCATGGATTTTTATACTATTACTACAAGAAAAAAAAATCGAAAGAAAAACACAATTTACTAATATTTTTCAATAAAGGATATAGTGTTTTTCCTAACCTTCAGTGTGCTTCTTGCTGATTTCCATTTATTGTACTCCCTCTACACCCCTCCTCCCCCCGTCCCTCGTCCCACCTCCCTCCACTCTCACCCACCTCCTCTCCTGCTGTGACAAAAGATAGATGATTCTCCACGCTTCCTCCATCACAGCGCCCGTACCAGCCTATCTGCTCTCATTCGTGGTGGCTGTCACACCCCCTCCTAAAATGTCCTCTGCGCCCCCCCCCCCCCCCCCCCCCGCCCCCCCACCTTAAACTTGACCTCGCAAGGTCACTTCCTGTCTGCTGCCTGGCTGCAGTTACGAGCCCTCAGCCCTTTGACACGTTCGTTTTGATTTCCTCACTGAGTTCCAGAAACTGCGATGCAGACTAGCCATTTTAAAAAATAAATAAGAGAACCATGTTATTGTCTTTGTGGAAAATTCAGCTTTGCCAAATGGACGCCACAAATAATGTTCTTTCCACAAAAAGCCTTTCAAAACACATGTGATGCGTTAAAAACACACGGCTGCACAAGAAAAGCTTGCTGTGTCTCGACTGCCCGTGTACGCCGCTTGCCAAATAGTTGTGGTTGGGACAAGTTCATATTAAAAAGAAAAAAAACAAGTTATTTCTAAGTAACTGAATGTTGTGGCAAGGGCGCAAATAGGGATAAGCAGTAAACGCTAATATCAAATATGATGCATGTATGAAGTAACGTAAAAAATAGTGAAATTACAGTGGAACCTTTAAGGGCAAATACGATACTTTCCGGAAGGATGGTCAATTTGCGGCTTGGATTTCAGAACTGTTTTTCCTGTAAGAGCTAATGCAAATCATCTCTCGAACTCTTTCCAACATTTATTAGCTGTCATGAAGTAAAAAAAATAAAAAAAATAACGCAAAATCGGTGTCTTGTCTACTCACCTTTTGATGATGCAATAATTAAGCTCACTTTTAGTGTATGTTCCATTCTTTTGTTCTTGTGGATTTATTCATACTGAATAGCCTGAATAGTCATGTGCTATGCGTGTACTGAATCACTGTTAATTATCGACCAAGTTGTGTTGCTTAACCACAGAAACATGCTATAACGTACAGTGAACCCTGCCTATTCGCTGTTAATTAGTCACAAATTTAAATTTCCCTTTTATTTCTGTGGCACCAATCTTTAGCTGTTTGCCCAAAAGCTCCTATTCACCTTTTTTTGTGCTTTTTCCTCACGGCCCAAGATGGCGTCAAAGACCTTGCTAATAGAAGTGTCGTAATTTGGCATTCATCTCGACTGTATTAAGATCTTTGTATGTTGGGGAGGAGTTAGGTTTAGCTTGGGTTGTCGGAAGAAGTTAGTCTTTGCTGCATGTGCGTGTACTGTGAACATGCACATCTGGTGAATTTGTTATTATTTTTTTCTCCCCCAAATCAAAAAACAGATAATGACTTAATTTTTAAGGGTGATTTTGTAAAATGAGTTAAAATAATTTTAAGTGTTTTGGCATCATAGTTTGTTAGATAGTTACAGTTTAAACTACAAATACAGTGAAGCCTTGATATACGATTTTAATTTCTTCTGTGACCAGGTTCGTAACTCAAAATACTTTAATCACAATTCCTATTTCCCCCTTGAACTACTGTATATAGAAATGCCATTAATCTGTTCCAACCCCACCCCGCTGACCCCCCCAAAACAAACATTTTGTTAATGTTTTTTAAATTAAGATAAATAATATTGTACTCTATAAAAAGATACAGTAATGACAATATTGAGTATAATATAAAGAATTAAAACAGTTTTTGCCAAATGTTTTGCTTCAATTCAATAGACATTGTGCTGTTCCTTCTGGTGTGTGTGCCTTGACCACCTGGGGCAGTATATAGCACATACATGTATAGTACGTACATGGTGACGGTTACTCCTCAGAAAGCCGCAGTAATATTAGTTGTTCTTCGCTGAGATAAAAAATATATGCCTGTCGCAAGTCGGGTCATTCGTATCTCAAGGCAGCACTGTATAGTACATTTTGTACGATCAATAGTGAGAATGCTGAGGTTCCACTGTAGTTCAGTGCTTCGTCCGCTTCCAAGAGCAGGAAAGGATCCCGAAATGGCGGCTCGCGCATTTACGGAGCTCATTTTGGTGTTTGGTTTCGGTGACACTTGTGGTATCCATCATTGTCCCACCCCCACAGAAGCATTTTGTCACCGTAGGTATGAGGTAGGGCTTCATTAACATGCTATGTCAACACGCACGCATACATATATCGTGACACCACATTTCACCCACAATTAATTCCCACTTGTTTTTGGTGTTGGCGTGCCTGACGTGTTCTGCTTCTCCGCCCCCAGGATCCCATTTCACTCGGCAACAGCAGCAGCAGCACAGCCATGCTACCTCTTGCCGGCACTTCCAGCTAGGCCCCCAGGCCCCGCTGCCCATGGACTTCCCCATGCCCCACCCGGGCCAGCCGCAGTCGGGCATCAACCCCCACCTGGCCCCGCCCGGCCACCAGCACGGACCCCCGCTACACCACCCATCCCTCAACCCCATGCCCGCCCCCCAGTTCCAGGACATCCCCGCCCCTCCCTTCCTACCTCAGGCATTACACCAGCAATACCTCCTCCAGCAGCAGATCCTCGAGGCCCAGCACCGACACATCCTGCCGCCCAACAGGTACTGCCTCCCCACCCCAACTTACACAAGTGCCCCGACCACAATATTAGGTACACTTGTACAATACGTATCATGAGAACAAAACACAATAGCTGAATCAAAGTCACAGATGCGCACTTCTTCTTGCCAATTATTAATATAATCTGTTTATATAATATAATTGTTTCTGGTATGCCTGTGAGTAACACCTGAGCAAATTTAACAGAATTTTCAATACCGCAGTTATAGACTGTACAGCTGTACGTGCACTTAATGGCGATCAAATGTGCTTCACATGTAAGTGAGGATCATAATTATCCATTCACCTGGCTGGTCAGGCAATGATAATTTAATACTGTAATTAAAACAGATTACATTAACAGCACCTTCAGGACCTGCTGTCTGCACTCAGGTCGGCATTGACAATCTGTTCTCAATTGCCTTGCATGGATAAATAAAGAATGAATAAATAAATAAATACATTTGTCATTTAAAGGGCACTCATGGAAATATGCTATGACAATGGTAATTTATTAATAAATAAATACAATCCACCAAAATGACTGTAGAGCATTAAATAAAACAATAAATGATTTATGTGTAGTTAATAGTGAATCATTAAAATCATCTTTTATATTTATTGCCATTATTTTTGATAAATATGTGATACTGGTATAATATAAATACCGTATATTTATAATAACCTTTTGATTGTTATCATGACTGTTTCTTGCCGATATGAGAAGTCACTTGGTTCTCGTGAAGTGTATGGCATCCATTTAGACTTAAGGTACCAAATATGGTTCCTTGCCCTGTATAAAGTGGTCTGTTGCTTCTGGATTTGAATCCTGACTCAGACACTAAAGTTTTCTATTTCCCA
Source organism: Phycodurus eques (assembly GCF_024500275.1). Classification (NCBI taxonomy): domain Eukaryota; kingdom Metazoa; phylum Chordata; class Actinopteri; order Syngnathiformes; family Syngnathidae; genus Phycodurus; species Phycodurus eques. The sequence continues at coordinate 9,998,466 of NC_084527.1, read as the reverse complement.
AAACATACACATGAGCTTTATTTCAGACTTTAAATTGTCCGTAGGTGTGGTGAATGTGAGTTGTGATTCCGTTCCATTAAATGTCTTCATATGTCTCGCCAGGGTCTTCCTCATTCATTCAGATCTTAACAATGTTTGCTGTGGGAAACCATATACATTTCTGACTTCCTTATAAAACAAGTCTCCCTATTTGTGTCAGTAGACGCACATCAGAGAGGGTCCCTCACCAGCCCCACAGACTGCGTCCAGGCTATGAGTTTGCGCCGCCTCTGCACGTCCCACCACAGCCGGTGGTGCAGCAGCCTCGCTACTTGGCTGAGGGAACAGACTGGTAGGAAACACGCCTGCATGAAGCCCTTGTAAAAAGTCCACAAACCCGCTGTTTCGTTTGAACTGGCAAAATGTGATTATCCTAAATTAGGTGCTATTAGAACATGTTTGTACTTGAGTTTTATTCAAGGAAATGAGGACAAAGATCAAGTTCCTTTGAACAGCAAAAATGAGCAGTAAACAGCCCGTATACCTCATGGGAGTTGTAACATTAATGGGTAGTAATGAGTTTTCTGAGGTTTAACCTAGAGACATGAAATGTTAGCAGCAGAATTTGCACTCGAGACACTTTTAAGTTGCCGCAGTTTCATTTCAAAAAAATATTAATATGAAATCCAGCAAACATTTCTCAGTCTAAAAATGAGCATTCTTATCTTTGGGAATGCATAATCTCATACTTCCATCCATTTTAGATAGCACTTGTCCTCATTCGGGTTGCGGGTGAGCGAAGCCATTCACACCTTTTGACAATTTAGTCTTGAATAACCCTAACAAGCTTCTTTTGGGAATATGGCAAGAAGCCAGAGATTGGAACCCAAAACGTTTCGCCTGTGATGTAGACGTTCTAACCACTATTTCACCGAGCTGGCTTAATATTCTTCAACCCTTTTTTTTGTGTGTGTGTGCCACAGACTGTATTCATGTAAGGCAACATTTTGAGGGGCCGGCATAGAAGCAATTTATTAAAAAATACAGCTCACCATTACGCTGAATGTAGCTATTATAATTACGCTAATTTCTCTTCAACGAGCTTGTCCCATTTATGGGTAATTGGACACAATGTATTACTTATGTTCAGTAATTTTGTTTTGGTCACCTTCATTGAAGAAAATCCTGCTTCATAAGGATAAGGATGTTGAAAATGGAAGCGAGGTATTCAGGTTTTTTTTTGGGGGGGGGGGGGGGGGGGAGCAATTTTGAAGGCTTTATTGCCTCATTTGCGGGCCTGCTGTCACATGTTTTACTGTAAGAAGTACCACTGATTTTCTCTCCTAAATGCAGCCTTCTTTTTCCTTGGAAGTTGTAGTCTGTGGATCATAATTTGGACTTTTCCTCATTTCTAAAAAGCTAAAAAGTTCAGTTTTGCCAGCTTGTGGCCTTATTTTTTACTTACTCACATGCTTGCGACGGACACTTTGAGATGTGTACGGAGTCATAGGTGGACCTGATTTACAAAAAAAAAAACTTCTTTCAGACGGTGGCACGGTGGACGACTGGTTAGCACATCAGTTCTGAGGACGGGTGTTCAAATCCCGGCCCCGCCTGTGTGGAGTTTGCATGTTCTCCCCGTGCCTGTGTGGGTTTTCTCCGGGCACTCCGGTTTCCTCCCACATCCCAAAAACATGCATGGTAGGTTGATTGAAGACTCTAAATTGCCCTTAGGTGTGAATTTGTGCGTGAATGGTTGTTTGTTTCTATGTGCCCTGCGATTGGCTGGCGACCAATTCAGGGTGTAGCCCGCCTCTCACTTGAAGATTGCTGGGATAGGCTCCAGCACGCCCGCGACCCTGGTGAAGATAAGCGGAACGGAAGGTGAATGAATGAACTTCTTTCAGACATTGATGCTCAATAAAATATTTTTCGTTCAGTCTCTCTGTGTAACCTGGTACTGGTTTGGGACTGCTGACAGAAACCAGTGACCACACTAGCGTGAACATCTTAGCCTTTTGTTCAAAGCTCAAACGACTCTGTTAAAAAAAGTAACATTATAAACATTCCAGAATCAGCATGTCTTCTCCTCTGTGAATACCACCCGGTGTGAAAGCGTATCAAATGATTCATATTGTGGTAGCTGATGGGATTTTTCACATATCTGTATGGAAGCAGTTTTGGTGGCAGCTGTGCAGAAAAACAACTATTGTATTATTTCTTAGGCTAGTGTGCAACTGGGGCAACATGGTGGTTAGTGGTAAGCACGTCTGCCACACAGGATTAAGCTTTGGAGTTCGAATCTCGGCTTGTGACACCATTTTGCACAAAAATACTATATTTTTTAATCAAATATTTTTTGATTTAATGGCATTTCAATTAATTTGAAATAAAATGAGTTATGAATTTAGTCATGGAACGAATTCAACTTGTAAATCAAGGTACCTCTGTACATAAGATCTCACCACAGAGCATAAAGGGAGTTTTTTTTCTGCCTAGGGATCTAAGTGTGGACGCAGGACTCCCGCCACACCAGTACCACATCCACCCACTGCCGCAGCACTATCAGCACTACCTGACCTCTCCCAGGATGCACCACTTCCCCAGGAACAATGCCTCAACGCAAGTGGTAAGTCGCAATCACGTCTGGATCAGGACAGACCCCCTCCTGGGGTGTCGCTGGACGATTCATCATCTGGACACGCGGCCGGTCGTCTGCTGCGATCCTCAGGGGCTGACGCCGTCCTCTTTTATCCATCCTCTTCCAGGTCGTTCACGAGATCCGCAACTACCCGTACCCTCAGCTGCACCTGCTGGCGCTGCAGAGTCTCAACCCCTCACGCCACGCGTCTGCCGTCAGGGAGAGCTACGAGGTGGGTGATGCTAATTAATTAGAATTAAAAGTAATGAGAGGGGGGTTGTTTGTTTTAAATCGATCTGACGACATTGTGCCTGAGTTGGATTGAAAGCATTTCTTTTGTCATGTACCTGCGGTCCAGTGACAACCCATCCATCCATCCATTTTCAACACCGCTTATCCTGGTTAGGGTCGCGGGACGCTGGAGCCTATCCCAGCTGACTTCGGGCAAAAGGCGGACTACACCCTGAACTGGTCGCCAGTCAGTCACAGGCACATATAGACACGGACTACCATTCGCACTCACATTCACACCGTCACTGAGTGGGAACTGAACCCACGCTGCCTGCACCAAAGTCAGGCGAGTGTACCACTACACCAGTGACAACCATGCAGCTTCAAATGTTCTGAATTTGTTATTTTATTATTAATTTTAACAAACATTACTTCATTTCAGATTAAAAGTAAAATAAATAAAGACAGTACAACATATATGATTTTCATTTTTGTACGTGGACTTCCCAGGAGTCTGCAAACTCAGATTTGACTATTGTCAAACTGATTAATTTAGTAATCGGTCCGTTTTTCGCTCAAACTTAACGTCATATTCAAAGGAGCTTTTATTTCAGGTGTGAGGACACAGTAAAAGCTTTCCATTTTTTTCATCCATAGCTAATTGTATAATGGAAGTCACATTTCTTGGGTAAATAAACAAATAAGGAAAGTACTGGAAATAAATTTTTTGGTAAATATTTTTGGGTGGTAATTTTTTTTTTCGAGTCTTTTCTTAAAAATTATTTATACAGTGGACCCTCGCATACTCGCGGTTCGGCACCCACAGATTCACCTATTGGCAGGTTTGTTTTTTTCAATTTTGTTTCATTTTTTTCAAATTCCTTTCCAATTAAGAATTTGTTTTTTCTTTTTTTCCCCCTTTTTGTTTGGGGGGGGGTTGAACCCACCCCAAAAATGCTTATTGGCAATTTATCTCTGCTTATTCAATAATCTTTTTTTTTTTTTTTTTTTTTTTTGTTATAAACAATTTAAAAATATATATATATTTTTCATTGCAATGATAATGGTTGTGGATTTTCACTATTTGCTGTCCAGCCTAGTCCCTGTCCCCCAGAAATAGCAGGGGGCCTCTGTATTCTTATTTGGAAAATACTGTCTTATGGCTGACCTTACTAACCATTTTTTTCAACAAAGGAATTCTTATCCATAGCAGACATTATTCCAACAGTCACTTACAATTAAATCAAACCCTGTTAGACACAAAAAATGTCAAAATAGAACAGAAAGAATGTGCAGACTTTCCCCTTGACTCTCTTCACTTTCAAATTCAGTAGCATCCTGTAACAAAAACCTCTGATTCAAAACCAGATTTCTCCTGCGGTCCATTTAGGCAACGGGCCAGGTGGGTCTGACTTTCTTGCACTCTCTGCTGGTCCTGAAAATCCTTTAGGCCTCCAATGCTTCACAATGTAACATAACCACTTTTACATCCTCCTACAGCCCATCTTGGCAGAAATTGATCACATTTGCAAATTCTCCTCCTGTGCCTCATGTGTTCTGTTTGTTTAAAACAGGAACTTTTGCAGCTGGAGGATCGACTTGGCAACGTGAACCGTGGCGCCGTCCAGACCACCATCGAGAGATTCACTTTCCCCCACAAGTACAAGAAGGTAAGCTTACTGTGTGGAAGTGAGTTCAAAGGTCAAACTCATTTCTAGCAGCAAATTAAGTGAGACCAGCGTGGCGACTTCACCATATCACCGCGAAAGATGAGTCACTCCAGTGAATTTTAATAAGTATATACAGCGAACGTGACCCAAATACTTGGAGAAGAGTGTCACATCATTTGGCTCACTCTCTGAGAGAAGACATCATTTCCAACTTTTTTTCCCCCCCTTCTCCTTCAAAGCATACTTAGCTCATACTGGCATAGGCTAACACACATGCACACACATGCACACACACACACACACACACACACACACACACACACTGAAGTAATGAAGAGCTTGTATCGATGTTGCAGAGATTCCCGCAGGACCTGAAGATGTGTCTGGACGACGAGGAGTTGGACACCGATGAGAAGTGCACCATCTGTTTGTCCATGCTGGAGGACGGAGAGGATGTCAGGTACCAGAACATACACACACAGACACACATTTGCATGCTTTTTTTGTGTTTTTTTACGTAATAAATCTCAAAATAACATTCATGAATGTAACAGATAACAAGCAAGGAATATAAGTTGGCGTGAGTAGATGAGATAAGCTTGTAGTGCAGTAAAAAGACAGAAATCAGAGTAATGTAAAAATGTATGCAGCACAGTGGCCTTAGTTTTGCATTTGTTTTTTTTTCTCTCCCCATTTTGGAATGTTGCTTTGAAAAAAGCTTTGAAACAGTTACCCCCCCAAGAATAAACTTCCTTCAATTTACCTTATGTCGTCGTTCGTGGCACGCTAGTTTGGATAGCTACAGTTTATATAGCAGTAGTTTTTAAAATCTGTTTTTACAGGTTTGTGCTTTAATATAAATACTGTACATTGTTGGAAAAATGTCAACTTTGATAAAAAGTCAATATATGGCCCTCAAGTGGCTTGAATCTTCAAAGGCGTTTGGTAATCAGCCTATGGAAGCCAGAGGAAGGTCCTGACCATAAAGAAAAAGATAAAATTCTTCAATATGCTTCAGGAAGGGAAGGACAGTTATTTGTATTGAGAATTTATTTTCAGTCCCTCTCAATATAAGCATTACTGTCATCTGTGTTTTTCTAGTTCTATCAATAAAAAAATTATTTTGGATAGCAGAGCTTACTAAATCAAACATCTTCCCACAATGGAGGCTTTATCCAAAGAAGAAATTACTTTTGAGAAATTAGTCCCGTACAGTTAAACTTAGACAAGAAAAAAAAACAAGACAAAATAAAACATAGGGAATGTTCAGACTTTTCCCGTTACATTTCTTCACGTTCAAATTCTGCAGCATGCAGTATAAAATGGATTACTTCTGAATCACCGTTAGATTTCTAGATTTCTTGCACTCTGTGAAATTCCTAATGCCTCCAATAAATACGTCACAACAAAACAATTAGTCTTAGTATTCCACCTAGTTGGAACCATCTGTTTTAAATTTCCCTGCATGTGCTGTTGGATATATATTTTTTTTTTTTCTATTTTTTTTTGTGTGTGCCCTGTGCTGTTTGCAGCCAAATTGTGAATCCCTAATTGGTTTTAGCATTGTAACTACATTGGAACCAGTTGCGCTTGCTGTGTTTGATTTCACCTTCAGATTATTTATGGAGAAAACCATTTGGGCCTGGATATCTTGTGTCCCTCTTCTGGCCCTGAACATCTCTTATGCCACTAAGGCTTCACGACGTGACTATTTGAAATGAGGGAGGGTTAAAACTATTTAAAACTTATCTCTTTTCACTCCCATTTAAAGTTTTTACAGTACAACTAAACGTAAAACAAGGAGAATTATGCGCTTCAAAGTTGTCTTATGACGGTCAGCTAGCTTAATGTTAACGCACAATACAAAATGCCATAGACAAGCTAATGAAACTAGCATCAATGTCGCCCTAGTTATAAACCTTTAAACAATGCATATTTGAACACAACTGGTGCAGCAACACATGCAGACAGTGAATATAACAATACCCAAAGGCATATATTCTTTATGCTGTGCGAAATACAATTGAAATTACTGGAGCTTGGTCTTCGTGTTCCACCATCAAATGTTGTATCCATGTGTTTATTGTACTGCCCCCTGGCGTCCAAGGCGTGCACACCAGAAAGAGCAGCACATTGTCTGGTGAATTAAAGCATGAAATCACAATGCACTTACATTCTATTTCATTATTTTGCAGTATGACTGCATGTATTTATATAGTACAATACTATGGATTGCTGTTTTTTCATATTAAAACACATAACAAAAATATCTAGTGTTAGTGTTGTTGTTGTTTTTTCCGGTTGGAATTGTTTAATACAGTTTCCATTCATTTCAATGGGGAAAGATTACTTTAGCGACATGTGTTTTGAGTTAAGAGCCTGGTCACAGAATGAAATAAACTTGTAAGTCAAGGTACCGCCGTGTATTGTTTCACTGAACTGTCTCCTCTGTGTGTATGTGTTTAGGAGATTACCCTGCATGCACCTGTTCCACCAAGGGTGCGTGGACCAGTGGCTGGCAACCAGCCGGAAGTGCCCCATCTGCAGAGTGGACATTGAAACCCAGCTCAACCCCGACAGTTGATGGCGGTTCCCGCCACCTGCAGTCTCACATCCCACAATCCTCCACTCGCTCCCCTTCAGGGGGATTTGACTGGGGGGGCCTCCTCGCTCCCCCTCTTTTGGGGGGTGGCAGGGTAGGATAAAAAAAAGCACACACACAGACACATGCAGAACACAAGCAGGGATGTGGTGGACACATTTTTGAAGACTGGGCTGACTAAGTGGATGTACTAGAAAATGGCAAGAACGGCCATAGATAGATGTGCTGAGTCATGCTGTGTGAACCCCCCAGCCCCTTACACACACACACACACACACACACACACACACACACACACACACACACACACACACACACACAAGCACATCTGTATAGAACATTACACAAAAGCATGATTGGTATGTAGCCCAATGCTTGTGGTGTGCTATAGTACTGATTGAGTATTTACCGAGTAACAGTGTTGTGTAGCAACTTGAGAGTTTGTGTGACAGATAACCCACCTTTAGAAAACCAGGCAGGGGGGGAGGGCTCATAGCGTGCGTTGTATGTACAAAGGCCAAAAATTGTGGACAACCCCCGCCCCCTTCTATGTTATGCTTCTTATGGATTTACAGTGAGCCCCCGTTTATCGCAGGGGATATGTTTCAGATCCACCCCTGATAGGTGCAAATCCGTCATATAGAGAGACCATAGAAAAAATACTTTTTATATAGTTTTACCCCTGTTACATTTCAACTTATTACAACACACTTTTAAAAAAATTCCTTGGCACCTGTTCTCACGCTCTCGCCGTTCAGAAAAGGGAGACTATCGTATAACGTTACTTTGAGGAAATGAAAAGAAGACTCGCTCGCACAGTTCTCCAAATCAGAGGGCCAGCGTGCTTGCTTCAAGCTTCATTTGGAACTCCCAGTTGAACTTTGCTGTAAAACAGACACATTAAACTGAAAAATGAGAATTAAAAATTCGATATTTAACCACCAAAACGTTCAACCAAATTATATAATTTCGTCTAACGGAAGTCCATCCATCCATCCATCAATTTTCTGAGCCGCTTATCCACACAAGGGTCGCGGGAGTGCTGGAGCCTGTACCAGCTATCATCGGGCAGGAGGCGCAGGGTACACCCTGAACTGGTTGCCAGCCAATCGCAGGGCACACATACACAAACAAGCATTCGTACTCACATTCACACCTACGGGCAATTTAGAGTCTTCAATCAACCTACAATGCATGTTTTTGGGATGTGGGAGGAAACCGGAGTGCCTGGACAAAACCCACACAGGCAAGGGGAGAACATGCAAACTCCACACTGGCGGGGCCGGGGATTGAACCCCGGTCCTCAGAACTGTGAGGCAGATGCTCTAACCAGTCCTACACCGTGCCGCCTAACGAAAGTCATATAATACAAAATTCCATAGACGGCGGGCTAATGCAAATTAGCAGAGATGTTACAGTAATTATAACCCTTCAAACAACTGCTACTTTAACACACACAGAGCAGCAACACATACAAACAGAGCCATACAACAATACTTTTAAGCCAGGAGTGTCAAACTCATTTTTGTTGCCGGCCATTATGACTGTACACACATATAAATGTATGATCGCAACATATTATAAGATATACACAAAAAAATTGATGGTTAGTCACTTCTGAAATCAGAAGCCAGTAAAAAGTTGTTTATTCTACTATTATTGAGTTTACTTTGAAAAGGGAATTGGTAACAAAAAAATGCTTGCAATATCACATCAGTATTAAAAGTGAAGAGAATTTCTGGTATTTTAGCAAGAAACGAAGTCGACGCACATGATTTGTTTTTGCGGGCCACAAAAACTGATTTAGCGGGCCGAATCTGGCCCCCGGAGCCGCGAGTTTGACACCTGTGTGTAAGCATCTCTTCTCTGTGGGAACAAAGAATATTACTGTAGTTGTTCTTGCTCTTAACGTCGCTGCATCTCTTCCATCAGATCTCAGTGCTGCCTGGCGTGTTGCAGCACTTCACTAAAAGCCCGGCACTCTAAATTCACACTTGACTGTAAAACGCCCCCCGCCCCCCCCCCCCCCCCCCCCCCCCAAACAAAAAACAAAATCCACGATGTATAGCTATAACGGGGATGCAAATGAAATGAATGATATAGTGGGGGGAAACACTGTAGACGCCATCCACGCTAACGCGGCTAACTGCAGGCATGGCTTCCAGTGAAGTGTGTGTTGTGCCGTACCGGGTGGCGGGGGCAGCGGACGCCCCCCTGTGACACCCCCCTCCCACCCCCACTTGCCCTCCATCATCAGGTGTGCATACATGTGTGCCAGGCTTGTAAGCTGTGTCGTGCTCATTGTGGTCGTACTGCTGCAAAGTAGACACAGAGACCCCCGTGTGTGTGTCCCCCCCCCCCTCCCCAAATCCTGTTTGATGCACTCGGACGCCGACCTTGGACCGTGTGTGATAGCCATCTTGCCTCGAGATGAGTGACATTTCTCAGAACCTTATTGCCTACCGAACAAGCACATATGACATTTTGGATTATTATTATTATTTTTGTCATGATTTTAATTTCCCTTTCAGTCTGTTTCAGTTGCGCCCAATCACATGCAAGTGGTGTTACAGGGGAAACAAAACAAAACACTAGTTTGCCTGTGTTTGTTTGCAAGCTCACTTCCTTCATGGTTAGACTGTAATAGCCTGCATGTGTGAGTGTGTGTGAGTGAGTGAGTGAGTGAGTGAGTGAGTGAATGAACGAGTGAGACGCATGTAGATTAGGATGAAAGGGATTACAAGCCATCCATTTTGAAAAGACAACCAAACAATTGTTCTTTAACATTGTTTTATTTGATTTCAGTTGTCTTGCCATGTAGTACTTTTTTAAAAAATTATAATTTTTTCAAACGTTTTTTTTTTTAGTTCACATGCCAATTTGGACATGGTACTAAAACACCCGGTCCATGTCCGCATTAACACAGTGAAGAGAAATAGCTGCAATGCTGCAAAAAAGACAAAACATATTTATTGTTCTGTAGCTTGTGTTTTTTTGTGAATGCACTATCATATGGAGTTGCCTGTTTTTGTTTTGTTTGTTTTTTCAGTCTGTTTTGGTGGTGTGTGTGGGTTCTTCTTGTCTTAGGGATTTGCGTCTCGGTTTGATTCCAAATATTTTCATGCTTCCCTGTGTGTTGTTTTTACCAAAAAGTGTTAGGGCCACGCTGGAATTACAAAGTAAAAAAAAAAAAAATAGTGAAAGTAATGTGAATTAAGAGGTGGAAAAAAGTCATTGTATGGAAATAAAGTTGTGATAATAAATAATAATATGTCACGTTTTGAAAAATAAAGTGGAAAAAGTAGTAATATTATATGATATTAAAACCATACTGTAAGGTAACAGGAAAAAAAGTCCAAATTAGGGCTTTATTTTTTTTTAATACATTTTTTATTTAACAGGTTCGGGTTTGCAGTTTTTGTAATAATTTCGCCAATCGACATTGGAGCAGCGTTGCCACCAGGCGAGAAGTTCATTGCCACTTTGTGAAGCTTTATGGCCGTCGCACTGCTCCAATGCGTAGTACAATTTATACTATTCATGTAAGGATCGGTTATTGACAAACCACACAGCGGAAAACCTGCCGCTACTACCTCTGATGAAAACACCGAACTTCTTGAGCAGGTGTTCGCGCAAAGCCAGGAGAAGTCTACCAAGAGGCATGCGTTGAAACTCAACATCAACAAAAGCTCGATTCGGCTGATTCTAGCTTTACCCGTACCGCCTTCAAGTTGTTCAAAGACTTAAAAGCAGAAGTTTATGATGCTCAATGCATCTGTAAAGGTAAAGCTTTAGCAATCTTGAACCATCCGCGGATTCAAACTTTAGTTGATGCTAAGTTCCAGTGCAGCTCTCCGGATACTTTCACTGACTGTGCGCACACGCCTGCTCTAGCAGTTCGGGGTCAGTGATGCTAGTTACAGACCTTCCGTTGTGTATTTTGTGAAGAACGGATCCTGTTTTGAGAAACTTGCCATGAATTGCATGAATTGTACTACGTGTTGGAGCAGTGCAACAGCCATGAAACTTCACAAATTGCAGATGAAATGCAGTCGGGGATGGAAAAACCTCTTGGCGGGCGGCAATTTTGCAACACTCCTCCAATGTCATTTGGCGATCTATGCGATGATATGCTTAGATAAACTGCAAAGCCTAAGCGGTCTAATATTAATGGCGTCAACATCGGTCAAAAAGAAACTGAAACAAAATAAAAAAAAGAAAGTGTATAGTGACTTTTGGGACACCCTGTAGTTTTTGTCTTGTAACATGAAGTTCTTGTAATAATTAAAAAAAAACGTAATTAAAAAAAATATTTTTAATATTTAAATATAAATATAATATTACGCCCCCCCCAGAATACTGACTTTCTTCTCATCAAATTTGGCGTCGTCGTCGTTGTTTTTATCGTCAGCGTGGTGCTAGCTCTGCTTGGTCATTATCGGAGAATAACTTGATTGTGTTTTTCTTTTCCTCTCATGTGAGACCTCCATCCCAAAAACTAAACAAAACAAAAACTACACACACAAAAAAAGTGCTGAAATAACGGGAGGTTCTGCTAGTTCACATAGAATGCTGTGATTTAAAGATGCCTTAAGTATTTAACAATCATTATTTATTACTAACTGTAGCTAGCTAGCTATCGTGGTGGAATATTTAATGTCTCATAACTTTGCAATTTAATGGATATATTTATTTAAAATAAGACAAAAAAATATGACAAAAAAAAGAATACCTCATTATGCATTGGGTTGGTGGGGATGCTTCTGCATGCCGTCTGTGATTATGATTTTATTATTATTTCTCTTCTCCCCCCACAAAAAAAAGGAAAGAAATTAAACATGGAACACTTTTGAAGCCAGCATGGTGCTGTTGATGTAGATGAAATTCCCTTTAGCCTCCCCGCTTTTGATCGGAGACGCGTTTTGTCGTAGTAATCGCTTTTTGCGCCATACGATGCTGCTTCGTAATCAATCGTTTTTTGACTCCGCATTGCTGACATTCATATCGGGATCCAGAGGCCACGTGTTGCCCTTTGTATTGCTGGCTGTTTTGCTTGGTGTATTTGCAGGGGGGGTGGGGGGGTTGGGGATTGTATCTTACTTACTTAACATGCTAACTTGAGCCATTATCAACAAATATATATTAAAAAAAAAAAATACAAAAAAATACACAAATATAAATGGAGTGTGGATATAATAAGCTAACTTTTCAGTGTGCTTTTCCTCTCAATACTTCTAATTCTTTTGGAGACTAAAAAAAAAGGGAAAACTAAGTATTGGAATTGAATGAAGCTGGCTGGCTGGTCTTGACTATTTATTATTATTGTTGATTTCTCTTTTTTTGTTTAGCATTTCTGAACGACTAATTGTGTGCTCTTAGGCCGCGCACCCGCCACAGTGTACCCCCCCCCCCCCCCCGTGTGTGTTGCTCCCAAGCCAAGTGGAGCGTAGCCATAGTATAAAATGAAGTCCAGCCGATGAAACAGTAGAACTTTGAAAGCACAAGCTTTTTCAATGCATGTCCTTCTCAGGTTTTCCTATGTGTATGTGGGAGTAGCTCTGTTTAGATGTCTTTCATATGATGCTGTATACCTTCTTGAATATTACTTTCTTTGCTGCTGACAGTAAACAACAACGAGAAAACAACAAAAACAATGTGGATTATGATTATTATTATTAACCTGCCAGTGAAAAAGGGAAGTGGCCATCTTTGTACAACACACTGCTGTTTTGCTGTAACCGGGCAATGTTTTATGATCTTGAGTATTTTATAGAGAAGTAGAAATATGTATCATCAATAATATGAAAGCAATAGCTAAATCATAATGAAGAATAACATTGATCAGTGATGAATATTGTGGAGAAAAAAAAAAGAACCTTTAGATTCACTCTGGGTGGATTTTGTACTGTATTTATTACTAATGACAATGCAAAAGTTGCATAGCTTAACCCAAACTGTTCTGTCTCTTTTTTATTTATTGTCTTGTATATGATCTTTTTCTATGTTTTTCAAATAAAACACCTAAAATGCTGACAATAAATGCACCTTTTCTGACGCATTTATTCATAGTCCTTCACTGAGCAGCACAAAATGACACAACCACAATTTTTACACACATTCTCATTCAGTACATTTATTAATAAACATTGACTTATCAAAAATGTTAAAAATAGTCAATGTACATTGGCCATAAATGAGTTTCCTTTCTGCTCAAGCCCCAGAGTGGCGCCGCCTCCCTCTTCGTCCTCATCTTTCTTCATGAAGGCCTCATCACCAGGAACCAGCTCTCTCGCTATCTGGCCTAACTATTCACGGCCAGCTAGCGGTTAGACGGGAAGTAGTACCTAAAAGCCCACAAACCAGCTCAGATTAAAAACGTAAATCACTGAAAAAAAATCTAGTTTCACCCACGTCGTATCATCCTTTTTGTCCACTATCTCCACACGATCCAGATACCACGATGAATACGACCGTGTGTTGTCGTGACGGATCCGAAGCTTCTTCAGAGGACCAAAATCAATAGCTGTCACGATGAATACATCCTCCTGCAACACAAAGTGATACAATTAATCTTACTGTTACTGTCAAGACAACGGTGTTCCAATCATTTTACACTACCAAAAGCACCAAGGTTTTTTTTGTTTTTTTTGAGTCAGGAAATAAAGCATTTCACACTCACATTAGGAAGGAGAGTTTCACGTTTTGCTCAATAGGCTATGGTGTGATAGAGTGAAAGGTCACAGCAAAGCAAATGAGCTGCTGGTAAATAGAATGCCGCAACAGTCCTTTCAGTTGAGTTATGAATAAGACATGAGAAAAGAGCTCTTCTCTGCAGCTGACTGTAAAGCGGCTGGAATGAAAATCAGCACCTCCAAGTTTGTATTTTCTCAGCGTGCTTGAATGGGTTTACTATTGGTACTCCAGCTTGCTCCCGCATTCCAAAACCATGCATATTAGGTTCATAAAAAACTCTAAATTGTCCATCGGTGTGATTGTGAAGGGTTGTTTGTCCTGCTGGCAATTAGTCCAGGTTGTACCATGCCGCTTGACCCAAAGTTAGCTGGGTTAGAGTCCAGTTTACCCGTGACTCTAAAAAAGACAAGCGGTATAGGGAATGGTTGAATTTTTTTGGAGGCATTTGACTTTGGAGGTTCTCCTTCATGGTAGTCTGGCGGTTAGCACATCTGCATCACTGTTCCGAGGTTGGGAGTTTGAACTTGACCAGACCTGACCCAAATGAGGACAAGCACTATAGGAAATGAGGAGATGGATGGATTGTATTTAATTGTGCAGGTGTCCCTAATATCGTGGCTGGTATGTATGCTGGTATTCTGCGATGCTTTTGCATACAAAACGTCTCAAATGGCAGTCATAAACACAGACGCCCAGTGTAAATGTGTGAGGACATGATTTATGTAGCGGCAGTGGCAGATTTAATGCCGGGTTGAATAATTCATAAACTGGATCCAAGTAATGAGTAAAAGTAGGACAGGTTCAGTGACACAGTGGACGCCTCGGCTCCTTTCAGTCCCAGCTGGCTCGCTTGTGCCAGGAGGAGGGGGGGCTTGTAATCCTGCCATCCTACCTGAGTGTTGGGATCGTGTTGCGCCAAGTGTGGAGATAAAACGCTGCTTAAGACAAACATTGACATCCCGATGAGAGACGTCGTACCTCGCCTCGTTCGAATTTGTTGAGGTTGTCGGAGTTCTTGAGATAGCGCTCTCCGGTGTCTCCGTTGTCGCCGTAAATATTAACGAAGACGTCGGCGTCGCTCGCGGCTCCGAGCACGTCGCCCGTGAAGACGCACACTTCGTAAGTGTTGACTGCGAGACAATAGAAGGGATGAATTACTAACCCCTCCTCAACCTTCTGTCCTAAATTGCAAGCAGAAAAAAAAAGTGTCAGATCAAGCCATTAGTACCTTCTGTACAATCACGAAGAACATCTGTGGCTAAAATACTAAAGTAGTTTGAATTGAAAGCTGAAATTACACCGATGAAGTTCAAAAAATGAGGCCATTTTGAAACGCCAAAGTTGAACGTAATCTTCTCAGTGATGCTGAGTAGTTCTAATTACAAAACGAGCAACAAATTTCTAACTGTAGTACACATGTAAAGAGAAGTAAACTAAAATAAAACGAAAATAAAGTCACTTTTCGAAGATGCCTGATGGACATAAATGGGCGGGGGACAGAAGCTGTTTGCAGCGTACACTGATACTTTCACAGGTTGGTTTTGTTTGTCTTTTGAGGCCTATTTTCCCAGAAAAGAATTGGTTTAATTCCAAATTTGACTTTGGGGCGTCAAATGTAATCCAAATACAGAGAAAACAATTATGTGGACAAGAGTGTGTTGCACCTTCGAGGTCTTCTGCTTCGTCAGGCAGCAGCTCCGCCTGACGCTCGCCGTCTTCCTCGCCGCGAGCAGGGGAAACGATACGTCACCACCACTTCCTGCATCTCCTCCGCACCTTCCTCCTCATCCTTCTTCTTTTTCTTCTTCTTCTTCTCCTCGGGCACCATAGACATCGTGATGTGCTTGACCTCCGCCGTCTCCAGGAACCAGCCGGATCCAAAGCCTGAGCCGTCGTGGCCGATACGGATCTTGAACGCCTTTCCCACGTCTTTGGCCTCGATCTTGAGGACAGCAGTGATAAGAGTGGTTGTTTCTTAAATATATTTACAGTTCTATGGGGAGGTGATAAAAGTACTCACTTTGTAATTGCACAGAAGTACATATATTTGTGTAATAGAGGCTGGCAAAAGTTGAAGTACTGATTCAACTCTTTTATTTAAGTAAAAGTACTATAGTACTGTGAAGTAGTCAAAGTAAACGTGAAAAATGCCTATTTTGACAAAAGGGTAGAAAGAACTGATGTCACCTTTTTCCGCGTACAGTTCGACATAGACCGTGGAGTCCGAGCTGCCCCCGGGGATGCTGCCCGTCTTCACTGCGACGTGGTAGCAGACATCTGGAGGGCACACACAAACACACAAGTGTAAATAAGCACAGTGCATCTAGCCATCTGCACAACATACAGTATGTATGTTGCAAAAAGGGATGAAGGATATATCACACCATAACAAGCTTAAACATGACTCACAGAATACACACCAGTAAGAAAATAACATCCAAATGGAATTGCTTTCACTCGGCAGATATATGGAGGTATACTACGGAGCCCCAGACATTTGAAATAAATTCAATTTGGATGTTATATTCTTACTGGTGTGTATTCTGTGAATTACGTTTAAAGTTGTTATGGCGTGATATATCCTTCATCCCTTTTTTTCCAAATAAAAGGGAACAATATTGCTCTAGTATGGCGCTCCCCTAGTGAGGGTACAGATCAGTAAATTGAGGGTACAGGTTATCAATGAATTTTATTTTTCTCATACCTTGGCACCATGGGGGCTCCATACTTTGTTTGTGTCGAATCTTAGCCTCATTGAGAAATTTGGAAATCATTATTTTGAACCCCATTAAATATTTGTAGTAAATGAGACAATTTATATTTGTTTCTTAAATTAATGTGGGGGGGGGGGCTTATCTTTTTTATTATCTTAATTATCCCCAGAAGGGAACTTGTTTACGACATGCAGCAAGACTCCTCACTGGAATTAATCTGAGATCCTGTTGACTTGCTTCAATAGGTGCTGCTGTTTTGATTAGCAACAAATGGGATCAGCAAGTTCATGTGTGAACAAAAGCGTGCATGAACTGAGATAATTACTGTTGTCTTCTTTTATGGTAAAAAGGAGGTGTTTATCTCTCTTAATTGTGAAAATTGTGAGCTATTTATCTCTCTTAATTGGATGAAGTCTGACTAATTGGTGCACGTAGTCTAACGAGAGGGACGGCCACTATTTTGACTATTTTGAAGTATTAATGAGCAACTTATGGCAAATTTGTAGCAACTAATTAAATTGCTTAAATACAGTAGCCTATGCTTGCTAAGTATGTGTGACTGTTTTGGCTAATGTAATTATGCATTTGACGTTCCAACGACGAAAATGAAATTTGATTGGCTTACACCTCATTCCATAAAAGGAGGTCAAAATGACCTCATGACTTGAGTAAAAATAAGCTGAAATAGCAGCAGCCAGTTCATATTTACAGCAGACCACGTCTACAATGCAACGCTGGAAAGTATTAAGGGGGACGACGACATTTTCCAGAGCTCTCTATTTGCATGGAGTTCTCTTTACTGGCAGCAGAGGGAGACAAATGTTGGCTAATATTTTACCTGGTATGATTATGCATGATGAATCAATTGCTGTTGTTGTTTTCCATTTCACCTTTAGTCCTGCTCTTCCACTAGTTGATACATTTGATTTTGAACAACATGGTGGTTTTAATCTTGAAAATATACAACCTTTTATCTAAAAAAAATTAGAGCATTTTCTCTGAAATACAAGAATGTTTTTGCAATATATTTGGAAATGTAGGACTTTTTATCTTGAAAAGCTACGTTTCTATACTAAATATATCCTCCTTTATTTCTCAAAAATATACAACTTTATTCTCATACTACTACTACGGCGTTAATCTCGAAAAGATACATTGTTTTTATTTGAAATATTTCACATTTTTAGGAAATAGTCTGCAATAATTATATATATTTTTTCTTTACAAGAAACATTTTAGTATTCGAGGCATGGACAAGTGGCTAAACACTCAAACTTAGAAGTGGATCCTCCATTCATTTTCTATAGCACTTTTCCTCATTTAGGTTCCCTGGTGAGTTGACTCGTCGAAATGCAGCTGGGTATAACCTGTCCCGGTTGCCAGTAAATTGCAGGGCACGGAAAGACAAGCAACCGTCCACACTCACACCGTTGGACAATTTAGAGTCTTCTGACCTAACATGCGTGTTTTTTGGAATATGGGAAGAAGCTGGAGTACCTGGAGAAATCCCACACAAGCACAAGGGGGCCTGAGATCAGATTCGATTCAAATTCCACTGATGTACAATTAACATGATCATTAGCTGTTAAACCACACCATTTCAATCAAAAAGAATTACACAGCAATACTTTCTCCCCCCAATAAGCACACGGAGAAAATAAGCAAATAAATCAACACGAGACTTGAAAGACAAGACACAGAAGAAACATAAGACAAAATCAACACAAGTCTCGAAAGTGATAACCTGCTGGATGACCTTTGTTGTGTTTACAAAATGCATATCAGTGATCCAGTTGCAGGAAAGGGAGTTCCAACAAGTCTTTCAAGATGATTTTTTTTATTTTTTTTTTTTTTTTAGCAATCTAAACAAAATATCTTCTGGACGTCCAGATGTATTGACACTGAGGAAACACTTCGGATCACAGAGGAGCAGATAGGCCGCGGTGGAGGGTAAACTTCACACACAGACGTTTATCTGGAACATGTTTGAACATAGATTCAAAGGGCTCTTGTCTTCAACATCATCTGAGTTCAACCCAAGATTCTTGCTCGGTCAATGGTCGTCGAAACCTTCGTTCCACTGGGGGTAAACTTCAGTGAATTACCAGTTTACTACTGAGTTAGTTCAAAATACATTATAACATTTAATGAACTGTTGTTCTCAACCATTTCTCTTTTGTTTTCTCAGACACACATGATTTTAATAGAACCCTATTGTCAAACACAATCTGTTCCTGAATAATGGTGAGTTGTTTATATTTTGCATTAAAATGTGGAAAATATAATAATGTTTATTCTTGTAACATGATGGTTTTAATCTTGAAAATATACAACTTTTTATCTAAAAAGAGAGCATTTTCTCTCAAATAGAAGAATGTTTTCGGAATATATTTGGAAATGTAGGACTTTTTTATTTTGAAAACCTGAGTTTCTAAATGAAATATATCCACCCCCCCCTCAAAAATATATAACTTTATTCTCATACTACATAATCTCGAAAAGATCCAGTTTTTTATTTTAAATATTTCACATTTTTAGGAGATAGTCTGCAATAATCTAGCACTTTTTTTTCTTTTTCTTTACAAGAAACATTCTAATATTTGAGGCATGGACAAGTGGCTGCACACTAAAAAAATGCTGGCTCAAATTGTGGTCAATTTGAACCAACATTGGATCAAAATAAGAGCAAATTATTAACCCCTCTGTTTGGTAAGAGATGTCCTGCCCACAACACAAAGAAAAATGCATTGATTTCACAACCCAGCTATTGGTATAAAATGATGGTTCTGAGATTAATCCATTTAATTGGGTTAAAGGTACACCACCATTGATTTGAAAAAAAAAAAAAAAACACTTTCTTGAAGTCGCCGTGTTTGTTTGATTGCACTTATTCCATTCGGCTGTGACTTGGAGCCACCTGCTGACTGCTTCAAATATGGTGAAGTGGAACAGTAAGTGTAAGAGTCTAGTCAGTCCAGCATTTACATTAATATTAGACAATACATTATTATTGTGGAAAAGTTCAATGCGAATGGTTGGCAACCAATTCAGGGTGTACCCCGCCTCTCGCCCAAAGTCAGCTGGGGTGTGCTCTAGAACCCCGCAACCCTAGTGAGGATAAGCGGTTCAGAAGATGGATGGCTCGATGATTGGAATGTTAGTAATGCTAACTACAAACTACTTTTCCAGAAGAAACGTTCGACCCAACGGCAGGGTCGTGTTCAACCCATTTTGGGGTAAGCATCCCCAACCCGACACGTGGTGTCGAACACCCAAACCGGTCCAACTTTAGAAATGCATTGGGTTACCCAAGTAACCCTTTTTAAGTTGTTTTTGACCCAGCCGTTTTTAGAGTGTCGCACATCTGCCTCACAGTTTTGAGGTTCCGGGTTCGAATCCGGACTCGGGACTTCCTGTGTGAAGTTTGCTTGTTCTCTTCGAGCTTGTGTGGGTACTTCAGCTTCATCCCACATTCCAAAAACATGCTTCTTAGGTTAAACGAAGACTCAAAATTGTCCCCGCACGTGAGTGTGAATGGTTGTTCGGCTATAAGTGCCCTGCGATTGGCTGACGACCGGCCCAGGGTGTAACCCACCTCGTACTAAAAGGCAGCTGGGATAGATTCCAGCTAATCCACAACCCTAATGGAGACAAGCGCTATAGACATATAAGTATAAAAATAAGCAAACCACTGTTCATATTAAGAAAATCAAGTCTTGAATTCAGTGATGCCAATCACTTTTTAACACTCTTGATTGTCACACAAGTGTGACACTGTAGAACATAAAAACAACAAAACCCCTCCAACCTTGATAACTTATTGCTTACTTACTACATGTAACTTCCACTATAAATAATTCTCCTACCACCCCTTGTTGAAAAACAGTGTAATATCTTACACTATAAGTTTCAACTTTGTTTTTTTTTTACCTTACATTTTAAGCACAAATTGGTCTCCAAAAGCTGCAAAATGTTTACAATCCATGCAGCTCGGATGTAAATTTGTGTGACCGCAACGCTGCGGCTCCTCAACACTGAAGACACATTGGAAAAAGTGTCGGAAAACAAACACACTGGATGGTTTGTAGGTCACAGCGGATGCACAAGAGGAAATGAAGAGGAAGTTAACGGTCGCAGCAGGATACGCAAAGCAACACAGTGACTGTCATCTTGACCTGCCAAGAGCCCAAAGGTCCTCAATTGTCGTCAAATAATGTTTTGACAAGAGGATCATATCACGCTGAAAGCTAAACACTGATTTATTTGACAAGTCCAAGGTAGTGTGCTTCTTCTCATAGCACCGTGTTTGTATGCTTCTTATGCAACTCCAACAAAAGTCAACAATGGCGTTGACGGTCACGTTATTAGGACCAACAAGTGGATACCTTTTTCTTGTTACGTTAAGTTACCCTCGGCTGTGGAAAATATGAAAACTACTATTTTCCTTAGCTCTGATTATATTGATGATGCATAGGGTGATGCTCAATTGGAATTCCTCTGAATTTCTCAGACATTTCCCTGCTCGCATTCCCGTTTCGTTGCATTCCTTTATGCGACCTTACCTTACTCTACAATACCTTATGTTACGTCGCCTTACGTTATTACGTCACACAACTTTACCTTTTGCTACTTTCCAGTACATTATGCTACATTTTGTTACTAATATATATATATATATATATATATATATATATATAATATATATATCTGCATACTAGCCCATTTAATATTTTTAAGTTAATACAGTCAACAGTTTTAACGAGACCATTACTAGCCTTGTTTATCCATTTTCCATGAAATCATTGTAGTTATAGTTTTACTCTTTCATTTGATTTCATTCAAGTACAGTATTAGAGTCATATTTACTCACAATTTGAAGTTGAGTAGGTGTTTCCATAACCGTATCTATTCAACATTATGTTTTAGCTCCTTTCAGCCTTCAATGTGACCTTCCTTTTCCATCCTGCTATCTAAATAAACTTGGAGATACATACGCATTTCGAGGGTTGATTTTTTTTTGTTTTGTTTCCCCCCCAAAGCAATAAGTCTTCTGCTGGCCTGGGTGATCTAATATTTATTAAACAAAAGCGGGTTTTTGTGATTTATTCAATAACTATTATGAGATCCCGGACGTCCTTATGACACTTGACGCAACGTTTATTGATGCAGTGTGTAGGCTTGAGCAGTCAGCGTCAGGAAAGGAAGGAAGAAACAATAATCCTGGAATTCAAAAGAAAGTTGATATCTGCGTTTATTTCAAGCAAATAAGGCATGGCACCTTTTATAAAGTGATCCATAAAATCAGTGGCCTTTGTATGCAAAGAAATTGCCGTCTGAATCAGAATGCAGAATCATCTTTATTTGCCAAGTATGTCCAAAAAACACACAAGGAATCTGACTTCCAACCAGTCACAGAGACAACCAAATAATTTTAGCATTTTAGCTTTATAGTAGGCTCAGTAACAATGTTTTTATATTTATATTTGTTCTCCTGGCTTACAGGCACTTGTTGCTAGGCAGAGTTCGCCATGATTTAATCATAACTGACCCAAAGGCTAATTATAATTAGCATATGCCAGGTCATGCCCAATAGATAGCAACAGGAACTTAAAGTTACACTAAATAAATGACATTGGAACCCCGGAAGTCAAATTCCCTAGAGGTTTCACCAATAGAAAATAAAACCAACATCCATTCATCCAGGCGGCACGGTTGGATGGATGGATGGATTTTTATAGCACTTGGTAGGGTCACAGGTGACAAATCTCCCAAACATTTGAAAATGGACTGGTAGCCGTTGTAACCAGTGTTCAACTTTTTGGCAAAAATTCCTAAAGTATGTTTGGTGACAAAAACAAAAAATACAAACAAAAAATGTTTTATTATTGTTTTTTCTTCAGCTGGAACTGGAACCTTGATCAAGATGGAGGGAATTATGAACCATTCCTAATAGATGGAGGGAATTATGAACCATTCCAGTGTTAGCGCAAAACTTCAGGGCTTCTGCTAAAAAGAAAAGGAAAAGCCGACCAGAACATCTGAAATTGATTCAGGCTTAATCTGAGACACTTTAAATGGTGACAGGTGTGTGCTGAGTCTTGTTTAACATGAGTTTGAATGTGATTGGTTAATTCTGAACGCAGCCACATCTGAGGGTGTGCAAACTTGTGCAGCCAAATTATTTCAGTTGTTTATTTTTGCTTCGGCGGCACAGTGGGCCCACCGTGCCGCCCATCTTTGCTTCCCCTCCCGAAAATATTATTATTATTATTTTATTTTTTAAAAATGTTTGATCTTGCTACACACTCCCTGTCCTTTGAACAGGGGGTGTGTAGACTTTTTTATATGCAGTGTAGATAAATATTTGCGGATGACGTTCACCCGTCAGCAGAACATTCTGTCATTCACTTGCCGTCTTTGTGGAGTGAATTTGATGTTATACCAATGGAGATAATGAGCGCTTTTTGGCCAAGTCCCCGTGTACGTGAGTCACTCTGTCTTAGCTGGCAAATCCTGTCGGCGCTTGTGTAAGAACACTGGAGTGGCACCAGCTTCTGATGCGCTTGTTACCCTCTGAGGGAATTGTCCACACACTGCGCTCAGGGGCGGCGGGTGCAACAGCAATGGATCCTCAGCATACGCCTTCACTCCACGTCTGCACGTCCTCACACGTGTGACGTCTCCGGCGGTGATATGTGATAGGGTGTGTGCGGGCGAGCATGCTTGTCCTCTGCAAAAGCACTTTACAATCCATGTTGATACGTGCCAACAACAATTAGTGGTGAGGAGTAGCAAGCGGAAGAAACCTGAGCTTCGAAACACACACACGCATACATGGAAATTATGATTAATTGAATGCATCTTTCCAGTGTTTTGACAATAATGAACCCGGATCCACCAGAAATGTACTACCATGGAGGAAGTGGTTTTGGTAACAATTCAGAATTACATAAAGTAGAGATTATATGGCCTCATAATTTTGTTTGTCTTGGTTACCAAAGTGAGCCTACACGCAATAGGTGTAGTTTCTGGTCCAGTGTCCCTATCCATCCATATTTACTACTTCAAGACCTTTTTATTGTCATGTAGTCATTTTACATCCAAATCACTTTAAGCTTTGCATTTACAGTTTTCCAGTTATTCTAAGCCTCTCACCTCAAATATCGTGTGACATATTTTTAATATAATGTGATGACAGTGGAGTCAAAGTCAATTAATGGACGACGTCCTTGATATTTTTTTTTTTTTAGCACAGCACAGCAGCCCCCGACTTTTTTTTGCGCCACGAATAAAAGCAAATGATTAAAAATACAACACGCCATTACGCTGAATGTACTGTAGTTATTGTGATGAGCGGAAGCCATGCGCATGTTTTCCTGTTCAGCGCATTTTGCAAGTGACAGTGCTACAGGTCACATTTGTGATATTTTAGCACCCCCGCGACCCTATTGAGGATAAGCGGTACAGAAAATGGATGGATAGTTTCAGAATAGCCGAAGCTAGTGAGGCTAACCGCTATTCTCATTCGTCACCTTATTTTCGTAAGAAGCAAAAAAACAAACAAACAAACAAACAAAGAATTTTTTGGGGGGGGAGTTTTTCCCCTATATTTTATGGTCAACCTGTAACCCACTATAAATGTATACTAAATCTGAACGCTGTATCGCATCTGTAACCACTTGACGACAGCTGACAAATGCATGCTCACAAGCTGTGGCAGATCGTGTACGAATCACATGTAAAAGCCCTTACACAATGATTCATTTATGGTTAACAACTACTTCGCTATGCTGATCGATAATAAAATGATGTGTTGTTTTACCAACTTGGAACTAAGAGAGGTGGTGACATCTTAAAATAAGACAGGGATGCGCGCTACACTAAACGCTCACCATTTGTCAGGAAACCACACAGTGGGACAGGGTAATATGATAGCACCTCAATATGGAGATGCTCCAAACCAATTTGGGGCTAAATGATTAACGAGTATCTCAGAGACATGATGGGGGCGAAATCAGCGTCTCATACGTGATCACAGGGGATAATGATTGTTTGGAACATGATGGAGCGACATATGATATTTGGGGATGATTTATTAAAAACGTCAGCGGAGTAGGCCAAGAATCACTGAGTTTTAAGTTGGCAGAGAAAGCGGAGCAAGATGGGAAACGTTACTTGGCTTCCAGTATGTGTGTGAGCATGTGACTTTCTGTAGAGACACTTAAAAATTCCAAAACAGATCTCAAAGTAAATGTTTTTGAAAACAGCCGTCTTAGAAAATAGACAATATGCACATTTGTGCTGAGTGTCACTTAGCAACATGAGTCATGAGTCAATTTGTGAAGGGTTTTTATATCAATTGATATTTCACTATGACAGCGGGGACATCTTAAACTTGACAAGATCCTACTATACCCATAATGATGATGAAAATTACGAAACATAAGTGCAAATATTGATCCTGCAACTATCCAACAAGGGCAAAAAGTTGGTCGCAATGTCACTGAAAACATCAGAGCGTCTCTTAAAGGTGAATTTGCTCCTTAAGGACAGGCTGGATAGCAATTTCAGGGGCACATACAAAATGTTCAATATGATTATAAAAATAGACTATACATGATCATAATGACTCGTTTTTATCAAATAGCTTGTTGTAGATATTTTCACTTTCATTATTCTGCTTTTCGATCTGTACCCTGCAATTGACCTGACCAGTCCGTGGTACGCTGCGCCTCTGACCCCAAATCTGCAGAGAGGTGGCAAAGGAGCGTTTTCGAGTTTTTAAAGTCGGGAACATTTCTGAGGTCAATCAATGTCGCGTCATTATGCTTGACTTTGACCGTTCCACTACACATGATGCGGTGCATACTTCTGCGCGTCTTTCTGTCAGTCAGGTCAGCTCATGTGGGTACACTTTTCCTTCGTTTGGGAGGGTTACATAAGCAATCGGCTCCCGATTTCATGGGAACGTAATGGCGAACATGACACTGCTTTGAAACCTTTGAAACGACTCGCTCCACTCACTTATTTGTCAGGGATTTAACAGTCGGGAGGTTGACTAATTCCTTGCCTGCAGCTACATTGTGGCTGATCTTTCATCATGGGCTGATGCTCAGTTCACGATGAAAGATCAGATCCACCATAAACTCCACTCATATCTTCTAGAAAAAAAATAAACGTCTTAAAAGAAGAATTTTTTTTCCAATCTGATTGTGTTGTGTCTGCCTTCTTTGTCGGTGCCAGCTCGACCGTACTTTATTTTGTTGTCAAAGGATGAATGACTTTATTCATATAATGAATCATTCAAGAAAACACAAATTGAAATCAACTAACAATAATATAATAATACTGTAGCCGTCCAAGGTCGAGACTGGCAACATCTTCTTCGACAGCTAGATAGAGTAGCGCTAATTAGCTTTAGCATGAGGTATTTTCATGACAAAGATCCACAACAATCCAGTTGTAACATGAACACAATTTATTTCTATTATTTAGAAGTATGTTTAATACATTATGGTCATTTTTGTTTAATGTACTTGACACATTTCACTTGTAATTTGTCTCATTTGATGATTTTAGGTACAATAGGCCCTCAAAGAGACACTTTTAAGTTCCAGTATCAGCTCTGTGTTGTTTACCGGTCTCTTTTTTGTTTTGTGTCCTGTCACAGGCACAGTTGACAGCTGATATGTCGAAGCTGCCTTTTGTGTTCTGAAGTTTGTTAGCGTGCACTAAAAGTGGCAGAAACACCCATCGCTGCTGTTTTCCTGCGTCACGTCTTGTCGCGAATCACTTGAGTTCCTTTTCCGCAGCATCGGCACCACACCGGCCGGCTCACAAAATAGCTGAATAAATGCACATTTCATGCAAATGCGGTCAAACTGTGCCGTCGGGGTCAGTGAGGCAGTGTTGACAGCGTATGCGAAGTCACACCTGCTCACACAGACGGTAAGCGCACGCCCATTTGGTCACCAAATTAGCTGAAAACAGATCCAATTACTCACAAGTGGAGCGGACATCGTGTCCTCCTTTACATCACAACATGACACTTCAATTTTGCTCATGTGGTGTCTTCCCAGAGTCTGCGGGATTATTATTATTATTTTTTTAAGACAAACCATTGCTTGTTTAAGCTTAATTGCAAGGACGCTGAGCTTGAGACTCTGTTTATTATCCCAGTGTAGAAACTTCCCCTCAGACGTTTCCATCCATTTCTAATAGTTGCCCTCCGCCTTTGTCGTATCTGTGCGATGCATCACGCATGATCCGTAATGAGCAATGATAGGCCTGTTTGTCTATTTGTGGATTTAATCTTAAATGTGTTTTTCTTGTTCTTCTCAGGGTCATCTGTCACATTGCTAATGAAGGACAGGAGATGAACTTGTAAGCAGGAAAAGTAATGTGAGAAAGTTTAGCACTTCCTCTTTAGGTTGACAATATGATGATCATGACAGACCCAAAATGACCCACTAGCACCACTACACTAACTATATACAGTAGTTCATCACATCTTTCTGCATTAAAATATGGGAAATGATTTCAAAAAAATGTATGAATAAATTACCCAAAAAACATCTTTAATGAGCCAGCAAATAAAATATTAATATTCCATACAAACTTGATGAGTATGAACTTCTTCATTTTCATCGCATTTGACAATTATGAAGAAGTAGAAGAAAGCAATGCAATACACTAATCCATCATCCATCGCTGGGGTTAGTTTACAGAACCCATCGCGATAAATGAAAACCACAATATAGAAATACCTTGTTTAAATACACCTTAGGCATGTTTTTATTGCATTTACAGCACTTCAAACTTTTTTTTAAAGGTCTTTAAACACACCTGTAAAACAATATGAACCCATTCAAACATATATAATATATTGAGAGAGAGCAATATTATCCAAACAGTAAAATAACAATAAAAAATAGAGTAACTACTGTAATAACACTTACCAAACCGATCGGTGAACCGCGACATAGCGGGGGCTTACCGTAATATAAATGACATTCAGTTGAAGACCTAAACTCATTCGACTCAGATAAATAAGAGTTCTAAAGGTAAATTGGTTATACTGTATAACGAAAGGCTAAGAAGAATATGTGTAAAATAACATTGTACAACATTTTAAATGACCTACATGTATTTCGGGGGGGGAAATACAACAAAAGCTTCTGTGGTGTGAACCTGAGGTCCTCCTTTTACATATTTTTGCTACACTATGAATGATTTCCGAATCAGAATCGAATCATTGTTCCTTGTAATAGTCTGGAATAAAGACGTCATTGTCCAACAACTGAAAAATTCAATTTGATCATTTGAAAACTATCTGTAGCTCCCTTTTTTTTTGGGGGGGGGGTCGCAGATTTTGTTACAACACCAGAAAGAGAGTAAACTGATGCATTCTGGTTGGCACGTTTTGGCAACCGCTTCTCACTGAGGAAAAGGTTTAGTTCGCTTTAGTTTAAAATGGCTTACTTTAACTAGGATCCCTCGCCATATCGTGGCCGTGGTCTGTTTTGGGCCGGCTATGTGCATCTGTGACCCATGTATCAGCTGCAGGACTTGGTAGCTATCGTATTTACGTCAAAATGGCGTCGACTATGAACAAAGGCTAAACACCGTGAAATATTTTTTCGAAGTAAAAATTCTGATTCAGCATTTGCTTTTTTATCAGTGGACCCGTGAGTCAATTTGATTTCATGAATGTTGAGACTTGAGTTATTGCCATTGGAGACTGGCAAAAGAACTTCATTCAAAACATTTCACCACATCGTCTAAAATTGACTTGCGTCCATCACAAATGTGGTAAAAAAAACCCTCGAAAACTCGCCGCTAAGCACAAACGCGCCACATATGGAAAAATATTCCCGGCAGTCATGTAAATAATTAGGTGTCACAAATTGGAATCTTTTGCACCTTCTTCAGATATTTGATATGAAATATTTGCATGGGTTCCAGCACAGACAAAAAAAAAAAGAACAGTTGCCCTTCACCACAAAAATAAAACTGCACACTGCACATTAGTCATGGAGCTGAAATAACATGTTCTTTCCAAAAAAAAAAAGAAAAAAAAAAAAAAAATGGGCTTGTACAATAGAGTCCAAAACAAAGACACATCCCAGCAGGATCACATTCACTCCTGCTGACCACAAGTTCATTAATCAGCTGGTCCCAACTGTTATTCTTAAAATCTGAGCTCATCTACTTCTACTGATCTGTCCAAAAACGATTGTCACATGGTGGCCCAAAAATAGGAAGTGTGCCTTTTCCCGTCACTTGAGTCACATATAAAGTGGGTCATATCTGTTGGAATAATATCGAATTTGAACCCAGCAGCAGCAGAGATGAATGAAGTCGTTGAGAGGCAAATCATTTATTCAAACAAGCCCAATGGCGCGAGGTATTTGTTTTGATCGCCATTTGTTAGTTAATAAGCAGAATTATGCAAAACCTACACACTTTACTTGCATGGAACATTTGTGGATTTCTTTTCCCTCCCAGCCTTGAGCGCAATAAATAGATACAGTAGCTAATTGCTGGACAAAAAAAAACAAACCAACACCATTAGGGCATTCCATCAGCAGTACGGTGAAGCAGTGGTTAGCACATTTGCCTCATAGTTTTGGGGTTCAGACATACAGTCAAGTATCATCAGCGAGGTTTAAAAAAAAAAAAAAAAAAAAGGATAATATCCGAGGGCTTATTTCCATTGAGCGTACCCCGCCTCTCACCCCAAAGTCAGTTGGAATTGGCCCCAGCTCACCCGCGACCGCGAATGAGGACAAGCAGCATAAAAAATGGATGTGTAGATGGGTTTTTCATCACAATGTCCAGTTCCCGGACTTAAATGTGTATTAATTGTGCCGGTGAGAGGAGCAACAAAGAAGAGTTCAAGACAGAAGTGAGCGATTTATTAATTTTCTTTCACCTAAAGTCAATATAAGTGAGAGTGACACACGGCAACGCATCGTGCACATAGAGGGGTCCTCGGTTTATGGTGGCGTTCCAATAAGTGTGTTTGTATATAGTCACTGGCATTGGGGCGAAACCGCCTGTCCAAATTTGGGCAGTTAAATATTTTTCACGAATCCATACTACTGGTCAGTCGCCAGGCGGGTTTGTTATTTTTCGTTTTCAAATTATTGACCATTATAAAGTGTTGAAAATACCTTGCTCTCTTTGATGATGCAATTTTCAGGGTGCACACCGCACGTCTCGCCCAAATTCAGCCGGGATGGGCTCCAGCTCACTCTCGACCATAATGAGGACGAGCGCTATAGAAAATGGACTGGATTGATGGCCCTTTGTGATTTTCTTTCACTTGTATTAGAGGAATGCATTTTCTTTTGTTGTTTTTGTCGCAAAGAAAACTGTCCTCCCACACAAGAATTCAAATGGTAGTCCTGTCCTGGACAAATATGTATACAAATACAATTTGCACTTTTCCTAGAGGAATGTTTATTTCAGGTTTTCCCATTTGAATAATAATGGAACTGTTTTCTTTTTCATCACAAATCCTGATGAAGTAGCAGCTAGCTAATATACAGACTGACAAACAAAACTACTACGCTCCATGATTTTTAGTTAGAGGAAATGACTGTCTTTTTGTCATGTATATCACAAAGAAAGTGCCCCCCACACCCAGATTTCAAATGGTAGAGTCCTTTCCTTCCATTGCTAACATCGGAACCAGGAATGAGCTGCTAGCTGACAAACGACGGGACAAGCATACAAATTATTTTCCGTTTTTGCAACTGAGTCACGATGGAACCATCACCACCGCTCAAGAATAAAAAATGGTTCGATCCTGTTCAGTTCAATTCAATTCAGTTTGTAGCTCATGTACAGCAGGGTTTTGAAGTCAGTTTAACCATTTATGGGATACAATGTGAACTGCTTGGAAGTTCAACATTCCAGACCTTCTTGCTGTGAGGTAACAGAGCTAAAGTCTTCATTGTTTGAATTATTTTTCTTGACTGACTGACATATGAGATATGATTCAGTTCTTCCTTCTACATGGGCTCAATTTTGAACACCCACCGAAGTCAATACAAGTTCAGATGCATTTTTCCTCCATGGTTACCGTGCTGAGTGACATCTGTAGCCCGGGGTCCTTAGCGGGGGAAGCACGAGGGCCCCTTGGCACATGGCCACCCTCTGTCCTTGGGGCCACATTGCCCTGCTCGCACGACGACGCCCACGAAAGACCTTCTAAGTTCTGATTCTGACAGCAGCTCTCGCCGTGGGCCTCGCTTCTCTGCGGGAGGTACAATAAAGTCTCGGAGCTGATCTCTGGACCGTCATGAGACACAGGTGAGTGGGAGTCTCGCTTGGAGACGACCGAGGAAAGTGGATGGGGCGCGGCGTCCATGCAGCGGAGGCCGCAGTTGTTGCTCTTCTTCTGGTTCCTGGCGCCCATCTTGCAAAAGAGGCACTTGATGTTCTCCACTAGTTGGCGGACGACGGCCTTTCGCAGCAGGATGTAGATCCATGGGTCCAGAATGGGGTTGAAGGAGGCGAACCGAATGGCCGTCAGGTCGGGGTTTTTGTCCAAGCGCAGTTCTACCGGAGTCTTATAGAGCTGGTTCAGAAAAACCTGAGCCTGGAAATACAGAATGGAGTAGTGACCTTTCAAAACTCTGCAGAACTAATGAAAACGTCCCACATAAATTGTTTTTGGGCTAAGTGTGCCAGGTGCCTCACCAGTACATGGCACTCCGCTGAAAAAAAGATGGTTAGTACGACAGACTACTACTGACTAAATTTGAGTAGTTTCCCTCCCTAGTGATCGAAGTCAGAAAAGGCCCAATTGGCAAATATCTCGAAAACGTGGTTGGGCGGTGATCACGATAAAGTGAAACGTTTAACACAGGAAGTTAAATGTGAGAACAGGACACATAGCCGCACTTGCACTTACACCGCAGTTGCATTGTTACGAGTAGAACATGTTGTTTACCATCACTGAAATCCAAATTGTTGTTCAGTTACAAATACACGTAAGAATACTGGATGTTTATTTGGACCGATAAGACGTCCATGTTGGATTCCCACTATTTGGTACTCGACAGGTAAGGTGCCTTTGAGGAAGCTCATTCTCAATTATGTCGTGTGCTTTTGACATGTTAAAGCCAAATGGTATGTAAAATGTTTTCGGGACAACTTAGTCATATGAATTGAATGAGGCCAGCTCACTCGCAACCCTAAAAAGGACAACCAGTAGGGATCTCCAAGTACCGATACCAGGCATCGATCTCCAAGGGCCGACACCGGCCTTAGTTTAATGTAGCGGGTACCCGTGAAGGCTGCCGATACCAGCCGCCGATACTGACACGCCTGGCTGACAGATCGTTTTTTAGACGTTCATTTGTTAACTCACTTGGGGGGAGTATTTCATGCATTTATTTTCTTTACACATGTACCTGATTTCATGGACTGCGGATAATAGAATATTATTATTCAGTGCATTAATAAATGCATACGTTTTGTGGCAACATAACTCATTTGTGTGTATACAGTGATATACTCATATGTTGCCGACTTTTTTTGTTCTTGCCTCGACATTTATTTTGTAATATTCAGCGTTATCGTTTCGCGCTGTGGTTCAGCAATGTTCAAAAACAAGTTCTGGCTTCAGCTGTATTTATGGAACAACTGTTTAACTGACTAATCGCTGGTGAGACCAGAATTATCAGAGAGACAGAGAGAGAGAAAGAAAGGTCTTTGTTCATAATTCTCTGTTCATTGTGTTAATTAAAATTTTACATATCAAAAATACTAGTGGTATCAGTGAGTAATCAAGAGTGAATACTCGTACTGGAATTGGTATTGGGGGGGTAGGGTGGGGGGTGAACTGGATCAAACAACTAGATTCTCAACTAGGATGCTGTGGCACACAATGAGAGATCATTTGGAGCGCTTTAGTTGTCTGAAAATCATTGTCTATTAATATATATTGGTTCATCTATCTATGCCAGCAACGTATAGTGACGGACAAAACAATGACAGTAAGTTTCTCTTTCATGATGTGGCAGAAGGTAGAATAAACCTGTTGCCATTCATTCAACAGAATCAGTGGATTTGTGAGTAAATTTAAACCAGATCATTATTATTTCAGTCTTCATACTTTATGTTCACTATAACCAAAAGACCAGCCCATTGTGATGACTCGAAGACCGTGCGTAAAGTGCGCGTAAAGGCGCAAAAGAGCCGACTCACAACAAGCGGAATGGAGCAGATGAGCACCACTGCCGAGGTGCCGATGAGCAGGATGACCATCTGGATCTCGGCGGCGGCCAGACGCCCGAAACTTCGTCCCCTCTTGCGCGAGTCGACGCTGCTGCGGCCGAGCTCGGTGC
Organism: Phycodurus eques; assembly: GCF_024500275.1. Taxonomy (NCBI): domain Eukaryota; kingdom Metazoa; phylum Chordata; class Actinopteri; order Syngnathiformes; family Syngnathidae; genus Phycodurus; species Phycodurus eques. Next base: position 9,965,575 of record NC_084527.1, on the reverse strand, counting down.
CCAGCGACGTCCTCCGCACGTAGAGGCGGTGCATGCGGATGAGAGCCCCGCACACCAGCACGTTGCACAGCACCGTGGCCAGGATGAGCGCCGAGCTGAAGCCGGCGTACATGAAGTTGAAGGCCGCGTCGCTCGTCTCGTTGCTCCGCCACTCCAGGAAGCACCACGTCTGCGGATACTGCTTCTGGACGCGGCCGAAGCCCAGCACGGGCAGCGCGCAGAAGAGCGCGTTGGACGCGTAGATGGCCAGGAGGCTCAAGCCGGCCAGCCTCTGGTCCACGTAGTCGTTGTAGAAGTACGCGTGGTTGATGGCCATGTATCTCTCCACGGACATGGCGCAGATGATGCTCAGGCCGGCCAGGGAGAAGAAGATCAAGGTGAAGCCGAAGTACTGACACAGGGGCTCCCCGCCGGGCCAGGCGCCCTTCACGTAGGTGGCGATGGTGACCGGGCTGGCCAGCAGCGTGCCCAGGAGGTCGGTGACGGCCAGGCCGCACACCAGCGTGTAGAAGGTGCTCTCCTTCTGCTCCTTGCGGGACTTGCACAGCACCGCGATGGCGATGACGTTGCCCACCACCCCGAAGATGAACATGATGGACGGGATGGTGGGGATCATGGTGCGGCCCATCATGGACCGCTCGCTCGTGCTCTCCATCCTTCCTCCGGAAGCCTCGGCCTTACTTATTTCTCGACCGCCGCTCCGGAGCGCAACTCCTCCATGGCATTGTTTGAAAAAGTCACAAACGAGAAGAGCACGAGCAGAACCTCAACATGGAGGAGTGAGGGCTGAAGGCAGGCTCCACACTGCGGTGACTTCATTCAAAACACGCGAGTCCCTCCCCCGTGGGGTTCTCTCACAGCCATCGTGCCGAAACATTGGGAACACCTCCTAGACCACGGGTGTCAAACTGGTGGCCCGGGGGCCAGACACGGCCCGCCACATCATTTCATGTGGCCCGCGAAAGCAGATCAAAAACTGCTAATTGTGTTCTAGTGTAATACCATTGAGATAGCTGCAAGCATTTTTGTTTGTTTGCTACCAATCCCCCTTTGAAGGGAAATGCAATAGCTGCAAAGCATGCTTTTATTGACATGTGATTTCAAAACTGGTTATTCATCAATGTGTACGGTATATGAGGTAATCTTTCATCTATATGGGTTCACAGTCGTAGCGGCCCTCCGAGGGAAGTCATAACTACGATGTGGCCCGTGACAAAAATGAGTTTGACACCCCTGTATCTAGACAGTGGAAGCCAGCAGCAATCATCCATCGTTTTTGTATTCATTTCATTCAATGAATTCAAGAATCAATTTACACAGTGCGGTTAACATTTTTGTATTTATTTCATTAAATAATTGCTTCATTATATTAATTCAAAATAATGAAATAAAAAAACGAGTGATTATTTTATAAAAATTATACGTATTAACTTAGAATATCTGATAATTAGTCCATTAATTACAATGATATTTAAAAAATACAATCAAAAAACGAGAATGGTTATTATTCTAATAGAATAAATAATTTTACGTATGCTTTTCAAACTATTCAGTCAATCATTGGTTAATTAATATTTTCATTTAATTAAATATGACAATTAAAAATGAGAATTAACTACATTTTGTCATTAATATAAATATGCTGTATAACTATATAGTTATAAATAAATATAGCTTTCATATTAACTTTTTTTTTTTTTTTTTTTAAACTATCTACAATTGACCTGGCCCATCTGTGCACTTCTAAAGTCAAATGTGGCCCCTGGGCACAAAATATTGCCTATCCCTGTTTTGAAATCATATAACGTCATTTCAAAAATTTCCCCCATATGGAACAACGTAAAAACAAAAACATCAAGCTGTGACCATCATAAAACCCTTAACTGTGCAGGCTTTAAGTAACAGTTTCAGATTCTTAACGGTCAAACAAGTGTAAAAAGATGTTGAAAGCTGTATATATATATATATATATATATATATGAAAAAAAGGAAACAAAAAATAAATTGTGTCCTCAGCAAGTTCCTGCATGGTGCTTTTTAACATTCTTACCTGTCGTAAAAGTGTAAAAGACGTTAACTGATGTATATTGCAGCCCTTAACTTCGTTACGATCAATTTGTGGTGTCCATTCAGTTCTTCTTCTTTTATTAAATAGGTGACCTGGCCATGCTGTACTGACCAGCCAGGACAGAGACACGTGTAGAACTATCCTATGTCGCAATACGTTCTGCTTCTCGACCTATGCTTATCATCATATTTATCCACTTTGGTAGAATCCTCCCTAAAAAACAATAAACCCTATGAAAAAGCAAAGCATAACAGACTTAATGCTGAAGTCTTGCATGACAACAGTTTGAGCTCCAAGTTTTGCATGACTTTGTGATACATTTTTCTACAAAACCTTTGCTCAAACTGTTTGCGTTCGACTTTAGACTGCGCAACACTCATGTACTTTAAAGTTCCATTTGACTTGTTGGAAGACAGAGCACTACACAGTGTAGTAACTGACCTACATTAATCTCATGTAAATGAGATGCATTTGACATGTTTGATTTATTTTTTTTTCTTCTTGAGGCACTTGAGCTGACATCATTTTACCCACAAACGCCTCATTGACCGCCCGTAAAGGACTGACGCTCACGTACGTGCTCGTCCCCTCGCAAATAAACGACCTCAGGCATCACCGCTGTAATGAGGCAAAACCAAGCTACACTACTTTCTCTTTTAACATGTCAACAAACAGCCGTCTTAAAAAAATAATCCTAATGTTAGAGTTGCAACTGGCGCCCTATCGTCGGTTGACAAACAAAGTGGCTTGTTAAATGCTGCTTTATTCAAAATACAGTAGGTGTGGGTATAAATGCACACCCTCTTACAACTGAGGATGTGGCAGTTTTAAGAATAAATCAATCACATTTATGGTAAATGGGAGTAGGGCTGGTAAAATAATAATAATAATAATAATAATAATAATAATAATAAATAAATAACATTTAAAAAAAAAACCTGAAAAACTGCTAAGTCGAATTCAAAAGTAGGCCGGGGGGGAGTTTCACCCGGAACCATGTTTGTGCCACCAGAACCCATGTTTCGCATGGAAAATTTATTGCAGGTGGATGCCGTGTTAGGCCAGTGATAAACTTTGCCAAAAACAATAAAGGAGCGTCGGTAAGTGATTTTTAAGCCACTGTTATCATGTTATATACATATTACACATCTAAGTATGAGTGAGCTGAATGCTAATCGCGATTGCTAACCATTTAGGATTTTGCTGTGTCAAATTTTGTACACCAAATTTATACCAAACACACAGTACCAACATCGGCAATTTAAGGATTGAAGTCCATCGCTCATCACAATAAAGTGCATGTTAGTAGGAAACAACATTTTTTTGTAAAAAGTTTTAAAAAGTAATGGGAGGATTATTATTCAATTATTTGAATAATAATGAGCAGGAGAATCGTTATCCACTTGTGGCTTCGTTTAAGTTAAGCAGAGCTGCATTGAGTTATCTGGGCTTCACAGATAAGGTTGGATAACAGTCTCGCTTCTGATAAATGGCACTTTTTACTTGATTGTTTGGTGACGTTAGGGTCACAACCTCCAAATTAGACGGCGCAAATAACTCACTTGTACTGACTACCAAGTTGGATCACTACTTGGACTTTTTAGAGCACAATGGACATTAAAGGCTCAGTGCTCCTGATGCTAAATCGCCATTTGTGCCTTCTGCTGGAGGCCTTCCACATCCTACACTCAGCTTGCAAAAGAACGTGTTGGACTTTAATTGGCACTGCCTGACGTCATCGCACTGATTAAACCTGTGTGCTCGGAAAACACATTTGTTGTGTTCTCAGTTGCCAGCTTGAAAACTGGGGTGGGAGGGGGAGCCTTAGTCTTAAAGTCTTTCGTCTTTCGTGAAATATATTTTTCAAGCATGCCATTAGGCGTTGGCCAAAGTGGGGAGTAACTAAGAAGAAATATTTGATTATAATTTTTCAGGTATCTGTACAGACTTTATTTACAACCCCAATTCCAATGAAGTTGGGACGTTGTGTTAACCATAAATAAAAACAGAATACATCCATCCATTTTCTGAGCCGCTTCTCCTCACTAGGGTCGCGGGCGTGCTGGAGCCTATCCCAGCTGTCATCGGGCAGGAGGCGGGGTACACCCTGAACTGGTTGCCAGCCAATCGCAGGGCACATACAAACAGACATTCGCACTCACAGTCACACCTACGGGCAATTTAGAGTCTCCAATTTATGCATGTTTTTGGGATGTGGGAGGAAACCGGAGTGCCCGGAGAAAACCCACGCAGGCACGGGGAGAACATGCAAACTCCACACAGTCAGGGCCGGGGATTGAACCCGGGTCCTCAGAACTGTGAGGCTGACGCTCTAACCAGTAGCCCACCGTGCCGCCAAACAGAATAAAATGATTTGCAAATCATGTTCAACCTACATATAATTGAATACACTACAAAGACAAGATATTTAATGTTCAAACTGATAAACTTGATTGTTTTTAGCAACTAATCATTAACTTAGAATTTTATGGCTGCAACACGTTCTGAAAAAGCTGGGATAGGTGGCAAAAAAGACTGAGAAAGTTGAGGAATGCTCATCAAACACCTGTTTGGAACATCCCACGGGTGAACAGGCTAATTGGGAACAGGATTTTATCATCTACGGTCCATAATATCATCAAAAGTTTGAAGAATCAGGAGAAATCACTACATGTAAGCGGCAAGGCCAAAAACCAAAATTGAATGCCCGTGACCTTCGATCCCTCAGGTGGCCCTACATCAAAAACCGACATCAATGTGTAAAGTATATCACCACATGGGCTCAGGAACACTTCAGAAAAACAATGTCAGTAAATATAGTTCGGTGCTACATCCGTAAGTGGAATGTTAAACTCTACTATGCAAAACTCATTTATCAACAACACCAGGAAACGCCGCCGGCTTCTTTGGGCCCGAGGTAATCTAAACTGGACTGATGCAAAGTGGAAAAGTGTTCTGTGGGAGTCCACATTTCAAATTGTTTTTGGAAATTGTGGACGTCGTGTCCTCCGGGCCAAAGAGGAAAAGAACCATCCGGACTTTTACGGGCGCAAAGTTCAAAAGCCAGCATCTGTGATGGTATGGGGCTGTGTTAGTGCCAATGGCATGGGTAACTTACACATCTGTGAAGGCACCATTAATGCTGAAATGTACATACAGGTTTTGGAGAAACATATGCTCCCATCCAAGCAACGTCTTTTTCATGGACGCCCCTGCTTATTTCAGCAAGACAATTCCAAACCACATTCTGCACGTGTTACAACAGCGTGGCTTTGTAGTAAAAGAGTGCGGGCACTCGACTGGCCTACCTGCAGTCTAGACCTGTCTTCCATTGAAAATGTGTGGAGCATTATGAAGCGTAAAATATGACAACAGAGACATCGAGCAAGAATGGGAAAGAATTCCACCTACAAAGCAATTACTGTCCTCAGTTCCCAAACGTTGATTGAATGTTGTTAAAAGAAAAGCTGAAGTACATTATGTCCTTGCAGTCAATTTGTCAAAAAATAGCGTGGGCGCTTGACCAATTTGCATTTCTTACAGCGTAACATCTACTTAACTAATTCATTGCTAAGTTAACATGGATATTTGACTTCTAAAGCCGTCAATGGCAGTGAATGTGTTAATACAATGGATATGAAGTTCAATAGAAAATCTCAGATTTTGGGGGGTAAAATGGGGGAAGACTCAAAGGATGAAGGGTGACTCACACGTTCATCAAAACGGGTAATACATCTGCTGCAATTGACAATAAAAATGACATTTATTTATTTATTTTTTTACTTGGGTACATTTCAGATCTGTACTTTCTTCATTTTACTTAAGTACAAGCGTTTAATCTGTAGTTGTACTTTTACCACCTTTTATTGTATTTTAACAAGTATCTGTACTTCTACTTATGTAGAGAGTTTGAGTACTTTCACCATCTCTGGGTGTAGGCTACATACAAGACAATTGCCCAAGATAAATAAATAAATAAGTGTGTTCTTGTTTGCCAAACATGATTGTTACATAACGTGGGTGTACGGCTAAAATATGATGTCAGAATCCTGTGCAAGCGCGGTACGTCTGTCTGGTTTTGAGCCTCTGCAGAATGCACTGAAAGCACATTTGTCCGATTAGGCCTCTTAAGAATGCGCTTTTCCTGGATTTGTGTGTGGCAGTCAGATAACCTGCAGCATGCTCGCACTACTACAGTATAGTTGAAAAAAATGAGTCGCAATCAGTGTTCCTGTCAATAGCGCTCAACAATCACACGCCTTTATCCTGCTATGTTTTGCATTGTGCAACACTGTGAATGAAAAGAAAACATCACGTTTTGTTTCATTCCTGTGCCACACAATTACTACATTGTATAAAATGGAGGTTTGGTTGCCGCGACTGGGTAGTACAACATTTCAAGAACGACTGCAGGTGTCAGTCACTAATGCAGTTTTTGCTGAAGTAAAATAACAACAACAACAACAAAAACCACACACACACAAACAACAGGAGGAAAACTTCAGTTAACACCTCATAGTGAACATAATTGTTTGTTTGGGTTTTGAAGCCAGGTGTGAACCGCTGCTTTATGACCTTTATCACCTGCTTTATCATGTTTTGGCCGCAGGGCTTTTTTGACGGAGGGAGGGGGGGCGGGTGGAAGTATCATGATCGTCATCATCATCATGCTGCTGAAGAGTAAAATATTATCTACCAGGGCAGGCACGGACAAGCCCGATTGCCCGCCGGGATTTAAGAGGACAACGTGTGCGCGTAAGAACCTGCATTTTGGCATCTTTAATGTTGGACAGCATTCGAATGCAGACACACGATACCTTATCCTCGAATTCAACTTTGGCCTCTGCTGGAAAACACTGGTTAAATGAGTACAACAGGTTTTTAATTCTACACGGGTGTAAATGAAGAAAATGAATTCACAACCACCTTTGAGTAAACTATCTTCAAGGGAAAGTTACTGTATGTATCATGACAATTGACTTCATGATACAACCACAATTCCAATGAAGTTGGGACGTTGTGTTAAACATAAATAAAAACAGAATACAATGATTTGCAAATCATGCTCAACCTATATTTAATTGAATACACTACAAAGACAAGATATTTTATCTTCAAACTGATCAACTTTATTGTTTTTAGCAAATAATCATTAACTTTAAATATAGGTTGAACATGATTTGCAAATCATTGTATTCTGTTTTTATTTATGTTTAACACAACATCCCAACTTCATTGGAATTGGGGTTGTAGATTGGATACAAATCGTTGGGTAAAATGTAAATAATAACCATCGCTACACCCCTAAGATCATGTTAAAAGTTAAGAGGAGCTGCAGTGAGTTTTGTTAGCACTTCAGATTTGGATTAGCTAACAGTGTTAGCTTCTTATAAGCAGCAGGTTAAATTGTGAAAAAAGGCATGAGGTCTGCTTTAAATTCTAAACAGGATCATCATCCCAATTCTTTAGTTAAGAAGCAGACAAAGAACAGGGGTGACTTCATCTTTATTCAGGCTGTTATTTATATTCCAATATGTATTTTGCGTCTTAATGTGTGTCTGCCTGATTTTGGTTTTGATTCAAACAGCGTAATGGGTGTGACTTACATGTGACAATTTTTCTCATTGGCTGGTGGGGCAGTTATGATTGGGCCCTGTGAACTCCGCCTAGCAACAAGTGGCCAGGAAATGTATGATGTGACCCGGGAATAGAATCAAAGCAATTCTGATATTTGAAGTGTTAAGTTTTATAGGCTCATGAATTTTTTTTTGTTGAAATTACAATCACTTTACAAATGAAAAGTGAAATATATATATATTTTTTGAAAATGTTTCAGGTTTGTTTGTCGTTGAAATGGACAACAACAACAAAAGAACTCTTGACCCGCAATATAACAGGAAAAGTTAAAAGCACATCAGACAGAAAGTGGGAGTACCGTAGCTCTGTTTCCTTTTATCATAATCAAAATTTATCACATGAAAAACACCACTGACAAGGAACAATGTGG